>NC_059116.1:14152721-14482721 GCF_020740685.1 Jaculus jaculus | reverse complement strand
TAGCCATTTTGTTTCATATTCATCTTCTGTACCTGCCAACTATCCATTGCTGAGACAAAATACTTGCCAAAGGCAGCAATGGAAGATTTATTTGTTTATAGTTCCATCCTGGCAGTGAATGGGTGGCAGAGGGCTGTTCCCATTCAGTTCAACAGCAAAAAAAGAAAACAGAGAAGCATAATGAAGTTAAGTAATTTATGACCTGACCCACAGTTAAGCTAGGTCTTCTCACCTCAGTTAAGCTAGTCACAAGCATTCCCATAGCTTAACCTTCCTACATAATCACACAAAGATGATTCCAGGTAACATCAAATTGATGATAATCAATTAAAAAAAAAAGAAACTATCCATACATTTTCCTCATTCTTCCTGAGCAAAAATTAGAGTGTTTGAATAAAGTGAAATTCTTCTACAAGATATTCTCTTATATGTCAATACAGGAAAAGTTCCCTAGCTCCATGAACATCTGGAAAGTTATAGGTACCTTTGGTGGTTTCAATGAACGGTACTCAAAATATCCAGGATTTTATTGAAGCTTGTAATTTAGAGCCACAGCCTCCTGGCTGGAAGAGTTGGGGTAGATCTGAAACTCCAGTCTAAAGATATTCAAAGTGCCTGAGGTTTTCCTGGAGCTCCTAAAATGCACTGTCTTGTGTGCCTTTTGGGTTTTGGACTAACTTTTCTTTCTTGGCATGGACCTATAAAGGCAGGCCATCTTCTTCTGCTATTATTGAACTTACCCTGCTTCAAATAATTTCCTTCCTTCCATAACTGTGTCTGTTCTGGAAGTTCATCCCATTGAGGTGGGGCTGTCTACTAAAGTACCCATTACATAGAGGTCAATTATCCACACATGGAGCTCTTTTACAGAGTAAGATTCAAGAGACATGATCAATTACTCTCAAACCTGTTACTTGGCATATAAGATGAATAATACTCAAGGGACAGTAACAATGATTTGGTCTTAGTGTTATATATTCTGAAATCCATGTGTCCTGAATGCCAGTCTAAATAGTGGACATCAGACCAGCTTCAGGCTAGCTCTCATATAATAGACTAGAGTGCCAACATGCCTTGCAAAGGCCTTAACATGGTAGAGAAATACTGATATCTCTATCTGAATATTACCAAAACATGAAGACCTCCCCCATCCAACTCCTTCCCTAAACACTGTAACCATCAAATGTTAAAAAAAAAAAAAAGAAAAGAAAAGGATGGAGGATTGGGAGACCATAAACATGTCAACTAAAAAACAAACAAACAAAAAACCCTTGGTAAGGGAACAGGCTTCAGATATTGTTTATGTTAGAACTCAGAAATATTTTCAGCTTGCTTACATAGGAGGGGATTTAGAAATTAGCAAGGAATTCAATTTTTATTTCTTTTTATATTTCTAAGTCATACATAAATTTAACAAATAAAAGGCATATCATTTAGAACAGAAGTTCAAAACCTTGTTTCATGACAATTTTGGCAAGTTTTCTCACATTAACCCTTTGATCCAGCATCAGCACTGAATACCTCAATGCATAAGGTTAATAGGTAGATACAAGGCATTTCAAAGTAAGAAAAATGCTATCTTTCTGTGTAAGAAAATATAATCACTTTTTTTTTATTTAACAGGGCATGATAAAAATTACATGTATCTCTAAATGAAACATTGAGCCTATTGTAATAAATATGAAAAACATATTTGAAAGGGTAATTTCATTTTAGATGTCATAAAGTTTATAGTACTTTGATTAAAAGAAATAAGTTCTTGTGGAAACAATCCTGTAACATGTGAGTAAGCATTTTGCCCCTTTTGCCAGTAGGAAAAATCCAGATATAATTGTTAAATTACATTGCTAGAATAGTAGATTAAATTAGTGGTAAAGCATCTATAATTAACCAACCTTGCAAGAGCCAGTCAGCACCAGTTACATTTTATAATGACATGAGCTGCTAATTGACACTGTTTAACCTGTGTTTTCTGTATGTATGTATAAGTTAGCTGACAAAAATTACGTTTGCATATGGCTTATTCAAAACCACTTTACTTTTGAGTAACCCTCCCCCCACCTGCTCTTTATTTCATCTACTTCTGACCACACATAGACCATTTCACTCCCCTATTACATCTCTTTACTTACTTACATACCCTCATTATTTTCTAAAGATGACCAAAAAAAACAAAGCATAATTCCCAAAAGGTGACTTGCTTTCCAAAGTTAGTCCTTTCACTGAAAGGAATCAGTGGAAGGAGACGATGCAAACCTATATGTACATTTAAAAAGTATGTCGTTGGGCACAATGGCTCCTGTCTATTACCCAAGCACTTGGAATGCCGAGATAGGAAGATTCCTGGGAGTTTGAGATCAGCCTGGGGCCGAGAGTGAGTTCCAGGTGGGCCTGGGCTGGCATGATATACGGTCTCTAAAAAGAAACAAAAAGGGGGAAGTACTTGTGCACTTTAATCTTTAAATAAGCAGAAATAATTCTTCATGAAAGTACATATATACACTTATTAAAATATGTTCTAAAAGGCTGGAAATGTTAACTAAGGGTCTGGGTGTTTATTAAACATGCAGGAAATCCTGGGTTCAATATCTAGGGACACAAGAAAATAGACGTATATGTTTTGAAAAGTGTAACACTTTTAAAGAATGGGTTGCATAAATGTTGTGGTTTTATAAGACAGCAAAGCTGCCAAAATGATAATTTGTAATGTTTGAGCCTTAATATATATTCATTAAAACAATTGACATATAACTGGTGGTCCTCACCAGCTATCTCTGTCTACAGCAAACATATTCTCAAATAGGGAGCGGCTCCACACTTATCTCAAGGAAGTATTTTATTGCTAGTGGCAGTGTAGTCAAAAGTTTTGAAACTCTGCTCATTATGGGAAAAGAGAGCTTAACAAGCAAGCATGAAATATTTTACCTCCTCTCTCCAGCTCCTCTGTCTGGATTTACAGAACTTAATGAATCATTTAACAAAACAGCCTAACTATCCAGGCATATAAAAGTCAGATGTATACATCACTTGAAATCCCTGACCACAAGGATGATGCAGGAATATCTTACAAATTGGAATATATTGGACCATGCCTTGCAAGCTAAATCTCCCACAGTCCAAGTCTTGTTAAGAGTTACATAAAGAATCCCTCACTTACCTTTGAGTTTTGAGTTTTGTAAACATGTTCTTTTTTTTTTTTTTTTTAAGTCTTGATTTTACCTCAGCAAAGAATTCTTATTCTTTGTTGGTAAATTTGGAAACTTCAGGTATAAGGTCCTTAACAATTTGTAAGATTGCTTAGTGGTTAAGGTGCTTGCCTGAAAAGCCAAAGGACCCATGTAAAGGAAGATACACAAGGTGGCACATGCATCTGGTGTTCATTTGCTGCAGGTAGAGGCCCTGATGTTCCCATTCTCATTTCTTTCTTTCTCTCTCTCTCTTCTTGCAAATCAAAAGAATAAGGTAGGAAAAGATGACTTTAACCTATGCTTGAAGCAGCAGTGTTAGCAAGCACTTTTGTGAAACTGGATGTGTAAATGAATGCATGAGTGAACAGATTATCAAAGAGAAGAGCAGATTAACAGGATACTTTTTTGAGTTAGTTGGGACTCCAAATCACTCTAAGCTCCTGTAAAACTCAGGGAGTGACCCTGAGGTAGGCCACAGGTTGCTTTAATCTTTCAGTAAGATGCCATTAAATTTGCTGCCTCCGTGTGGAAGGGCAGAAAACATCTCCACTCTCATGTCATTTAAAGATATAGATTTTATAATGGCTGATAAATGTAATAAAAGCCAGCATTTACCACAAGAAGGAAAGATCTAGAGATCCTAAATATTCCCTTACAGATGCTTGTCGTACATGATTAAAGAAAATACAACAAAATCTGTCTTCTTGCCCTTCGTGAAGATACAGGAAAACTTGAGTTGGGACCTTATTTCTGCCCAGAGCTGCCCATGTTGGCTGGGAAAAAAAGCAGCCACTCTCTTTAGATTTCAGTTCTTTTGTCTTTGAACTTGGGGTATCAATTTTGACATCTGAAGGGCAGTTTGAGAAGGAAATGACTTTCTTTTTTTAAAAAATTGACTTGAAAACAGCTTACAATACAAATCTATGTTATTGAGTTTTAGGCAATGAGTAGAAGCTGACAGCTAAAGGAAACAGAAATGTCTTCTGAATATTTATGTTAAAACTTAAGTCACTACAGCCTGAAGTACAAGTCATTACAAAATGTCCTCCAAGTCAAACTCCAGAATTGTTCTAAGTAAACTTACTACCTTATGGTGACAGTGTCTTCACCTGAACTCAGTTGCTCTTGATTTGGCTAACTGATCCACTCAGTGGAATGGAACCCACAGCTGGAGTTGGGAAACAAATCAGAACCTTATCAAAAAAAAAAAAAAAAAAAAAAAGAGCCTGCTGTCCAAGCTCCCACCAACCATGGGCTAGAAGAGGGCCTATACCTATTAAATTCTCTCTAAAATAATAATGGCCATCCCATTTATCTGGTGCTGACTGCACTCTGCATTGGAGAATTTGCTTCTCTTTTTCAGGTGGACACAGATCCTCAGGAAAGAATCAGCCCATGGCACCTTAACAGGGCACCAGCTGAAACCTTAGAGGAATTAGTGAAAGGAGAAAGAGCTCTGCTTTCTTAATGAACCTGGTATCAGCAGAAGGTGGAAGGAGATAGACACGGTGAACACTGAACTCCTACCAAACCAGAGATACAGAGACAGAGGCTCCAAAGATCTCATCACTGAAGTAGACATAAACTGAACCCAACATGGCTCTGGGAAATTTGTGGAAGAGGGGATGGAAAGATTATTAGAGCCACAAGTTGGGTCATTATACTTAGAGACATTGCTTCCTCCCTATAACGGATGGCTAACCCCACAATGCACGACCCATATTCCCCAATGAGGAGGGTCCCTGTGGAGGGGGGAGGACAGGGAGGAGGCTAATGATGGTACCAACATAGCTGTTTACACACTGTGTACTTAACTAATTTAAAATAATGATGATAATAATAAGGTAACAAGGGAAATATGGACATATTGCCAACTCAGATATCTATGGTCTGCATCAACAGGATAAGGTCTTCTGCTGCTATGGTGTGGCACCACCTCCATACCCTCTATAAAACCATATGTGGTTCCACATGAAGATAAATCCTGCTTTAGAAAGAAAACTGGACAAAACACACCCGGATTTAACAACAGAGATGTGGAGATGAGTGAAAGCCATGCAGGTAGCTCTCCATGTTCTGAAGTGATGTTAAGATGGGAACATGTTGGAGTCTGGGAGGGCTCTTGTGTCATTTCAGGGTACACAGAGGCATTGAGACCAACTCCTGACTCCTTTGACCCTCTGTGCTCCCTTGCATTCCTCCTCTTCTCTTGTCTCTACTTTGTTCGCCCTGCTTTGAAATTCTATGACTTCCACATCAATTGCCTTGCTCACCTCCACATTTACTTTTCTTTCCTAAGTCCTAACTTCCTTCTATTCCTTACTTGCTGTCCAGCTTTCTCCAATTCCTTAATCCATTTATTCTTTCAAACCTTGCTTTCTTTCTTTCTTTGACATTTTTATCATCCTGTTTTCATTACAATCTTCATTATTTCTTCTGTTTTCTATTTCTATTTTTCTTTCATTTTTAATTATTAAGGGTTATAATAAACTTAACATAAAATAAATTAATTATGTAATGGGAAAATCAATGACATACACACACACACACACACACACACACACATATATATACATAGATTATATAATTTTTTTAGAGTTCCCAAAGGACAAAGTTATCATTTCATTTTTGAACTTTCTAGCTGACTTTTGCCTCCATCTGTCAGAGTTTATCTTTAATTCTTCTGTTTAATTAGAACCTAAAGAGAAGTAACTGATGAACTAGAAAGATGGAGGTATATATTGTTCAAATATTCCATGCCATTTCTACTCAACAAACTAGAAGATCCTCTATTCATCCATGATCCTCACAGGAGACACTAACCAGCACTAGGTAAAAAGAGAAGGAAATGTCCAGATCTTGTCAGTGTGTGCATTTGTCCATGAATGTGTTTTTATCCATCATGAGTGTGTGTGTATGTGTGAGACAGAGAGAGAGAGAAAGGGGGTAGAGAGGGAACTTATTTGAACTCTACTGACATATACTAACACAAAATGGTTTACATTCAACTATATAATACATATATATTTTCATATATATACATATATACATACACATTGTGAAACTAATACTATAATCAAGCTAATTAACATATTGCTGTTCTCATTTGCATAAGTATTATTTTTGGTGAGAATACTTAAATCAAATAGCAAAATCATTTTAGAATATAATAAGTAAGTGAATTTTGTTGCAGTTTTATTGTGCCCTGTCCCCCTCGCCCCTGCTTGTGTGTGTGAAGGCTTGGGACCCAGCAGATGGCTCTGCTTGTGAAGGTCTGGTAGGAAGCACAGCCTCTCTGGAGGAAGTGGTTCTTGAAGCATGAAGTCCTGCGGCTCAATGCTCTATGCTTCCTGTTCTGCGTGGATGCGCTGCAATCATGGGGGCAGCCACTATTCCCACTGCCATGGGCCAGCTGTCCTGTGACCTCTCTAACATGGTGAAATGTGTCCCCTTAAAATGTTAGCCAGAGTAAGCCCTCCCTGTCAGAAGATGCTTCCTGTCCGGGATTTTTGTCACAGCAACAAGGAAAGTAGTTGATATAACCGTATACTATGATGAGAGGTAAGTTTCTCATGTCAAGTGGATGTCTCCCTGCACAGTTTGGAAGCATATGTAAATGAGAAGGCATGGAACTAAAATGTTTTATTAGGGCAAAGGAAAAACAGATTAGAACGACTATATTTACTTCTTTCTCTAACTGGACCACATACACTAAAATAACTATGTGAATGAGCAAAATAAAGAAATATAAAGAAAGAATATTGCAAGGCATTATTCACTGGTTAAAGATGCTTGCCTGAAAAGCCTGAGAGTCTCAGTTTTATTCCCTGATACCCACATAAAGCCAGATGCACAAAGTGGCACATGCAACTGGAGTTTATTTTCAGTGGCAAGAGGTCCTTTCTCTTACTCTCTCCCCTCCCTTCTTATAAGTAAAGTATTTTATTTAAATAATGCCCATTTCATCGATAACAGAGGAGCTTTGAATCAGTTCTCCGTTTCTCCTCAGGGAAGAATGGTGAGGGCAGACCAATGTGGCAGCTATTAAATTGCAATGTGAGCTTGAAGTGGTGATGGGGCATCTTGTTTCTCAACACTATATGTCAGTATCCGGGTTTTGACCCAGCAAGGCATTTCAAGATGTCCTCATTAGAGGAAATGACAAAGGAGCTTCTGGAATGTCGGTGTATTTTTCCTCCAAATCCATGTAAATCATTAATTATCTGAAAATAAAGGGAAACTTAATTTAAATGACCTCTGAGCAGATATCAAGTTTCTCTGCAACAAAAGTACCTGAACTAATAAAAATATCTGTAAACATTAAAATACTATACTCCGTGGGGCCAGGAAGATGGTTCAGTGACTAAAGTACTTAATGACTAGGGTTTTATTCCCCAGGACCCACGTAAAGTCAGAGGCATAAAGTGATGCATGCATCTGTTCACTTGCAGCAGCTAAAGGCACTGGCTTGCCCATATTCATTGTCTTTCTCTCTCTTTTCCTCTCTGCTTAAAAATAACTAACTAAATAAAAATATTAAAAATACTATACTAGGGCTGGAGAGATGGCTTAGCGGTTAAGCACTTGCCTGTGAAACCTAAGGACCCCGGTTCAAGGCTTGGTTCCCAGGTCCCACGTTAGCCTGATGCACAAGGGGGCGCACGCGTCTGGAGTTCGTTTGCAGAGGCTGGAAGCCCTGGCGCGCCCATTCTCTCTCTCCCCCTCTATCTGTCTTTCTCTCTATGTCTGTCGCTCTCAAATAAATAAATAAATAAATAAATAAATAAATAAATAAAATACTATACTACATAGCTTATCTAAAGTATGCATCTGTGTTTATCTTAGTTTGATCATAAAAGGTCAAAGAAAGGCATGCAGTTTTCAATGGCCTATGTTTTCAAAGAGATCACCTGCCAATTAAATATAGGGATTTGTTCTTTGGTTGTACATTAACACCTACCTGGGGTTGCATTAGCTAACTAGCAAATATGAAAACAAAATTAAATGAAGGCTATTAAAAAAATCAGACAACTACAATCTGACTTTTACTATTTTAAAAATATTTATTTATTTACTTAAGCTCTTTAGAGGATGAGGGGGAGAGACAGAGAATGGTCATGCCAGTGCCTCCAGCCATTGCAAACAAACTCCAGGTGTATGTGCCACCCTAGGCATCTGGCCTATGCGGGTACTGGGAAATCAAAACTTGGTCCTTAGGCTTCACAGGCAAGCATCTTAATCACTGAGCAAACTCTCCAGCCCTTATTTTACTTTTGAGGCTAAATATTTAAATGTACAAATGTACATACCTAAAAATGTATGTAAAATTTAATGTAGAAACGCATTCATTTGTGTTGCTTTTATTTCTACTATTGTGTTCTGAAAAGTTAAAGCCAGGACCTAACACACTGTGTTATTTCATTTGAGATTTTTCAATGCTTTGTCAGCCTATATGCTGAAAGTCAAGATTGAGATTTGCAATGTTGAGAGACACATAAACTTTTTCAAGACCATCTATTATGAAATTTATAGGAATAGTTGTTTTAGTATTAAAGTAAATGCAATAAAGACAATTACATTTTCTAGACAATTTTGAAACCTGAATTGATCACAGGATAGCAGTTACATACATATATATTTAAAAATCACTAAGAATACTAAGCAACTAAATATTTCCTGGATCCTCAAGAGATTTAATTAGGACATTAAAAGGAAGATGCCAGACTAATAAAGGGAAAATGTTCTTGTCTCCAAGATGTCTTGGGGAGTTGATGAAATCAGTAGCTTGTTTATTGTAAACTCAGAATAATACAGAAATTAGAGACTGTTGCATTATCTGGTAGCCCTTGTCAGTATGTAATTTGCAAACTAAATGAAAGAGGATAATTGTTCAGACCAGTGGGCAGAAGTATGTCCAAGATAATTTACATGAAAAGACTAGACATCCAGGGATCATTCCTGTTGTTAGTTATGAGAATTGGCAGGAAGGACTGTAGCCATGGAGGCTGATAAACAAGATCATATTTGATTGCAAGTTTATTTGTTTGGGAAATCATCAAAAATCCATCTAAGAAACAGTGTACCTTCCTCATTCACAACCCGTCTAAGAAACTAGTGGGCAGGATTAGAGAATTCTTTGCACATGAAATAATATGGAGGGAGCAATATGAAAGCCTTTCTATATAAATAAACCTAGGTATGGTTAATCTTTATTACAAACTTGACTGATTTGGCATAATCTGGTAAACACACCTACAGGCATATCTGTGAAGACCGTGGTATAACTGAGGGGGAAGACCCGTCCTGCAAGCAATAACTCTATGCCAATGTGAATAAACTGGCATAGAAAATGAATGGCAAAGTGAGAGGACACCTGCATTCATGTCTCTGCTCTCGGATAGCAGCCACACTCTTTCGAGCCTCCTCACACCCCTGCCACCGTGCCTTCCATGCCGGAAAGGACCGAAGCCTCTTGAAATATGACCTAAATAAACCCTCCTTTCCTTCAGTTACTTTTGTTAGGTATTGTGCAACAATAAGCAAAGCAACTAATACACTCAACAATAAATTCAGTGCATGAGCTATATTTAGTAGCTCAGCTTCAAAATTTATAGATGCATTGTTTTACCATTGCCATCTATTTCTCCTCCCCTTCCTTCTCCTCCTCCTCCTCCTCCTTCTTCTTCTTCCTCTTCTCAGACAACACAAGCTTCTTACCTTGCTAGCCAAGCTCAACTTCTATATGAAAAAAACCCTCATAAAATGCTTGTCTGATTATTCTATGAATGTCATCAAAATTCTCAGTTTTCATTTCATCAAAAATTAATTAATCCCCCAAAATATTTCTCTTTTTGCCTCTAAAATAATACATGATGTGGCTCTTGGATATTGCTCTGGCTTCTACAGTTACTAATCTCACCAAGTACAATTCATAATGCCAGTCACTACTTTAATGAATTTTGAGTATAAATATAATTGGTCATTCAGAAATACTGAAAAAAAAATTATTTTCGGGCTGGAGAGATGGCTTAGTGGTTAAGCGCTTGCCTGTGAAGCCTAAGGACCCCGGTTCGAGGCTCGGTTCCCCAGCTCCCACGTTAGCCAGATGCACAAGGGGGCGCACGCATCTGGAGTTCGTTTGCAGAGGCTGGAAGCCCTGGCACGCCCATTCTCTCTCTCTCCCTCTATCTGTCTTTCTCTCTGTGTCTGTCACTCTCAAATAAATAAATAAAAATTTAAAAAAAATTATTTCTCTTATAGTTTGTGTTCTGTTAAAGGTTATCCAAATAAATTGAAAAATTATTAAACTGCACTTTTGCTTAAAAATCAGGATAGGTATAAAAAGAAAATAAGATAATAGAAAAATGTTCCTGAGAAATATAACCTAGTTGTAGACTTTTTAAAAAAAGATTTTTTAAAATTTATTTATTAGAGATAGAGAGAGATTGAGAGAGAGAGAGAGAGAATGGCATGTCAGGGCCTCCAGCCACTGCAAACAAACTTCAGAGGCATGCACCACCATGTGCATCTGGCTTATGGGGGACCTGGAGAATTGAACCTGGCTCCTTAGACTTTGCAGACATGTGCCTTAACTGATAAGCCATCTCTCCAGCCCTATAATCTAGATGTAGCCTTGTTAATTACATGTAAGATCATCACTTTGAATAAAATAGCAGAACCAATGAAGATGATGCTAGTAGCCTTAACACTTAGTTTATTAATTCATCAGTTTATAAATTTATGTTGTATATTATAAATTATATATTTTATATGTTCCTATAATAGCCCTGCAAACTTGTATGAATTCTTGTACACGTTACAGTAAGCAAACAATGAAGGCATAAACATGTTTGTGTATATCCTTCTGTATTTTATTATGTAAAACGTATACCAAGACTGGACAGATGGTTCACAGTTATAAAGGGCTTACTTGCAAAATATTCCGGCCCTGGTTCAATTCCCAAACCACCCCCCAAACCTGTTGTAATCGTCTGGTATTTATTTTCAATGACAAGAGGCCCTGTCATGGACACGCACACACACACACACACACACACACACACACACACACACACACACACAAATACGTAAATTATGTTAATGGCTGTTGACTAGAAATATGATATTATTACCCATCAGCTAATAAATAGCTCAACAATTAACCTGAACATGGCTATAACTGTTCAAAATAAATGTGTAAGAAAAACTCTGAGCGAGCAGTCTGGCAACAACTCTCGTTCATGGTCTGGCTCAGTACACAATTTCCCCTGCTCCCTGACACTCTCACCTCCTCTGCAGCCTGGAGCATTTTGCAACTTAGTTCTTGAAATTCACATTGGTCTTGCCTGGGAGCAATATACCTAAGACTAAAAATCTTTCTGGAATAGCCTTGCATCAAAAAGCAGAGTTCAAAAGCCTTGCACTTAGACCCGTACCTTCCCATTTCATGTTACCTCCATCACTGACTGTGTTCATAATCTGCACAGTTCATAAGCATGTCTGAAGTCTATATTGATGACTTTTCATAAGAGATTAAGTTCCAAATATGCCTGAGGTACCTATGGCAATTTGGAAGATTTGAACACAGCTGCCTGCATCTTACCCAGTCTCTTACATCTTGCCCTCCCATAGCCATAAAATGGATTAATAATACATACTTAACTATGATAGATTTTATTCAATTGTTTTATAAGATATATGCTCAAACAATACTCATCTTGTAAAAAGAAAAATTCAGTGGGTTGGCACCTACTTGTAATCCCTGACATTGGGAAGTTAAAGAAAGAAGATCATGTGTTTCCAGAAACAGTCAACAAACACCAAGTAGAGCATCTAATCATTCTGATAATTAATTCACACATAACACTTCTTTTATACTTATAAATCATTTAAACTTAATAAAAATCTTTCTTGATCATGTGGACTGCATTATTAACCACAGTGACTCTCCCTGACCATGTGGTAAGTTAAAAGGAAAGTGTTTCAAAGTTAAGCCATCACAACTAGTCTCAATGTTTAATCTTTACAGGAAAAAAAAAAAAAAGTGAAACCACATGGCCACATGTTGAATTCACTAAGATAAATGACCCAATTTCTTTCTCCAAATCAAATTAGGCAAATTTACAACAGCTGTCAAGTGTTTATGTTTCCATATCATACTGTGAAAATACACAGGTATTATAAAATGGTTGTATAAGTGAGGGGGTGCCAACAATAAAACAAGAAGTTTAGAGAAATAAACGATACATAAATTTCACTAAGCACAAATAAAAACCTTCAGGAAAACAGGCAATTCAATATATGTATATATCTATATTAAATTATATTATATAAATTATATATATGTATATATATTATATATATATTTAATTTTTTGTTCAGTTCTATTTATTTATTTGAGAGTGACAGAGAGAGAATGGGCATACCAGGGCCTCCAGCCATTGCAAACGAACTCCAGACACGTGTGCCCCTTATGCATCTGGCTAATGAGGGTCCGGGAGAATTGAGCCTTGAACTGGGGTCCTTAGGCTTGACAGACAAGCACTTAACCACTAAGACATCACTCCCACCCAATATTTTTATGATAACTCACTATGAGTGTTTGAATAAGTAGAACATAATAATCCAATACAACTTTCATATGACTGTAATCCAATATGAATTTCAAGCATCTTGATAGAAAATTAACAATGATTACAAAGAAGAAATGTATCAAGATAAAAACAAATAAATTTTAAAGATTGCTAGTGGAATTTAAGCTCATAGGGCAGAAGAAATGTTTCTGCTTCTGAAGAACAGAACTAGGGTATAAATGTCAAGGAAATAATTGGGCTTTATGGGCAACAGAGATGTCTTAGTGGTTAAGGCACTTGCCTACGAAGTCAAAGGACCCATGTGAGACTCTCCAGATCCCAGGTAAGCCAGATGCATAAGGCAAGCCAAGCATACAAGGCAAGGTTTTTCACACGCACACAAGATGGTCCATGGATCTGGAGTTCAATTGCAGTGGGAGACCCTGGCATGCCAATTCTCTCTCTCTCTCTCTTTCTCTTTCTCTCTCATAAACAAATAGATAAATGTTTAAAAAAAAAAAACAGAATTGGGCTTTAAGTGTAACTGTCACTTTAATGTCAATATGTATAAGCCCCCACCACATTAACTCTGTTAGAGTATGACCCCTAAAGCAGGGATTGCATGAATGTTTGCTTGTAGTACTAGACCATATGGATATCCAAGACAGTTAATAATAGCACATTCTTTCTTTTCAGAAGGCTGATGAACTAAGGATATACATTCTTTATCTCTTTTCAAAAAATCAACAGGATGTAATGGAATAACAACAAAGAAAAAAATAAATGTTACATATATTAAATTATTCACTACTTATCTAAAACTCACATACAGTGTGAAAATGCCTGTGGTTATATTTAATTTAATTTTACTGCATATGTGAACTGAATGCAAAGTACTTTGACAAGTGAAATTCCAAATTAAAAGTGCATTTCAGTTACCAAGGCTTAAGAAAGAGTCCTAGGAAAATAAAGAATTATTCAATGATTTTCAGTAAAATATAAATTTAATAACTTAGGTATGATGTGCTACATATTCATCTATAATGTTGGAAGTAAAATATGTCCAAGTTACTTCTTAGTGTAAGGGAGAAGAAAGAAAACCAAATTTATTCATCAATAATTTACTGGTTTTTAAACAAAATTGACAAGCAATGAACTATACATATTTAAATATTTAAAGGCTATTTTTACATGCTTATATAAGAATGAGAAAAAGCAGGAAAATCAAGGAAGACAGCACTCCCAATGAACAATTATTGGTCCATTTACCAGTTTAGTTAAACAACTTGTTAAAGACAAAAAAATTGCTACCATTAACATTATAACATAATTTAACATCATAACAATTTAATAACATAATAAATATGATGTGGCATAACATAAAATAACTTATAAACAAACTGCATCCAGATGGGGTGAGGACAGATGAGTTACAATTGGTGGTTGGAAACTATATTCCATCCGATTGCTTTCTCTAGCCAGCTTCCCTGATTTCCACATGGCTATTCAGATCATGGAAATACCAGAAGGGGAAGAAATTCAGACCAAAGGCATGGAGAACTTATTCAACACAATTATCGAAGAAAATCTCCCCATACTCTCCAAAGAAAGTCCCATATAGTTACATGAAGCTAACAGAACTCCAAACAGACTGGACCAAAGAGAAATTCTGCAAGATATATTGTCATTAAGACCCTTACTATCAGTAACAACAACAACAACAACAAAAAGTCTGAAAAGCAGCTAGGGAGAAACAATACATTACATATAAAGGTAACCCGATCAGAATTATTTCAGACTTCTCAATGGGAACCCAGAAAGCCAGAAGGCCTGAGATGGAACAATGCCAAGTCTAAGAATTTATGGCTTCCAACCCAAACTACTCTACCCAGCAAAAGTATCCCTCATAATAGATGGTGAAAGAAAAACTTTCCATGATAAAATGCAGTTTTACAACTATAACAACACAATGCCAAACATGCAGAGAGTACTTCAGGGAAATTTTCACACAGAATAATCATATAACCAACCTGACGATCTAAGTTCAATTTTTAAGTACCCACATAAAGCCAGATGCACAGGGTGGCACATGCATCTGGAGTTCATTTACAGTGCATAGAGACCTGGCCTGCCCATTTTCTATCTCTCTCTCTTTCTCTCTCTCTCTCTCATCTGTCTTTTCTCTCTCTCTCTCTCTGCTTGTAAATAAATAAATAAAATATTAAAAAAGTAAATTCTCAATAATATGATAGTACTATAAGCCTATTTTTACTACAAATAGTGACTTATTATGAGATGTTCAAAGATAAAAAAAACACATGGCCTCTAGCAAATATGATAAGCTATGAGTAGGTTATTACTTTTAAAGTCATTATAAGCAAACAAATAATGAGAGTGGTAAATGAAAATAAAAATAAATGACTACCAAATATTGACTATACCATCTTCTTTATTCTTACCTGTGGAAATTATAAATTAGGAACTGCACTTATTCATTGTTTATTATCTAATAAGTCCTAAGCATTACAAGCAGAATATGAATATTACTTTCATAAAGTTAAATTGAATTTGTGTTTTTGAGGTCAATTTTGATTCCCATAGTCACACAGATTAAAATGTTACAGAAAGTTATCAGAGGAAGTGATGGCTTAGACAACTTGAAGATAATAGCTTTTTGATTTTTTAAGTTTACCTGGATAATGGTAGCTGTGAACTCCGTACCTACCAGTGATGCATTTTTTCCTAGGAAGACAGACAGTCACCTCTGTATCTCTCACTCAGCTCATCTTTCATAACCTCTGAAATTTCTGGCATGTGGATATATGTGATGATAAGTATTCTAATTAGAAAAAAGTTACATATACCACAAGTATCTACATATAAAAAAATTCCAAATATTTGTGATTACAAATTTCTGTTCAATAATCTGTAAATAATAGCATCGTAGTTAATAATTGACTCATACCAGTTCCATAGCTAATAAAATTATTATAGTGAGGGTTTAAAAATGTTTAAGATGTTATCATTTTCTTCAGAAAATGCTTCTTCATTTCTCTTGAAAATTTTGAACATACCCTCAAGATAGTGTCTTATTATGCATTGTGCCAAATGTGATTTATGATTTAACTCATTTGATGCCAACAAGCCTATGAGGCAAACAATATGACATGTCATTTAGAGACACAGATTGCTAAGGGAAAATAGTGTCAGAGCTGGGCTTTCAGCCCACATACTCACAACTCCAAATATCACCAAATATGACTATGTTAGTCTTCTGCCCCTAAAACAAAACACCTTTGATGATTAACTTATCAAGAGCAATGGTCTACTTTTTCTAATGATCATATATATTCCAGTCCCTGAAGAGGATGGGGGAGGGGTGTCAGATATGGTATGCATGGCCTATCATCAAAGATTGCCAGAGAAGAGTCAGTTTGCATAACCTATAATGACACATAGCGCAAGATCTGATGATGACCTTTTACTTCTTTTCTGTGCTCTTCACTAACATCAAATGGAAGAGGAAATTTTAACAATGAGCTTTTGGGGTATTATACTCATATTCAAACAATAAGAGGTAATTTTCCTTGGAACACTGAACAATATTGTATTGAAAATGGGACAACAGGGGCTAGAGAGACAGCTTAATGGTTAAGGCACATGCCCGCAAAGCCTATTGACTCAGGTTTAGTTTGTCAGGTCCCACGTAAGCCAGAAACACATGATAGCACAATGTGTCTGGAGTTTGTTTGCAGTGGCTATCGGCCCTGGCACTCCCATTCTCTTCTTAGCTCTCTCTGTCTCTAATAAATAAATATTTTAAAACTGTATAAAAATAAAATAAAATGGGACAATATAATTTTGCATAAAGAATTTCAAAAAAAGCAATATACAGTGAGAATGATTTTAATTCATATTTAGAACTTCATGAACAAAGGCCTGAGCAGTCCGCTTCCTTTGAGACATCTGTAGCTGTTAATATATTGCTAAATACAATTATAGAACTTTAGCAATTATTTAATTATGATTCGATTTCATTATTTTAGTAGATATGAAATATATTTGCTAGAAGAAACTATCATATACCCATCATTTAAATGGAACACATTTAAGTCAATTATTAACTGTAACTTGAATAATTAAGTATTTTATTTATTCATTCCCTTTTTGGAAAAAATAACATTGTGATTATGATTTAGGCTAATATGAAATACGTTTTCTGCATTCAGACAGGGAATTTATGTATTCATCTCTATGTGCTCACAAGATTGTTGCTCAACATTTCTAAAATTGAATGGACAAATTAGTAAAATCAAAATATTAATATTCTATAAATGAAAGAACACTTTAATAATTACTAATATATTTGAAGCATTAGAGATTGGTGATGCTACCCATGGTCCCAGCATTCAGGAGGTAGAGACAGGAAGGTCAGAAAGTCAAGGTCATCCTCTGATACACATTCAGTTGTTGAACAGCCTCAAATATATTGGAAGTGAGAAAAATAGAGATACACAGGGAGATGGTGACCATGATTGAAATCAGTATCATATATAAAGAAGCTATCATGTTGATAGATAACAGTAGGTACTCAGATACTTTGACAAATATTATTCCTAGTCTGAGCTATTCAGCACTTCAAATGTCAATTCAAAATATTAAGACTGGTTCATAATACATCAGGGAGATGCTAATTCTATTACTGAAAATTTTCAGATCTGCCGCATATAGTAGTCTATTGATCCATTTCTAACAGGAATCATAATCTTAGATGCAAACCATACATGTAGCCTAATTTCACTCAGAAATATAGCCTAGTTCTGTATTACATTATAGCACCAGTCCTTGGAAAATGTAATATTAATTATGGAATTTGCAAGCACATATAATTTATAAAATCAGACTTTCCACTAAATAACTGGTGAAACAAAATAATAAAGCAAGTAGTTTTTGTTTTTTCTTTCTACTTTAGTTACCTGGAAGAGTTATACTTGAACTCATTCAATATTTAACTAGTCATCTTTAACCTGAAGTTCCATGGTGAAAATACATTATGAGTCAAAAGACCTAATTACATCTAAGCTCTTTCAATAACTTCATATTCCTGGATAAGGAAGTTTATTAATCTCCCTGGGCCTGATCTCAATCATACCAAGACATTTAGATATACCTTCTAAGTAACATTCTGTTAATAAAATTTATTAATGTTTGTACAATAAGATTTCAATATAGCAAAATTGCAGGAAACAACCAAAAGCCCTATTTTCAATTAAAAAAAAAGATATGTTCCTGCATAAGTAATCAAAAATTTAAAAAGGATTCACCTGGGCATAGTGGTGCATGCCTTTAATTCCAGCACTTGTTAGGTAGAGGTAGGAGGCTCACTATGTGTTCAAGGCATTGCTATTGCCCTGCCTTGTTCACTAGAACTGGGCAATAAAACCCTATTGCTGAAGACACCATGCTCGTTGGGTACAGGTCACAGAGAATAACTCATTGCACAGGATAAGGTGTGTTGTGAGTTTTCCAAGGCCTTATAACCTTGATCGCCTGTTGCCAGAAGTGGGAAAGGCTAGATCGGTGATTTGGTCCCTTGGTGTCTAAATAATAAAAAAGGGGGAGATGTTAGGAGCCGTGCAGACACTATTACAAGTTGGCGCCGGTTTCTGGCCTCTTATTGGTCACAGCTGGTGTAAATCAAGCATAGCGCGCATGCTCCAACCCGTCGTGGGCCGATGCTAATGAGGCATCCAGAAAGTAACCAATCACTGGTGGCCACATATCCGCAGTTGACCAATCATTTGTGGGTAAGCGGCCTAAAACCCTATATAAACAGTTGCCTTTCGTGGTTCTGGGTCTTCGCGTCTTCGCATCTAGCAGTTTGGCAGTCCCCAATAAAGTGTGTTCAGAAGAATCCTGATTGTGGCGTCCTCCTTGCTGGTGAGGCGGGTGTGACAGATTTTTCTCTGCATTGATCTCCTTCCCCTTTGTGCTGGTATCCAGTTCACAGGAAAACATCACCCTTGCTTATTTCGCCAGTTGTCCTTAGTTTCAGTTGGGCCCCTTCTGAGGTATGTTGGGGCAGCTCTCTTCTTAGGATCTGCATCTATCTGGAAAAGAGAAGCAGATTCTCCAATGGAGAGTAAGTTAGCACCCAGAAAATTGAGATAACACTTACTTTTTTGATAGACAGTTTGATAGGTGTAGGCCCTCTTATACCCCGTGATTGATGGTAGCTTGATATTGTAGAGTGGGCTTGTGTTTGGGTATGGTTCTGACTTGTTTCCCAGCTCCAGCTAAGGGTCTAGTACCACTGAGTGGATCAGTTAGCCAAATCAAGAGCAATTGGTTCCTCACCATGGCTGTGTACCACTATTGCACTTGTGTGGGTATCACATCCGGTTAATTGTTGCTACTTAGGTTAAACAATGTGTTGCTTGGACAGATCTTGGTCACTTCCCCCAGTCGCCTATGTAGCGCCTTCTGGCACTAGACACGCTGACTGTCTGGGGACTGACTCTCTCCTGGCTTCCAGCCATGTCATTCCATTTTACGTGTCAGCTGCGTATGGAGTCTTCAGCAATAGGGTCTCACCACTGGCCTTTGGTGGGTCATCAATTACTCTGACAGAAGTCTGTCATTGTTTTGGGAAACCTTGTAGATTTCTCTGATCAAAAGCTCATTGTGGATTGTAGGCCCAAGCTGGAAGTGGGGGTTACAGGTCAGTGTCCACTAAGAAATTGAGGGAAAAGATAACTAATATACAAGAGTTTGAGAGGAGAGAGATAGAGGGGAGAGGGGGAGAGGGAGGGAAGGAAGACGTAGGAGATTTAGGTCAGTCTTGATCCTACCCTCTCCAGTGTCTTGTGGTTCAGGTGTTTCCTGTAAGGGACTAGTGAAGGTTCAGTCATTTGGTCTGTCTTTTAGGAAGTAGAATTTTATGGTACCATTGCTATTTGGGTCCGGATTACTGTTTTCCACCCTTTGATTCCCTCCCCGCCCTCCCATCCATCTTATTGTCTAGTCCATGAGGTACTTGCTGGGTATGTAAGGCATCTTGGGCAAATTCAGGTTAGGTGTTGCAGATGAGTGAGACTATGTGTCGATTTTTTTTCTGTGATTGGGTAAGTTCGCTGAGAATGATCTGTTCCAGGTTCAACCATTTTTCCTCAAATTTCTTTATGTCGTTTTTTCTTACTGCTGTATAGAATTCCATTGTGTAGATATACCACATCTTTGTTATCCATTCTTCTAATGATGGACATCTGGGTTGATTCCAGCTTTTAGCTATTACGAATTGAGCTGCTACAAACATGGTTGAGCAAATCTCTCTGGCTTTTGGTTTGAAGGTTTTAGGGTACATGCCCAGTAGTGGTATAACTGGGTCTGTTGGTATTTCTATAGTCAGCTTTTTCAGGAGTCTCCATATTGCTTTCCAAAGTGGTTGTACCATCCTGCATTCCCACCAACAGTGAATGAGTGTCCCTGCTTCTCCACATCCTCGCCAGCATTTATTTTCATTTGATCTTTTGATGTTAGCTATCCTTATTGGGGTAACGTGGAATCTCATAGTTGTTTTAATTTGCATTTCTCTGATGATTAGGGATGATGAATGAAAATATAAAAACTATCAAAAAAGAAATTGAGGAGGACTTGAAACGATGGAAAGACCTCCCATGCTCCTGGATAGGCAGAATTAACATTGTGAAGATGACAATCCTACCAAAGGCAATATATAGATTTAAAGCAATTCCAATTAAAATCCCTACAATGTTCTTCACAGACATAGAAAAAATGATCTCAAATTTCATATGGAAAGGCAGAAGGCCTCACATATCCAAACATATCCTCAGCAAAAGAAATACCTCTGGTGGCATCACCATACCCGATATAAAGTTATACTACAAAGCCATAGTAATAAAAACAGCATGGTACTGGCATAAAAACAGGAGTATAGACCAATGGAATAGACTTGAGGACCTGGATTTTGGGCCAAGCAACTATAGCTACTTGATATTCGACAAAGGCCCAAACAATATAGACTGGAAAAAAGATAGCATCTTCAACAAATGGTGCTGGACAAACTGGATAACCACATGCAGGAAACTAAAACTTGATCCACACATTTCACCATGCACAACACTCAAATCCAAATGGATCAAAGACCTCAACATAAGACCAGAAACTCGAAAACTACTGGAAGAAAATTTAGGAAGTACTTTCCATGATATAGGAATGGAAAAAGACTTCCTGAATAAAACCCCAGTGGCTCAAGTTCTTAAACAGTCACTCAACCATTGGGATCATATGAAGCTGAAGAGTTTCTTTACAGATAAGCATATAATAAACAAAGCCAACAGAATACCCACAGAGTGGGAGAAAATATTTGCAGGTTATCCAACTGATAGAGGCCTTATCTCTAGAATTTACAAAGAACTCAAAAGTCTAAACAATAAGAAGACAAATACCCCACTCACAAAATGGGGCACAGAGTTAAACAGGCAATTCACAGAGGAAGAGATACAAATGGCAAACACACACCTAACAAAATGTTCATTTATTTATTTGAGAGAGACAGACAGAGAACAAGAGGCAGAGAGAGAGAAAGAGAGAATGGGCACTTCAGGGCTTCCAGCCATTGCAAACGCACTCCAGACGTGTGTACCCCCTTGTGCATCTGGCTAGCGTGGGTCCTGGGGAATTGAGCCTCGACCCGGGGTTCTTAGGCTTCACAGGCAAGTGTGATTAACCGCTAAGCCATCTCTCCAGCCCCACAAATAATTTTTTAAATATTTATTGATTTTCAAACAGAGAGAGAAGCAGAGAGACAGAAAGAGGGAGAGAGAATGGGCATGTCAGGGCCTCTAGCTGCTGTGAACAAACTTCAGCTGCATGTGCCATTTTGTGCATCTGGCTTTACGTGGTACTGGGAATCCTGGCAGCTTTACCACTAAGCCATCTCTCCAACCCCCACAGTGAATATTAGCAATAAAACTTAATCCCTTAAAGTAATAGAATGTGATAAATAAAAACCTCAAGAATTTTATTTATAGAAAATTGAGAAACCCTTGGTCAAAAAAAAGTAATGTATTTAATAGTCCCAGGATGTTAAAATTAATACATTTTGGTATTCAGCATGATTAAAATGTCCTAAAACATTTTTCTCTGACAAATTTACAATGTTCAATATTTTATAGCTAGAAATGTATTCTTTATGTTTTCCTTTCAGCTAAGTGTGGCATTGGCCTTTTGGGAGACAGTGTGGTTGTTTTGTGATAAGAACTGTGGAGTGACAATTCTGGACCTTGCTATCTGAGAGCAGCTGAGAATAGAAACTTAGTGTGAGGGTTGCATATAATTTTGTCCTCTTCTGGCATGTTCTTGTACAAAAAGAGAAACAAAAGAATAAGAAGATATTTAGAAACTATTGGAGCAGAAATATATGTGTGGCATACCTAAATATTAGAATACAATAATCACAGGAGGTAGTTTTCATGCTATTGAGTTCTGCATCGTACGCCCTTCATGGAGGCAGCTTACACTGTCACTCTCTCCCTCACTGTGGTGGGAAGTCAGCACTCACAGTCAGAATTTCTCCAACTCCCCATATACTTGACCCGACATACCTTCTGAGTCTGAAGAAAGTGCGTGGCACGTATTGGGAAATGATATCTCATTAAATGAAAATAGCATATGCCTGATACGGTTATAGCGTATACTGAAGACACAAGGAAATAGCTTGTGTAAGTATGGAAAATGCCTGTGATCCCCCACTTAACTACTACAAGGTGGAAGCAGAAACTGTGTAACCAGATCACAGAGGAAGAAAAGCAGGGCTGTGTCCCAGAAGAACCTGAGTATTATGCTTTATAGACACTAAAGGTGAAGAATTGAGTCTCACAGCCCTATTACAGGCAATGTCCAACACAAGGATAAACAAACCACTTACCTGCAGATACAGCTCTGAGCCAAGTGCTTCATGTGCGCTGGGCTGACAAACGCACAGGGCCACAAGGAATACTCCATAGTGGATAACAGCTTGGTAATTGAAAGAAAGGATATTTATTTATTTTTGTCAGTGTTTGGAGCTAGACAGATGGCTTGGCTTCTAAGACTGTTCGCTGCACAAGCATGAGAGTCTGAGTTGGAGCCCCACCACCCTGGTCAAAAGCTGGACACGGCCATGCATGGCTGTCACCCCAGTCCTGGGGAGGTCCAAGACGGGACAGTGACTGAGGACTCCTTGGCCATCGAGGCTGAACAAAAGTGTCTGCTCCAAAGTCAATGAGAAACTCCCTCAAGCAATCCACACCAGACAGCAATAGAGGACACTGGGTGCTCTCCTCGGGCCTCCACACGTGTGTATAGGGTACTCACCTATATGCATAGATTTCACATAACCCACACATACACACAATACTTTTATAATACAGATCAGGGAAGAAGGATGAGAATACAAATCTGTTTCAAAAGAGGATATGAATGTCTATGTATTCTGTGCCAAGCATCCCGCAGAAAGAGGAGGAGCACAGCGGTACAATGAGCTAGTGCAGTTACTGGATGCCAGCTTCTTCACACCACTCCAGTCACTTCCGGCTCTTTCCCAGAGAGACCATTTCAGAAGTAGCTATCGTAATAAATATGGAAGTAATGTGTGGACTCAGCAACATTAGCCTCATAGTCAATCTAATTGTAACTAATGTTAAGAGACCAACGTTCCAATAACCAACACTGAGCTTTGGTTAGTTAGCTTTTCCCTGGGGGGAAAAATGATTTAACTGGACACTTGCATGGTAAACTAAAACAAAAACTATTCTCATAGTAAATTCACTTTCTCAAAGTGGTAGGTTTTTTTTTTTTTTCTGTGTGTGTGTATTATATTCCTAGAAAATCCAATATTCATGGGTTTAAGTGAATGTTTCTCCTATTACACACAGCAGAGCTTTTGAACAATAATGTAATTGTGTACCAAATAAAGTATGACAATGTCTCAGGTATATGGAAGTCACTGTCTCTGTGTTGTCAGTTACTGTGAGGCACATGATCTGATGTGGTCTGAAACAGACTTCTAGAGGCTGCTTTAGCATCCAGCCATTATGAACATGGAATAATATCTCCTGGGTGTAGCATATGCCCTAATGCAATAAACACTATATGACATAATTCTTCCCATGGCCAAGACCCTCTGATCTAGGAAATCTGGGGATGAAAACGAAGCATTTATTTCCCTCTATTATTTCCTGAAGTTCACTAGCAAACTTTTCCTTAAGAATGTGCTGATTGTGCAATCTTAGTTGTTGAGGAAAACAGGCTTTTATCAGGAAGCACTACAATAGCTTTATTAAATGGTACATTGAGATGGCTAACTGGGCTTCTCATGGCAGTAAGTCAATAGACAAAAAAAAAAAAGAATCCTCCTCGGTTTATTAAGTAGACCCCTGGTTCAAATGGAAATGCAACTGCTACTACATAACGAGGAATATCACTAGGCGAGGATAAAAAAAAAAATCTATTTGTGCAATGATTAGATTACATATAACCTAGAATTAAAAAATCAATTTGTCTGTATGACAGCCAATGTAGATAACCAAGTGCTCATGGATTGGACATGAGACCCATTCAGTGGGGCAGAAACCATATCAGGCTCTGGGAATGAAGCCAGATTCTCTATGACATGAAACCAATCAGCTTCAGAAGACACAAAACCAAAAACGCCAATGATATTAGAATAAATAGAGTGGACATATACATCAACATATCCCTCTAATAACTAGGCTTATCCCCTTTTACTCACACTGTCTCACTCTTGATTGGAGAATCTATTCTGTTTTATAGATGGAAGAGAATACTGGGGAGAACAAGGATGTATCAACACTTCAAGAAGAGAGAGGGGATGGTATATAGTGAGTGAGATGGGTCACCTCCACCTCATCTTCATGGGGCCCAGAAGACCTTACAGAGGAAGCAGTGAAAATACAGTCCTCACAGTGAGCCTAAAAATCAGCTTCAAGAAATGGCAACAGACACTGTGGACACTAAAACCTCATAAGAAACAGATCCTGATCCTACAGAGAAAGCAACACCAAATCAGATCTCTATCTTACTCACCAAGGCTCAGAGAACTATACAGAAGAGGGAGCAGAAGGGTACGCAGCAATAGCTTGAGGCACTGTGCATCCTACTCTGCAGAGACTGACTGAGGCTTCTTGGTCCCTACAACGAATAGCAGTAACTCCACAGAAGACCCTCAGCAGAATTGATGCTTGGGATGGTGGTCCAAGGGTACAACTCTTTTGTTTTAATAAAAATCAATTAATAACAAAAAATAAGAATAAGAATAAATCAATGGGAAGTTATAACATTCTGAACTAAGCATGATGGAGAATGAACTGGAGTCTTTAGTTACAAAAGTTTGGGGCACAATACCAAAGAATTGCAAGTGACGGGGTCTACTTACTAAGGTAAAAGGAAAATGGAATGGAATGTACAAAATGGTAATTATGAATACAATATAGGAATACAATCCGATGTAGAGCCGATGGCTGGCATATTTAAGAATATCTTTGCACTGATGTGAAAATATGTGAGCACTGGGTGATAGCTAAGTTAAAGAAGAACTTGGGGTACAGGTGCAACCACATGAGTTTTGATCCCAGGCATGTTGACCCTCCTATCTCCCCGGCACCAAGGAGACAGACACGAGTTATCAGCAGGGCAAGCTGGATAGCTAGACTAGATAAATTGGGGAGCTTCGGGGTCGAAGTGGAAAGCCTGATCTCAATAAATAAAGTAGAGTAATTGACAAAGAGAACAGACATTAACATTTGGCTTCCACATACATGCGACCACATGGGCAAACCTGCTACACAGAATGAATATGCGTGTGCATATTGACAAATATTTTTATCCCTTTAATCACCTACATTAAACCCTAAATATACTAACGTCATTTCACGTTTAAGGTCAGTATTTAAGATACAGTATATGAGAGGGGACATACTATAACTATAATGGGAAAATTGTCAGATATATCCAGGAAATATGACATGTACACATTAGCACGTCAGTGACAGCCCAGTCAAATAAACAAAATATTTACAGGGCACATTTTAAGATACTGATTAAGAACCTGGATGTAGTGGCACATGTGTCATTACAGCACTCAGGATGCTGAAGCAGAGGGTCTGTGCACAAGGCAGCCCTAGGCTACAAAATGTGACCCGAAAAAATACAGAAAGAAAGAAAGAGAGAGAGAGAGAGAGAGAGAGAGAGAGAGAGAGAGAGAGAGAGAGAGAACGATAAAAGAAAAAGAGAAGGAAAAAACAAAAGAAAGAAGGAATGTATAAAGGGAAGGAGTGGGGAGGGAGGAAAGGACAGAGGGAGAAAGTGATGGAAAAAGAAGGAAGAAAATGACATATTTCTAAATATAAAATGTATCTCAAAGTCCCCTTGAAACTATTCATTTCAACCATTGGTAGTTGCATAACTCCTTAACTTATTGAATATCGAAATCCTGTGTTTTTTAAATTCTGTGTGTGGGGGGGTGGGCATGAGTGTGCACGTGTGTTTAAAATTCTGTGTGTGTGCATGTGTGTGTGTGTGTGTGTGTGTGTGTGGTGGACACGAGTGTGCACGTGTGTGGAGGGCAGAAATCAAAGTCAGGCGTGTTTCACCTGCTTTTCCTGAGACACGCTCTTCCACTAAATTCAATGTCCACAGAGTCAGCTCTTAGAAGCGCTAGCCAGTCAGCCAGTAAGCTTTAAGAATACTTTTGTCTATACTTTCCCAGAACTGGGATTTATTTCAGGCACCCTCCCCCAATACCCAGGATTTTATATTGTTACTGAAATCCAAACTCATGTTCTCATGTTTTGACAGCAAGCACTCACTCATGGAGCCATTCGGCCAACCCCTAAATAATGTTTTAAAATCACAACTAGGCCTATTGAATGCTTGTATAGCTGTGCATTTCACCTGACACTTCTTTTTCTATTCACATTATATCACTAATAAAGCAATTCAAAATAAAAGCATAAAATGTCACAGTTCACTTCTTGCATGTCTTTGTCTAACCATGTATTGGGTATCCTATAAAATATCCTACTAACTTGCACTAACCTAGCCCTGGGATCAACACTTGGATTGCTTTCTTAAGATCAGCATGCCTGAATTTATAGGTGTAGGTTTTTTTTTATATATATATAATAACTGGGTTTCATGACAAAAGTAAACCATGGTAAAATATGAATGCCCCATAAAAAACAGTATTACCCACATGTGTGGAGGACATAGAAAATAATTCTCAGTCAGCTAAAATAAAAAACTAAATAAAGTGAATGATTTGGTCCTGCTAGTTTCACAGACATAACATGCACACTCTTTGGAACCTGGTTACCTAGAGACAGGTAGGTATTGTTGTCTTTGAGAATAATTAGTGGGAAATATGGAAGAGAAGCCCCAGTTAGTTCTCCCCTAAACCCCTGATTCTTCTCATGCATCAAGTATGGGAATGAAGAATATAAGACAGGATCTCTTCTGACACCTACTTACTTTCTGACTTCATAAATGACATATACTGACATCCTTAATGATAACTAGACATTCAAAGTAAAAATAAAAGGTTTGATTATCTCTGATTTAAAAGATCTGATTTTTGTCCAAAAAAAAAAAAAAGAAAGAAAGAAAGGAAAAAAAATAGAGGCTGGAGAGGTGGCTTAGCAGTTAAGAGGCTTGCTGGCAAAGCCAAAAGACCCAGATGCTATTCTCCAGGACCCATGTAAGCTAGATGCAGAAGGTTGCACATGTGTCTGGATTCATTTTCAGGGACTGGAGGCCCTGGTATACCCATTCTCTCTATCTTTTTCTCCATCTTTGCAAACATATAAGTAAAAATATTAAAAAAGAATGAAAGAAGATTATTGTAGTTCATCAAACCTTTGCGATAGATAGCATTAAGTTTTGCTAATTCTTAGAGGACAGACTAAATGAAGGTAAACTCTCATGTTAAATACTAAAGGATCTCAGAATATCTACCTTTCTAACATTTTGAATTTATCTGAGCACCCAATGTGATGTTGCTGCTAGTGTTTTTCTTCTGAGTGAAACATGAGGCCATCTTGAAATAAAGAATGCTTTGTCCTCACAGCTATGCCCACTTTGGGGCAGAACAGTACTGTGACCCCAGGTATATGGCTGTATGTAAGGAAGTCACAACATTCCCTGGTAAAGGGAGGTGGCGTTGGTCACGAGACTGTTCCCTGGAGGTCTAGCCATTATTCCTCTTGCCACCACAGCCACCTAGCTGCAAGTTCTCCTGGCAGAATCTAGATTACACAGGAAGTTGAAGGTTCACTAGAAGGGAGCTTGACCAGCTTCCAGGAAGGCGTTATCCAGGATATTGAGCATTGTGGGGATACAGCTGGTTTTGAGTCAGCCTTGCTCCTGTAAGTAACTCTCACTCATGTTCTGTAAGTAACCCCAGGGGGAAAACTTCGCATGATAGAGATCTTAGCAAAAATAAGAAAGTAAGTTGATCAGTGTCAGGTGGTAGTTATTCCACATTCTTAAATGACCCAACATCTACAATTTACAGTCAATTTTAATATCATAGCATTAACATTGGTCACTTTCAAGGACAAGCTGTGAACACAGGATCTTTTGTTATCTTTTTTTAAAGATTTATTTTTATTTATTTGAGACAGAAAGAGAGGGAGAGAGAAGGAGTGAGAATCAGCGTTCCAGGGCTTCTAGCCACTGCAAGAAAACTCCATATGCATGTGCCCCCTTGTGCATCTGGCTAATGTGGGACCTGAAAAATTGAACTTGAGTCCTTTGGCTGTGCAGGCATGCACCTTAACTGCTAAGCCATCTCTCCAGCCCTGATGTTATCTTTGATTATGCAGTCAGGTTTTACTAGTAGCTTTTGAGTTAAGATTGATGAAACAACTTTTTATTATTCACTGACCTGGTGAAGCTATTCAAATATTTTAACTCAGAAGCAGGAAAAAATAATGGGCCTTTTTGGAGAAAAAAAATAATTTACTTATTTTTATTTCCCTAATGATTGTCCCAGTGATAATTTCATGTACAATGAAAACATATGTAATGCAAAACAATGTAGAGTTTAGTTTAGTCTACTCTCTATCATACTACCCAAGGCTCAGGGAACATCAAAGAAGAGGGGACAGAAAGAACATCAGAGCCAGAGAGGGTGAGGAGGAGTACTTTGGGACACTGTCTTCCAGATATGAAGTGATCAAGTTGTTGAGACCAGCATTACAGGGTTCAGGTCCTAGAAAGCTGTTGTAGTCAGGTTCACATTGCTGGCAGAATTCGCCCAAATTAGAGCATCTTGTGCAAAAAATAAATAAATAAAGAGGGTTATTTTGGCTTACAGACTTGAGGGGAAGCTTTGTTGTGGCAGGAGAATCAATGGCATGAGCAGAGGGTGGACCTCACCTCCTGGCCAACATCCCATGGACAACAGCAGGAGAGTGTGCCAAACACTGGCAAGGGTAAACTGGCCATAACACCCATTAGCCCACTCCCAACAATACACCGCCTCCAGGAGGCGTTAATTCCCAAATCTCTATCACCTGGGAACTTAGCATTTAGAATACCTAAGATTATAGGGGACACCTGAATGAAACCACCACAAAGGTGGACAGTGATGCATACACAAAGAAACTCCTGACACCTAATTTCACATAGAGAAGTTGGGGAGTCAGGAGACTTTCTGTCCCAACTGGGATCACAGGTGCTGAATCCTGGCCCACAGTGTTTTTATCTTAGTTTTATACACGTATCACAAATAGCTTGTGTGTGCATCCCAAGTAATGACTTTTACATAACAGAGAAGGTCTTGAGAGACCACCCTTGATTTGCTAGGAAGGTGTCCACAGCAAGGGGGGACCTGTGATGAGGATTTAACTTATTTCACCTAATTCTGAGGTAGGAACAGCAGCTGTCCTCAACTGGCATTGGCATAGAAGTTTGTTTTTATACAATAATACTGTCAGCAGCCTTTCAGCCTTAAGAATTAGGTCTCAAGACGAAAGAATGAAGGGGAAGGTGGGTGAAAGAGGGTAATGTGAACAGATCATGATCAAACTGGAGTATGTTCATACCTTAGAAGATCACAATAAACACCTTGGCTTGGGGCTGGGAGATGGTTCAGGCTCAGCTGTTAAACAAGGTTCCTTGCAAAGCATGTCAGCCTTGGTTCAATTCCCCTGTATTCACAGAGAGCCAAACCAGAGTGGCACATGAGTCTGGACTTTGTACGCAGTGGCAAATGGCACTGGTGTGCCCATACTTACATGTTCCCTTCTCTCTCATAAATAAATGAAAACATTTTTTTCAAAAAAGAATGGATCCTAAGATAAATAAGAATTACTACTTATTTAGAGGGGGAGAAAACAGGGAATAACATTGCACCTTTACCTTATAGATGTACTACTGGTTGAGAATGAGATGTAACTTTATATTAAATCACTGTGCCTAGGGCTGGTACCTGCACAACTGCCACTGGGTTACAACACCAGGATGATCCTACAAACAGAACCATATCTAGTATTTGTGCCTCTGTCAGTAGGAAGCAAGTGGTCTTTAACCCAGGAAGAGATCTATGTGGATGTTAAGAGATAAACCACAATCAAGAACACAGAAGTCACGGGTTTGATAGCATTTGATACTTTGTAGCTACGTTACATTTGAAGCGCCTGTGAGTAAAGAAGAGGAATGTGTTTTGGGGATGAGGTAAGCATCATTGTGAAGTCCTCGTGATCATTTTGACAAGGAGATAATGAGGACTGTGGTCATGTCAGTCAGAATCCTGTAGGGTGGCATGGCCAAGTGAGAAAGGAGTGAAGGAAGGAAACCTCTCAGACAAGAGAAGACAAAATAGAAAGTTGGTTTTGCTCTATTTAAATTAATATTTAATATACTGTATAAATTTTTAATAGGGTTCTAACCATATTGCTTGAATTATTTAAAAAAAGAAGTGAAATAAATATGAAGTACTACACTTTTCAAAAATGGCAACGTTGGGCAGTAAAATGCCAGGCTACAGTATGATGAAACAGACTGCAATCACCGAGTATCACAAAGAAAGAGAGAGGCAGCGGAATGGGGACTAATCTTTAATGGCTAGCTTGCAAAGTAAGCCTGTATACTCCCCCCCCCATGTTGAATTTATGAATAATTTGCAAACTAAAGAAGACACCAATGAGAATAAGTGTTGTGATATTTCTAGGACAATTTAGAGAAATGTTCCAAATTTTTTTTATTAGTTGCTGTCTCACTGATTTTTAATGTGCTCCATAAAGAAAGGAGTGGGAAGAATATATAGTCAGTATTTTTGTTTATGTCTCCTGATGATACGGGTTGGGAATCTTTGATTAAAAACAGTAATCACGGCACTGCTAATGGCAGATTGGTTTAGATCATTTTGGGCTGAACATGGTATTGCTGCATTTCTAAACTGGTTACTTGTGCAAATACACTCTTCAAGAATGCTTATAGAAACAATGCACTCAGCATTGTTACATACTATGAAGAAACGTAAATAATTAAATGTTAAATTGCTACTTTTAAAATATAACTATGATGGGTTTAAGAAACACTTTTCATCATGTTTTAAGGTTTATATTTTAGCTCTTATTTAGTTTTCTAATTGGGACTTTAATATATGAGCATACAGAAACTTGATTGTGTTCCTATTCCATTATCTTCTTTTTTTTTTTTTTTTCCCTTATTCAAGCTTCTATACCATGAGAACTCTTCTCCTTAAAGGAAGTCCTTTGGTTTTCTGCTCCATTCCTTTTTTCCTCTTCTTTCCTTCATGACAAAATGCTGATGGGCTCAGAACTGTGTTGGTCTTCTGGGAATACAGTCATCACAGGGTAATCAATTATGAATGCCATCAGTTCATGTTAAAACAACGGTGTCCCAAAGACTGTAAGCACCCTGTGGCTCTTATGTTCCTTCTGACCCCTCCTTGCAATACTCCCCGAGCCTCAGAGAGCATGAGAGAAATTTCCTTTGAGTTCTCCGCACTCTCTTTTTTTCAGCTTTAATAAGCATTGAATCTCCCCCTCAGTGTCAAAGCATCTTTGTTTGTTGCAGTGAGTGTAACACTCATATTCATTCTGCCACTTCTTCCGCACTGCTCTCCAAGCCCTGGCGGGTGTGACAGAGATAACTCACCCAATTCTACACCCTGGGCTTTCTCTTCTTCTTCTAGCCATTTTGGTTAGTCTTGGTTCTCGAAGTGCTTGCCCCCATATTGCCAACAAAGCCAAGGACCAAGGTTCAATTCCCTAGGACCCATAAAAGCCAGATGTACAAAGTGGTGCACGTGTCTGGAGTTTGTTTGCTGCAGCTTGAGGGCCTGGTGTGCTCTCTCTTTCTCTCTGTCTCTGTCTCTCTCTTTCTCTTTCTATCATAAATAAATAAATATAAACTATTTTTTGAAAAATATTCTCTAATCCAAAATGGGATCATCATTAATCAAGGTGCTTGAACATATACATTTAGAAGGGTTTTGATGTGCCTAACATTTCAGTTCAGCCAAAGAAAAGAAGAGTGGAGCTTAACTCTGGAGTCTGTGACCTTTGAAGCCCTAGGCTTGACTGGGTTCTCAGTACCAGACATGCATTCCCTCCCACTGAGTGTGCCTCATATACAACCAGAGAGCAGTTGATCCCTCCACCCCCATAGCCAATGTGCCATGATTACACCCATGGCCACAAACTTGCTTGGCTGGTTGACTTTGTAGCTTTCAGGGTCAACTGTTTGTTTTGACTGTTGATGTATTTTATTGTCCAGCAATGCAAAGAGAGCTTTTTAAGAACTATAACATTAATTTCAGTTCCTTCTTCATTTCTCAATGACTTGTACACTGTGTTTAGCAATAGGTGGTTACCATCTAGTTCTGGTTGATAACTACACACTTTGGCAATGAACTGCATTGTCATAAGGATCCCATGGTCCTCACTGACTGACAGCAATGTGTGGTGGAGGAGGGGAGGAGTGACCCAGATAAGCACTGAGATTTACAACCTATGGCTTCAGGGTGAAATTTTTTGCACCTCCATCCCAACAACATATTTCCACCAACCTTTTTCTTCCTCTCCTCTCTCTATATCTATTAATTATTTAATGAAGTAGCTTTCTATAGTACTGGTTCATTATCTTTATGCGTTCTTCCTCTCCTCCCTCCCTTTCTTCTGTCAGCTCTTGGAGCTTTCCATCTCATTTATTCTGTCTGTACACATACCTGACTACAATCCTCCCCTAATCTCTCCCTGCTTTCCCTTACTCCAGCACATTCTGGCTTTCTGACCAGTGTTACTAATGATGACTTCAACTGATAGACAAATATAACTATTCTAACATAGGCTCTGCATATGAAACAGAATATGTAGCATTTATCTTTTCAGTCTGGGTCACCTCCTGAAAATATCATAATCTTACTTTACAACTGAATTGACCCCCATTGTGTACATGAAACATATCTTCACTATCCATTTATCAGTTGATGGGCATATTGGCTAATTCCATTTTCTATCTATTGTGAATAGAACTGTAAAGAGCATGGCAGAGCAACTACTTTTATAATAAAGGCTAGAATCTTTTAAAAATATTTTATTATTTATGTATTTGACAGAGAAAGAGAGAAAATGGGAGAGAGAGAGAGAGAGAGAGAGGGAGGGAGAGAGAGAGAGAGAATGGGTGTGCCAGGGCCTCCTACAACTGCAAATGAACTCCAGACACATGCGCCCACTTGTGCATCTGGCTAACGTGGGTCCTCAGGAATCAAATCTGAATCCTTTGGCTTTGCAGGCAAATGCCTTCCCTCCAGCCCTAGGTTAGACTCTTTAGAGTAGATGCATAGGAGTGGTATATCTTGGTGATATGGGAAATCTATTTTTAAATTTTTGAGAAATATCCATAGTGATGCCCACAGTGGCAATATAAGTTTACACTCCCACCAAGAGGGAATAAGGGTTCCTGTTTCCACATAAACTCACTAGAATTGGATGTCACTTTGTCTTTTAAAGATAGCCATTCTAAGGGCAGTGCAATGGAATCTCACAGCAGTTTTAATTATGTTTCCCTAATAACTAAAGAGGACGAACATTTTTCAAAGAGGTCTAGTGGTTAATTGTACTTCCCTGTTAGAGAACACTATTCAATACCATGCTGCATTTTTAACCGGGTTGACTGAGACTTATTGCTGAGTTTTTGAGTTATTTGTGTATTCTAGACAATATAACTTTCAGATGTATAGCTATGAAAAATTTTCTCTCATTCTGTAGGTTGTCTATTTGACTCCATTAATGGTTTGCTTTACTGTACTTTAATGTTTTTTTTTAAAATTTATTTTCATGAGATGTAACTGATTGAATGTTTGTCTTATTATCTGGGACATCAGATCTTATTCAGAAAGTATTTCCCTATGCCAATATCTTGGAAATGCACCCCTTACTTTTTCATGTGGCCAATTTTCTATTTGCATTCTGGTAAATGTAGAATGAGGCTGGATGTCCAGTAAATGATGCACCACTAACATAACACCTTTTCTATAGATGTGGCCTCAAGTTTCCACCACAGGATTGTGGGACCTCAGAGAAATTCAGATGTGAGGAATCCAAGGTTACAGAGGATGCAATGGTAATCAAATAAATGGACCTGAAGACTACAACAGCTTAAATCAGCCCCAATAACTAGGACTGGATATCTTCTTTCACGTTTTATCTAGAGTCAATTAAATTAAAGCTTATGAAATTTATGAAAATTTGTATGTTTGCACACATATATAAGCATGTCACATAAAGATGTTGAAAGCTCTGTCAAAGGAACACTCACTCTATAATTTAGAATCACCCAAATTCATCTCCTATGAATCAATACATTACACACACACACACACACACACACTCTCTCTCTCTCTCACACAACCCTACATGTGATGTGGAAAAAAAAAAAAACACTTAGAAAGTGCCACAGAGAGTTCTTTGGGCTGGAGAGATGGCTTAAGCAGTTAAGGCATTTGCCTGTGCCTGCAAAGGCAAAGGACCCAGGTTGAATTCTGCAAGACCCATGTAAGCCAGATGCACAAGGTGACACATACATCTGGAGTTCCTATGCAGCAACAAAAGGGCCTGGTACATTCTTTCTCTCAGTCTACCTCAAATAAATAAATGAAAATAAAATATAAAAAGGTTTTCTCTAAGGCAGCGCCATTTAATTTTGCACCTTGGCACTCATGTATATTCAATACATTTATATTATTTAAAATAAACAGTATCAATAAGACATCTTTATTAGTAAAATTCTAATTCTCGGGAACCTATTTTAATGATCATTAAATAATGGATGATTTGTAATTGAGTTACATTAGCTTCCCAAACATAACTTAATAGAATGTTTTCGAAATGAATTTTCCTGCACAGTATAATTCTGTGTATAATTTACATCAAGTAGCCAGGCATTGTCATAAATGCCTGTAATCCTGGCTCTTGGGAGTCAGTGACAGCTGGATGAAGAGGTCAAGGTTATCTCCCCACTAGGTGATATGTTTGATGCCAAACTGTGCTACATGAAACCTGTCTGAAAAAAAAAAAAAAGCTGTAATTCACACTAGACAAAGATATTGGTGAAAATAAATATAATTGGTGATATAATGCCTATGAAAACAATCTCAAAATAGTAAAAATGCATTAGAAATGGTTTTTACTGGCAATGTTGGATTTTACAAGAAGGATTTTAAGGGTCTATATATTTAGAAGAAGAAAACAAAATGTACTCACTAAAGAAGAGTAATCAGCATACTTCTCTATAAGATTATTTTAAATTTAATTAACATGGTCAAGAAATGTTTGCAGTAAAGAGAATTGAAGTCACTCAAGAGGTCATAAAATCATATTAATTTGGTACATAAATGCAGTACATAAAGGTCAAATTTAATAATATATAAAACTGCTGTCAAAAGTAAGATTATAAGCAGAAAGACACTTATAACAAACATAAAGTGAAGAAGTGCTTCCTGCAAGGGGAGTGTTGAAATAAAAGAAACAGGAAACTTTTTCTTTTAGAAAACACAAGAGATTAAAATTTACAAAAGCCTTATCAAGGTACAGATACATGTAAGGATCAAAGTGAAGATGATGAACGGTCCTCCCATACTGGAAACATTGGCAGCCATGCAACCACAGCCACCCAGTGATCACATATGAGCAGGCTCAGGAAGGAGGACTCCCCTGTTCAGGAAAGAAATTACATGGAAGTACGGGTTTCTTTTGAGTTTTTATTGGATATTGTGATTTTTTTTATTTTTTTTTAATTTTTATTAACATTTTCCATGATTATAAAATATATCCCATGGTAATTCCCTCCCTCCCCACCCCCACACTTTCCCATTTGAAATTCCATTCTCCATCATATTACCTCCCCATTACAATCATTGTAATTACATATATACAATATCAACCTATTAAGTATCCTCCTCCCTTCCTTTCTCTACCCTTTATGTCTCCTTTTTACCTTACTGGCCTCTGCTACTAAGTATTTTCATTCTCACGCAGAAGCCCAATCATCTGTAGCTAGGATCCACATATGAGAGAGAACATGTGGCTCTTGGCTTTCTGGGCCTGGATTACCTCACTTAGTATAATACTTTCCAGGTCCATCCATTTTTCTGCACATTTCATAACTTCATTTTTCTTTACCGCTGAGTAGAACTCCATTGTATAAATGTGCCACATCTTCATTATCCACTCATCTGTTGAGGGACATCTAGGCTGGTTCCATTTCCCAGCTATTATAAATTGAGCAGCTCTTCTATGTTAGGGCTCACCTCGATCGTATTATCTTACTTACTATCCCTCAAAAGAACCAAACTCCAACTAAATAAGATCATGTTCCAAGCTACAAAGGGGATACCCTCCCTCCACGGAGAGGATCTACTTCAATTGTAGCACTGGATGCTCAACTAATTCTAAAGAAGGATCAAGCAGTAGGTGTGCTTCAGAGCTAAGGAATGGGTCAAGTGGACACTGAATTTGGGATGAGGTTTGAGTTTGGTCATAGGAAATAGCCTTCTGCAGTGTCAACGTGCAAATTGCTGTATTGTAAAAGGCATCAGCTCCTCATTGGACTCACAAAAGGTTTGGTAAATAAAATTCCATTCTTATATTTTTCTATCCCTCCATTCTCTTATTTTTTTTATTTTATACATTACTAAATGCATTACATTATTATAACATTAAATTAATTATTAATTTTTACTTTAAATTACATTAAAACATCAGCTGCAATGTTTCCTTTTTCTTTTCTTTTTTTTAGTATTTATTGTATTTAATCATTTGACAAAAGAGAGAGAAACAGAGAGAGAGAGAGACAAAGAGAGAGAGAGAGAGAATGGCCTCACCAGTACCTCCAGCCACTGCAAGCTAACTCCAGATGCATACATAACCTTGTGTATCTGGCTTATGTGGGTCCTGGGGAATCTAACTTGGGTCCTTTGGCTTATGCTGGCAAGCACCTTAACCACTAAGATATCTTGCCAAGCCTCTTTAAAAAAAATAAAGATTTCTATATATTTATTAATTTGTAAGTGACAGTGAATGTGATCACTAGGGCCTTTAGCCACTGTAAATTCCAGATGCATGTGTTACCTTGTGCATCTGGCTTATGTGGGTTCTTATGTGGGAACCTGGATCCTTATATTTCACAAGCAAGCACCTTAACTGCCAAGCCATCTCTACAGCTATCTTTTCAAGGGTAAGAAACAAAGTTTTATTGCAAGATTAAGTAAAGGAAACTCTCCCTAAAAGAAAATGACTTCCAGAAAAGTGGCTTAGGCTAAATGTTTATTAACTTTGCCTACAATTTTGAAAAAAATATGTTATTTTTATCTAAAATATGATTGAGGGAATAAATCTAAGCATGCATTGTAAATCCATCCTTGAACTTGTGTTGTCTTACTTCAGACCCAGTTTGCTGGGATTTGAACAACAAAAGTAAAATAATAATAAAAATAAATATTTTTAAAAGTTTTTTTTTAATTTACTTTTTGCATATTTTCCCTTTTAATTTCATTACTTCTGATCTGATTTTCATGGCTCCCTTCATTCTATTACTTTTGGTCTTTGTTGCCCTTAATTTCCTAAATGCTTGAGGTGCATTGATAGGTTTCTGGTATTTTAGTTTATATTACAAAGTCAATTCAAAAGCTTAGATACATTATTATGTAAAATAGAATAATTTCAGTCTGAGCTCTAAATATAAAGAAATCTATATAAAATTTCTAGAAATAACTACATTTCAGATGAAGACGTTTGTGTGATCAGTTTAGTTTTTCAGAACTTGAGCTGCAAATGGTTAATTTTAAGCATCAACTTGACTGGCATAAGAAGGCAGGCAGGTAAACAACATTTCTAGATCTGACTGTGAAGATGTTTCCAGAAGCGATTGACATTTGAATCAACTGGATGGCTAAAGAAGACTCACCAATGTGAAGGGGAACCTCGAAGCCACCCAAAGTTGACTGTTTCGGTGGTAGGAGGTTACTCTTGCACACTGGGGCTCAGTAGCTCTCTATTTCATTTGGTCTTCCCCAGAGCTTCTCAGCCTTTTACTTCTACCGCTTCTTTCTTGCACATGAGAATTTATAAGGCTTTGCATAAAACCTTCTGGATGTCCCTCTCCACCCGACTGACAAACAGAGAAGCTTAATTCACACTGCACCTTAGGTGTCAAACATACTTCACCACTGATCTGGTCAGAATTTTCAATGATACTTTAATTTATTCACTGAATAATATGAGTAACTGATTTTTACACAGAAACTAGGTTTAAGAGAAAATTATAATACAGGAATAAATAAACTCTTTACTAAAGTATTGTTGGGAATTACTATAGATGTGTTAAATTTACCTAAAACTTAACAACGGTAATTTCTTCGTCTGTTTTATGCCTTCAACTTTTCAAAATCACTTTCTGTGTTTTCTCATGTTTAGACTTGGAAAGAATATAAGCACAGGGTCTTGTTTGTGGTGTAGAACATCTTCAAAACAGTAGAAGAATTTGGAAATGTAGCTCATTTCATGATTGTGTATTTTGATAACCATTTCATTATGCAGGGAGATTTCTGGAATGCAGCACTATTACAGATGCCTTTGATTTGTTCAGTTCTAGAAATGCCATCTATTTCTAGCAATTACACTGTTGTGTTTGACAGTATACAGAATAGACAAAAATATCAGACTAGTTGCCTATACTCTTTCAATATGATGGTTTCAAAGGGAACCTTTCAATCTATCATTTATCTATCTATCATCTTTGTATCTATCTTCTATCTTTCTACATATATATATAATACAATTTGTCAAATTAAATTATATATTTGTTGTAGTCCCCTGCTTGTTGCTGGCACAAAGCACCCAACCAAAAGCAACTAATGTGAGGAAATTTCTTTTTTTTCTAATGTCTTATGATCTCTAAGGGAAGCTTCTTGGTGGCCAGAGAAAGCATGGAATGAACAAAAGGTGGACATCATCTCTGCCACAGTAGATGGAAATCAGTTAGAGGAGCTAACACTGGCCAGCTGGCAACAATAAACCTCAAGTTCCACCCCAGCAACATACCTCCTCTAACAAAGATGTGCCAACCAAATTGCCAGCATCCAAGAATCAAGCATTCAGAACACATGATTTTATGGGGGACATCTGGTTTAAGCCACCACAGCATAAATTTTAAACTATTTAATAAACAAACTTAGAACAGCAATTCCTACATATGCCAATTCTCAACAGATCTCAGAAGGAATCCAGAGGAAAGACTCAGAGCAAAACAACTGACTTTAGCCTTCAACTAATAGTGTCTATAATAATTCTAAAGCCATAACTAAAATATACCTGTCTCAGGCTGGAGAGATGACTTAGCAGTTAATGTGCTTGCCTGCAAAGCCGAATGTCCCCAGTTTGATTCCCCAGGACCCATGTAAGCAAGATACACAAGGCATCTAGAGTTTGTTTGTTGTGGCTGGATGATCTGGCACACCTATTCTCTCTCCCTCTCCTTCTCTCTCTCTGTCATATAAATAAAAAATATATATAATACATATGTAGAATTCATATACATTTATATAAATTCACATGTGTGTGTATGTATGTATGTATATGTATGTATGTATATGTGTGTACATATATATATATATATATATATATATATATATATATATTATAGATATATAATGTATATATATAACATTCTATGGATACAAGACAGGTATTGTATTATATCCATAGAATGTTGTACATAGTTTGAGCAAATGGAATATTGCAGTACAAAATAGATTTTATTTTTCATTTTATTTATTTGCTTTATCAATTTTATTTTATTTTTTGGGACAGAGTCTTATATTTCCCAGGCTGGCCTAGAACTTACTATATAGGATATATGAGTTCAAGGATAACCTTGAACTCAAATTCATCTTACTTATGTCTCCTCAGTGCTGGGTTTTAAAGGTATAGGCCATCAAACACAGCTGTAAAATTTATTTTTGAAAAACAAATAAAAATCATAAATGCTGGTCTGAGGAGATGCTCAGTGGGGAAAGGCACTTTCTACCAAAGTCTCCTATCTTGGGTTTGATCCAGCAGGGCCCACATAACACTAAATTTATAATGTGGCATATATGTCTGGAGTTTGTTTAGAGTGTCAAGAGGCCCTGACATGCCCACTCTCTCTCTTCATATAAATAAATAAATAAATATAGCATAATAAAAGAAAATACAATTGAATTTACAAATTCAAGAGATAGAAGGCAATGTAGAAATTTGAAACAGATGTAAAAGAGTAAAGGAAGAAAGAAAATATATATCAAATTATTAGATGACTCATCATAGCATCTTGATGACGTTAGGACCAGGAGATATCCTTGTCAGTCAAGCTTGCTTGGTCTATGCATCTGTTCCATTGCCTCCTCTCTGTATGCTACATGAAAACTATTTTCTGGGATAGCATGCCATGCTGGATTGCTCCATTTCTCCACTTGCCTTGCCTTTATGATAGGGGAAGGTGCTTTAAATTGGAGCTGTATTTTTGCCGCAGGTTGGGAATAGAGACTAAAGGGGGTTTAGCAAAGGCCTGAGACGTCCTGAATCCTTTGTTTCTCATTGTTCTACTTTATTAGTATCACACATCTTTTAGTTCATGTTAGCTTTTGCTTTCTAAATTTAGGATAAGTGTTGGACAATCAACTCATAATTTCACAAGATGCATGGCCATGGATTGCTCATCACTGAGACTATATTCATAAGAAATTGTGCACAAAGAGGCACATGCATTGAGTTCATTTGCAGTAGCCAGAGGCCCTAGAATGCCTGTTCTCTATATATACCTGCCTATTTCTCTCTCTCTCTCTCAAATAAATAAATAAAATATTTAAAAATAAATTAAAAAAATAAAACTCAAATCCATGCTTTAAATAAGCCATGTATAAAATAGTAAGAATGTGATTAAAATAAACCTCTTAAGAAATAAAAACTTCCAATAAGCTGAAAGAAACAATAAATATTTCCATGAATGGTAATTTTCAGAAGACAGATGAGAAAGACACCATTCATTACAGACACAAGTCACAACATGAGGATTGAGTGGGAATATAATCTTGCCATGCCTGCAAAGAAGCAAACCACAAAAACCAAAGACAAAGAGGAATCATAAAGAGGACACAGAAGCAAGCCTGAAGAAGCCCCCGAGGCCAAGAGAGTGAGGCTTCACAAATATCGTAAATAATGTATGCCAATGAATTTTTAATGCTCGTTATTAACATATATAAACTATGCATAATAATGGGTTTCATAATAACATTTTCATACATGTGTATAATGTTCTTTAATCATGTTCACCCTTCGTTGCTTTCTCTTGTCCTACTCCCTCACCAGATGATCCCGTGTCCCAAATAGTCCCCTATTCTACTTTTAGGTATGGTATGTATGTATGTATGTTTGTATATATGCATATACATATATGTACATATATACATACATACCATGCATCATATATATATATGTGTGTGTGTGTGTGTGTGTGTGTGTGTGTGTAGTTTGTGGCGAACCAATGAGTTTGCTTGTGGTTACTTGCAGGAGTACCAGTACTAGGGTTATTTACTTCCCATGGGACCCTTTCAATGGCTACACCGCTGAGAAAAATGTCCCACTCTCCTCCAACAAACATTAACTGCCTGTAAATATTCAGAGGTAAGTGCGGCCTCATGAACCCCTGCACCCCTTCATGATGGAAGGTTTACCGAGCAAAGCTTCCACAGGTCTCAATCACGTAATCATGGCTGATGAGAGTTCAAGCGTGCAACAACCATGCCATGCACAGACCGTAGCCTTCACTGCCCTTTCCCAGTTCCTCTGGTGCTTCTGTTCTTTTCCTCATCTCTGCCATATGTTACCTGAGCTTTGGAGAGGCGGGAAGATGATATAAGTATCCCATTGATGGTTCATAATCATCAGTCACTTATTCTTAGGTCTTTGAACAGTTATGACGAGCTGTGATAACAAACAGATAACATCAGCAAAATGAAGCTTCTCTGACTAAACCTGTCAACAGTATTAGTCTTGAGCACCAGCAGAACTATTTAGAAGGAAATTTAACAGAAATATGTCTCTCAAACAAACAAACAAAAAAAGCATGAGCTTTCCCACTGGAGCCTAGGACCTTGGCCATCTAAGTGTCATAGACAATTGACCAAGCTTACAATTACAGATGTGAATTTCTGTTTGGGATGTGGGTCTCAAATCCAATAAGAAACCAGTTCTTTATCCCCATCACAGTTAGGCCAGTATTGTACCAGTGGGGATATCTTTTCTAAAGGTCTGGTAGTGTAGCAAGTAGGGTCCATGCCTGAATAATTAATAACACTTATCCTCCAACAACCTCGTGGCATGTTCCTGTACTATGAAAGCTTCCCAGCATGCAAGAAACATCTAGCTCATTCCCAGCTTGATTTCTTCATGTCCTATGACCAAAGTGTGTAAAATAGCCAATGACAACTTACTGAGATAAATCTTTCAATGAATAAGAAATTGTAGGCTTGTGCTGGAGACATGGGTTAGAAATTAAGGCACTTGCCTGTCAAACCTAAAGACCCATGTTTTACTTTCCAAATCCCACATTAGCCACACACACACAGGTGAGGGAAGCCCAAGGTTGCACATGCCTACTAAGTGGCACAAATATCTGGAGTTTCATTCCAGTGGTCAAGTCCCTGGGCTATGAAAGTTAATAAGTAACAACAATCAGGAACCTAAATTCTCATGGTGTGTCCTTCCTCCAAGATAATAAACAATTACAAAGTCAAGGCAATCCACTATTTACACAGTTAACTAAGTAACTGCAAAATATATTTGCAAGTTATTAATTCTTTGGTAGTCTGGAATAAGGAAAGAACTCAATCTCCATAATATTATTATCAATGTTATATTTTATTCCCTTCATAAGAAGACAACAGACATAAGCCCAGTTCAGGGAAGGGCTAGATAATGGCTGACATTGAGGACTACAGAGGTCATGAAGACAAGGGAATACTGAAGAAAAAATTCACATGTTGGAGAAAACTAAGGGAAGAACAACAATTATAGGCAATGTGACATCTGGGTTTGAATACTAGGACACTAATTCAAAAGCTTGAGATCTTTATTTGCCAAATTACAACTGTTACTACTGACAAATTCATATTATGCTTAATAAAATAAAGTTGCAGAGTCATATTCATCAGTATAATAATTAAAAATATATAGTGCCTTTAAAATTATGATAAAGTCCTCACTGCAGTAAATAATGAGATAGTGCCTCCATTTATATTCATATCTGAAATAAATAATAAAGTCATTGCAGAATTTGTTTGTACACTTGTATACAAAATTCAGTTTTATACTTGACTCAACACACATGAACAGAATAGTTTAGTGGCATTCAAGTTAATGTTTTGGAAGGAGTGACAAAAATTAACTGGGGGTCATAGCAACACTTGGATATGAAAACCAATAGGATAATATCAATTTTATATATTTAAGCTGTGTGTATAGTTTTATGTGATCTTTTTTATTAAATAAATCAACATTAATACAATGATAACAAAGAGTGTATTTAAAATATTAGCAATTTGATCAAACCAACTGAATTATGCATGAATATACTTCATTAAAAATAAATTTTAATATATTTTAAACACATGCTCCATCTAACTTTCCTAGAGTAGGAGCCATAGCCGCAAGAGGTCAGTTTATCTTAGTTTCATTGGATTCCTGGAGATTCTTGACTAAAACCATTATATCACATTCAGGGTAAAAGAACACTGTGTGTGTGTGTTTTTCTTTAAGAAACCATATGGTAGGAGCCCTTATAATTGTTAAATATTGGTGGTGTAAACCATTTTCCAAAGACTTGAGTACTGCCTGTATCCTCAGCTTTTTTTTTTTTTTTTCTTGCCTCAAAGAAACATCATTAAGCTGTTTGAAGTTCTTATCAGACAGGGTTGTCTAAGAACCAATAAAGGTCTGTAGGTGAGAAGACTTGTGGGAATGAACTCATGTGATTATGGTTGTGAAACGTCCCATGTTCAGCTCCTTGGTACCAGGAAAGCCTATGTCTAGTGGAGTTTGAGTGTGAATACTCCCGAGCACAAAGATCCAACTGCCAGGAAGAAAAAAATAACAGGAAATGTTTCCTTCTCTACCTTCACTGTTCTGTAAGACATGCATTTTCAGTGATGAGAGAAAAATTCTTTAATCTATTAATTCAGGTACTTATCTTTTCCAGAAACACTTAGAAATAACGTGGTTTTTTTATATTATATAAAATAATGTTTTTGGGCTTTGAGGATGGCTTAGTGGTCAAGGTGCTTGCCTGTGAAGCCTAAGGACCCATGTTCCACTCTCCAGATCCCACGTGAGCCAGATGCACAAAGGTGAGACAAGCACAAGGTTGCACCTGCCCACTAGGTGGTGCAAGAGTCTGGAGTTCGACTGCAGTGTCTAAGGCCCTGGTGTGCCAATTCTCGTTCTCTATCCTTCTCTCTCTCACCCTCTCTCTCCCTCTAAAAAAAAAAAAAAAAAAAAAAAAAAAAAAAAAAAAAAAAAAATCAAAAAATAATGCTTTGTGCATTATATAGCAATATATTGAGTCCAGTTAACTGGCAAACATTCCCTCGATGCGTTTTTTTTTTTTATTTCATTGCAATGTTTTCAAATAATTACTACAATCTCTGCATTAGCCATGGAATACAGAATATGTTTAGTTCAGCCTTCTGTGATACATTTCTTTCTGCTTAGTCTTTTGATGGCTAGCTGTTTTTTGTGTTTTTCTCTAAAACCCTAAAAAGTAAACAGGTTAAAAGCAGAATCAAACATGACTCAGTCATTAATTTGGGGTCTCCTCACATTGTCTGGGAGTTCTGGGCTTGTTTATCTGCCCCCTTCACACTCCCTGGTCCCCAGCATGTCTTGGTATCCTCTCCCCTTGGTAGTGGGCAAGACATCTGGAACATGGGCACTAAATGCTTGTGGAATTGAGAATACAGGAACATCAGTGGGAAAAGAGAAGAACGCAGAGGGAGATCAAAGCAAATCTAAGACAAGACAAAGCAAGCTGCTTCCATGCCAAAAGAATCTCTCCCCTCATGGGGCTCATAACTGGGGCTTCTGCATTGACTGGAGTATCTACTCTTTCCTTTGAAGTCTCAGTCAACAGTGTTTGCCTCAACCACTTATGATTCTTTACGAGGTAACCCTCTAAATTTGCTTTTGCTTGCTAATTTATAAGTCATATGAGGATAAATGATAAAAGTGCAAGCTGAGCAAAACTAATACAAGTGTGAAACGCCTATAACATCAGAATAAAGAATAGCAAAATATTTATAGCTCAATGAGCTTTTAGAGTTAATCTAACCTTGCTAGCTGAATTAGAATACAGAAAGCAAACTGAAAATAACTGAGACTCAATGAAGTAATTTTCCATAGTCAAGTACCTATAAGGTGGAGTTATAAGAATAATCTGTATTCCACACTTGATTTCAGTGTTGTTTGCAGGTCCCTATGCTTCCTGAATATTTACAGTTAATATTGCTATTAAAAATATCACCAGTATTAATATATTCATAATATAGACATTCAATCTTCATTTGCTTTCATGATTACAGCATTTGACTTATAGGAAGATCTATGTGAAATGGTGGATAAACCTCACATGCATAATATTGAATAAAAGAAGGCTAAGACAAAAGAAACCTTAGTGTATGATTTTACTTACATTAAGGTCAAGACTATGGATATGAAAAATGCAGATGCTCTTTATTCTTTTTTTGTTTGTTTGTTTTATTTTTCAAGGTAGCGTCTCACTCTGGTCCAGGCTGACCTGGAATTAACTCTGTCATCTCAGGGTGACCTTAAACTCATGGCAATCCTCCTACCTCTGCCTCCCAAGTGCTGGGATTAAAGGCATGCGCCACCACGCCTGGCTAGATGCTCTTCATTCTTAAGAATGGATCATGCCCAGATACACCCACCAAAATCTTAGAAGTGGAAACACAATACATGTTCCAAAGACATACAGTGTACCATAGAATCCCCGTTGTCAGTCCTTGTCACCACGGGATAGACTGGGTACTGCAGCTCCCTGCTCCTGTCCAGCACTGCCACAGAGGGTCATAACTCATCACTGGTTGGGGAAGAGATTAAAATTCAAGCAGCCAAGCGTGGTGGGGCCTGCCTTTAATCCCAGCACTCTGGAGGCAGAGGTAGGAGGAACGCAGTAAATTTGAGGGCAGTCTGAGACTACACCCTGACTTCCAGGTCAGCCTGAGCTAGAGTGAGACCCTACCTCTAGAAAACAAACAAAACAAACAAACAAAAAATTCCAGCATAGTTTACACTGACAATGCATCACTTTTCAGCATGGCAGAATCAACACCTCACAACCACCCAACACCACAGATTGTCTGTGGAGGACAGAGTGAGGAATAGAGAGTGGTTGCTTTCCCTGGGAGCAAGGCAGGGAAGTGACTGAGGGGGGACAGATGTGGGGAGAGTCTATGGATAGACCGGGAGATGCTATTTATTTACTGTTTCTTCTGGATGTCTTTGACACGGACATACAGCTAAAAAGAATGTTTTATCCTTTAGGGTCTGAAAGGAAACAGGTGGATAAAACTGCATAGCACTGCATTTTATAAAAAAGAGGGAGAGAGAGACTGACCTAGAGGAGGAAACCTAGAATGCAGGGGGTGAAAGGTCCTGTGCGCTTGTCAAGAAGACTTGGCGCTTACACGGATGGACTTACATGTGATACTGAGCATGTTCTTTCATTTTCTGCTCTTTCTGGATTGTACTTCTGCACCCTTGATGTTATGTCCAACTCCTGGTTACCTGCTGAGACCAGTAGCTGAATGCGGCTCTGCTGGGGTCAGCAGCAGGTCATGCCCAGAGCTTCATTCATGTGCAATGAAACAGGACACACGGAAGTGTGAGGAGGGCTTGTGAAAGGAATTAAATGCCTTTCACATCTGGGAGGGACAAGATCTTCTAGGGGGCAGACAGAATTATAAGGTGATTGTAACAATCCCTTGGAGTACATTCCTTATATATATAATCCATAGTCCTCTGGTAATTAAGGGAAAGTATTTGATAAAACCATAAGACTTGTGCAGTTGTACCTAAACTTCTCCAAGATTAGGTTTTTAGTTTATTAAAGGAATTTCATGAGACTCACTTTTATTGCATTTTGTGGAATCATGTAAAATATGAAAATTTTGAAATGGATCTATTTGATTCTATCGATAATGTCAGATAGAACCATGACTGAGGTGAAATGAGCAGTTTGAGGGTGCGGAACTCTATTTCTTCAATGTTAGGTTTTAAGAGTACTGGGGTCACCGACAAGATCATAGGCCAATATGACAGACAGACAGACATAGATACACACGAGTTTACAGGCAAAGGTGACACACAGAGAGAGAGAGAGAGAGAGGAATAAAAAAATAAATGAATGAAATATAGATTCAACATGTATGAAACATGAAAAAAAATGTGACAAATGAAAAAAAATCTAGGTACACACAGTCACAAATTTTAAACTTTGTCTACAGAAAATGTCTGTAATAGGTGAAAGTTTAAAGTCATAAACATATCAGTGGTTTTCTGGATCTCGGAAAAGGATTTTGGGGAAAATAAAAATGAAGCTGAAGGCATATATGGTTAATTCCTGAGGTAATGCAAGTGTTCTAAAATTATGGTGATGATGGTACAATTTTGGAAAAGTACAATTATGTAACTAAAGTATATATAACTTTATATTAATAAAGCTTTAAAAATATAGGCAGAGGACATTTATGGAGTTGAATAGGTTCAATTGTAGCAGCTGGGCTTTTGTCTTCTCCATCAGTTTAATCCTAACATTTTATTGCCAGAAACACAAAAATATGACAGATATTTCATTTATCAGGACATCATACATTCCAGAGCAAGAGAATGTTGTTTCATCCATCAGACACAGAGTAAATACCCAATCTTGAACTCTGATCTATTATTACATCTAATGAAGGATTTCTTTATTGGTTATTTGTATATTTATTTTAGGTTTTCAAGGTAGTATCTTGCTGTCTAGCCCGCGCTGACCTGGAATTCACTAGGTCCTCTCAGGGTAGCCTCAAACTCACAGCAACTCACTTATCTCTGCTTCCAGAGTGCTGAAACTAAAGGTGTGTGCCGCCGTGCCTGGCTATAAAGGAGTATTTTACTTGTTAGTTTATTTGGATCATATGGCAAAATTTCATGCAACTTACAACCAAACGATCTCTCAGACTAACTGTCGAGGGAGCGATGAGTGGGGATACGTTCTGTGCACTGTAGGAACTGAAACAAGCAGACGTACATGCTGGATGGTCTCATGTGTTTTCAATAGAGTCCATCTTGTTCAAATGGAAGTGAGAGATGTCAGGAAGTTAGGACTGAGAAGGTATGAAGGCGACATGAACAGGAAAATTAGTAAATAAATGATATATACCTCTTGTGGCTTCTGGAGGACTTCCCTGAACCTCTGCTCTCCCCTGAAACTACTGTAGCCTGAGGAGACAGGATCCATTTTACAGGGCTGTATCAAAAGTCACTATGCCTCTGTCTCCTGATCCGCAATGAGCCAGGCACGCTTGCTGGTGTACTGTGAAGAATGTCAAGTGTTTCCCACCCTAAGGTGTTCCATACTGGGTCTCCAATGAATTAATGAGCACAATTTCAATGCGACTCATTTTTCTGCATGCTGCCTTCCATTTCTCTATTTCTGTTTAAGCCACAGTCTTATACTGATGTATAGGCTGGCTTAGAAATCACAGTGAAGTCAGGACTAAACCCAAACTCAAGATAAACCTCCTGCCCCAGTCTCCTGAATGCTGAGAATAAATGAATGCGTCAGCACACTTAACTTTCTTTCTTTCTTTCTTTCTTTCTTTCTTTCTTTCTTTCTTTCTTTCTTTCTTTCTTTTTCTTTTTTTTTTTTTTTTTGAGGTAGGGTCTTACTATAGTCCAGGCTGACCTGAAATTAACTATGTAGTTTCAGGGTGGTCTCGAAATCAAGACGATCCTCCTACATTTGCGTCCCAAGTGCTGGGATTAAAGGTGTGTGTCACCATGTCCGGCTAACTTTTTCACTTTTAATATGTATCAAAATTGCTCAGTATTTAGTTGAAATTTTCAAAACTATGTGAAAAACTATGGTTAAGAAATTTCAATTATAAATTAAGTTTATTTTTACCGATGAATAGGAACAAAACGATGCATATTAATGAGGTTCCATGTTATGTTTTAATCTTTGGCTATACGATATAATATTTGCATAAGGGTATATATACTTACCTCCTGAAACATCTATCATTTCTTTATTGTTGAATCTTTCAGGATCCTTTATAATCTCTGAAGTAAACAGTATATAACTTTTAACTATGGTCACCATAGTATTTGATTGCACATTAGAGCTTCTGTTTTGATTTCGGTGTGTGTATTGTGAGTGTGTGCATGCTCATATGTGTAAGTGTGGGCGTGTGCATGTGTGGAGGTCTGAGGACAACTTTGCAATTTGAAAAATCTCTTGTTTGCCACTCTGTACAGTAAAATAAGTAGCCCAAGAGCCCCTGGGAATGCCCCACCTCACATATCACAATAGGAGTACTGGGATTACTCACAGTCCATATCCAACTATTCATGGTTTGGAGGAAGTAAATCTGTTTGTTATTCTTGCATGAAAAGTTTGTCATCCATTTTGGAACTCTGAAAATCTCCTAGCCCTTGGTCAGCAAGCCCCAGCCAATCTCCCATGCCTACTCCCCATGACAGTAGGATTACCTATAGCCATGACTATGCCCAGCTATTTACATGAGTGCTGGGGTATATGACCCAGGGTGCCTCAGACCCTCTCAGCTCTCATGCTTACACAAGTGCTTCGCTCAGTGAGACATCTCCCCAGGCCCTTAACTTTTCCTTAGGCTTCAAACAACCTGTACCTTGAATTCTCCTTTCCCTCACATTTAAAGCCATGTACCATTCTGGGTTATGTCACTGTCCTCTAACTGATGTAGACAGTTGTACACTCAAATTTGACTTTTAGTCTTGATAACTGACATTAGGCTAGACTTCTACATGGCTGGATATTGCAATGAGATTAAGTTAAAGACTAGAAGTGAAGATTCTCTGTTACTAAAATAAATAAATAAATAAATAAACAAACAAACAAACAAATAAAATGACCAACAACATTGACAGAGGTCTCACTGTTGGTCTCTCTCTTGTGGGCAACACATCCTACAGGTACTGAATCCCTAAAAATCTACCTGAGAGAGCAGCTCAGACATCACACAAGGATCAGAGGTTAGCATCCAGGAGAAAAATAAAATCTCTTTTGTAACATGCTCATAACATTCAGAGCACTATAAGGATATTGGTAGGAGGTAATCCAGAGCTGAATTCATTCTAATTAGATGAGACTGAAGCCAAAAATCTATCATAAACTATTTTAAGAAAGTAACTTTATTATTCTTATAGCTTGAGGTAGAGTTTTATGCTAGCCTAGGAAGACATGGAATTATTCTCAGGAAGGCCTTGACCCTCCTACGTCTAACTCTCAAGGGCTAAGATTAAAAGCATGTACCCACCACACATTGCTGCAAGTGACTTTATAACAAAACCTCGTGAGAGAATCAGAAGTTGGGATGATTCATGTTGTCAAATGACTGCCTGTGGAATCAACTAGGATCCTGAGATCCATGAGTGTCCATGAGGGGGTTTCTAGATTTGATTTATCAAGGTACAACACCTCCTCTAAATGTGGGTGGCCCCATTCTATCAGCTAAGGACTCAGTCTGAATAAAACAGAGCAAGTTGGCTAATAACTGACATTCATCCCCCACCCTCTCTCTCTCCCTCTCTTTCTGCTTCTTGTGTGCTGATGAGATTTAAAAGACTACAATTTTGAAAGCTATAGATGCCTTTCTTTGTGTGTGTGGGGGGAATTCTCAGTACAGCACAGTGTCCAGGCTGTGTTGTGGCTACTGCTCACTGCTTTCAGCCCCATCTACAGGGATTCATCAGAAGGAGTGGAGTAAAAACATGCAAACTGTACCATTGAGTCGGAAGAGAAAAGTATTCAAAATTGCAAAAAGGTTTGTGCTGAAAACATAGTTCTAATTGTTAAAGAGATCCACACCATCAAAATAAAATGTCTTGCCAAGCATGGTGCTGCGTGACTTTAATTTTCACACTCAGGAGGCAGAGGTAGGAGGATTATCATGACTTTGAGGCCATCCTGAGACTACATCATCCTGGACTAGAGCAAGACCCTACCTCGAAAAAAAAAAATAATGATAAACATCTTGCTCTGCTCTGTGATGATAGGAAAGAATCCAAAGATAAGCATCCACTCATCAAAGTCTGTATCTTGTGAAATTTCAGATTCCCTTGGATGGAGAGAGTGCCATCACTTTAAGAGTTTCCTGTTCAAAAGCAACTATGGTGAGAAGTAGTTGTACAGGTTCCCACTGGAAGCTTCGGGGGGGCTATCGAAACTGCAGTCCAGAGGAGGCTCGGCTACATCTTGACCTGCATACGTTGCCTAAATCGTATTGGATTTGAAGGAATGAAAGATAAGAGAAGGGAAGGATCACTGAGGCTGGTTTCCAAATCCAGAAAGCCACAGAGACTGAGCAATGTAAGACAGGTTTGCAATGCCCACAGAGGCCACTGTATGACCTTTTGAAGTAGAAGCTAAAATTGCAATGGAGACATGAGGCACTTGGAGATGCCAGTGCCATAGGACATCTACTGGGGAACCGCCAGGCAAGAAGTGTAGCCATCAAGAAAAGGTAAGCTATGTATGCTACAGGCAGCAGAGATAAAGGGATGGGGCTACCACATCGTCTGTTACTCAGATAATCCTGTTATGAACCATAGATGCCCAACATGGAAGCCCCAGATTTCTGTCTTTACCTTATGGGGTTGGGTCTTGCTTTAGTCAGATAATTTCTTGCTATGCCTCACTCCTGTCTTTTGGAATGAGCATGACTATACGCTGTGATTGTATATTGGCAGTACATAACGTTTTTTGTTGTTGTTGTTGTCTTTTGATCTGATAGCTCATGGTTAAATGATTTCCCAAGTCTTAGATGATATTCTTCAGTAACACTTTTGTATAGCATGGGAACTGTTAAAGACAATGGGGACTTTGGAAATTGGATGAAACATTTTTGATTTAATTAATTAATTAATTTAAAAGAAAGAGAGAGAGAGAGAGAGAGAATGGGCATGCCAGAACCTCTAACACTGCCAATGAACTCCAAATGCAAGGGCCCCCTTGTGCATCTGGCTTACGTGGGCCCTGGAGAGTCGAACCGGGATCCTTTGGCTTTGCAAGCAAGTGCCTTAACCACTAATCTATCTCTCCAGCCCCAGATGAAACATTGTTTACAGTGGTCCATGTCCATGAACATTGTAGCATATGGATGAGGGACTGAAAGACTTAAAGTGGAATGTCTGGGTGCCAGGTGCACAAGAGGTGTACTTGTGATAGTTAATATCACCGAGTTGATTGGATCTAGAATAACCAAAGAGACAAACGTTTGACTATATCTGTGAGAGTTTCTATATTGGCTTAATGATGGTGCAAAGACCCATCCTAAGTGAATAGAACATGAGACCATTGGTGAAGAACCTGGACTGAATTAAAGGAGAAAGCAAGCTCAGGATATAATGAATCTTTATTTTTATTTATTATTATTATTATTATTTTTGCTCCCTGACCACTGATAAAGTGTGACCAAGTGCTTCAAACTCCTACAGCCATGACTTTTCTGCTTGGATGGACTGTGTTTCTCAAAACTGTAAGCTAAGATGCCCCCACTCACCACCATCAGGCCTATGTTTTTCTGTCATGTATTTTGTCATAGCACCAAGGAAAGTAATAAGTACAGGCAAATAGCATATCATGTCTGAAAGCTGATTCATCTGTTGGGTTTTGGGAGCTGTTTGATTTGAACTGAGCAAAACTGGTCAATGCTGCTTTAAGAGAAATACTCACTTAGACTTCATCTCTCCCTGTTTCCACACTCAGCTAGGTGTTCATTCCAGAAGCCAGAGTAGGGAAAGAGGCTCTATTCACTACATGGCACAATTGCAGAATACCAAGAACCAGCATGCTAAGACCTGGCATACTATCACATTTCAAACCTTTCAATGCATCATGTCTACTAGCATCCTACTGGTCAGAGCAAAGGTCATGGTCAAACTTAGCATCAAGAGAACAGGGCCAAGTATTCTTTTCATGAAAGTTAAGCAAATTTGGAAAGTTGATTGATAATATGTTGTACTTAAGAAGGGACTGATTTATTGTGGATCATACTTTGAGAGTTCATCCCATTATTTTGGGAAGCCTGCCTGGACATGAAAACAACCTTAGTTGTAGTGGGAGTGGCCTAAGGAAGGAAAGACACATGACTTCTATGCTCATTAGGTTTCCTTCCTTCCTCTAGGGTTCCCTGTCTGTGGGACTGCCATGCACATGTATGTGGATCTTTCTTTCCTCAGTGAAAACTAATGGAGGCATCTCCATCTCCAGAGGTGTGACTTATGGAATTCCAAAGCCAGTTAAATTGACCATGAACATGATTCATGACATCTGAATAGACAAAACAGAGAAATTTGGATAACCTCAGTTATCTTTAAGGACTTTAATTCATATACATATCTAGCACAAAGTAGACCTAAAAGAAGTTTCCATTAAATAAAATGTATTGAGCCTAAAGAAAAGCTAGCTCCTGCTTATTTGTCTCAAAATAATATGCTGACTCAATACATTTAGAAAAAAATAAAATCTGATTATTTATAGCAATAGCTTGCAGATATTTATAAAACATTTAGATCACTGAACTCTGTGAGAGATGCCTGGGGAACATACACTAAAAATTAAAACACTGAAATGTAGGGTACGCTGGTAAATTTTACTTAACTAAGTATATAAATTTGTAGATATTTTCAATTATGAGCCAATGTGCAATTGTCTTAGAATTACACAATTATATATGTACATATGAAATTACCTTGGACAGTTGATAAAATTTGTTGCCACTATAAACTGATTTCTTTGATATACCACTGGAATATGTTTGATAAAGGAGATATAGTAAAATAGGAAATGGGACCTAAGTAATTTACATAAGATATTCATAATTACTTAAATTCAGATAACTTATTGAAAAATGTGACTTTAGTATTTGAATACTACTGGTGAGAATCAGTGAATGAACTCTTATTTGATAAAAATAAGAAAAGAACCTTCAATTTGTTATTTACATTACAAAAATGTTTCTATTTTTAAGAAACAAGTCCTTTTGTTCTAGTCATTTAATCAATACATTGTTATACTACTGTCATTTTCCTGCCTGTAACATGTTCTGTCCAGAAAATGTTTAATTAATTTGCTGATTAATTTTTGAGTGTCATTGCTATCTGGCAGCTGTTTGGAATAAATTGCTTTCTTCATTACAGAAATTCTACTTGTGAAAAGAAGTCAACCGTAGCAAATGGACTTATTGAATTATCCAGCTCACCAATTACATAGCATAAAATTATTCATCCTCATATAATTTGATCAGGAAAAAAATCATTCATCTTTAGCAAGTGTATAAAATTTGATATTATGCTGCAATTTTAAAGTGACTATAGTTAAACTTTAGAAATGAATTGAAACACTGAATTATTGCTCATTTTCTCATACCACTTTGTTATAATAAAAAGGTTAATAACTAAGTAATTGCTCCTCTGAGTCCATTTCTCTCACCATTGAAAAAAAGCATCACTTAAGTTGTTGAAATGCAAAATGCCTATCAGTTATTACTAGGGGCTTTGCAAACCAGTTGAGATCTCTTTCTTACTATATTTCAATGTTTATAAATTGGTGAACCCAGAATAATTTTCTAATAAAATCACACAATTTACTTGGAAATACTTTAGTATTGTCATTATCCTAGGGCTATATTAGAGGCACTGTTGCAAAGCACTGGTAAAGGTTGAGCTGACACTTAACATTTGTTATTCAGAGTGCTTTGTTCAGCATTAATATTAGTTTTGGGTCTATTTATAGGTTTTTTTTGTGTCTTACCTTATTTAAAAACCCTGCTTGGCATATGTGAAGATTGCATTTCTGTTAAAATGAAGATTGTGAATCTAAGTAGGCACATCAACAAACTGGAAATCTGGATGAACTAACAGGGAGCAGTTTTCAGCTATCATGTGGGGCAAAACAGGTATGTATTTAGAATTACTTCACTGCTTCCAGACATTGTCCAAATAATGTGATCCACAGAAAGATCTGCAAGAACCTTGGGGACTCTCAAATATATTTAGCTACATTTTCTCTACATCTGTTAATCAATATATTTTTTAATATTCTTATTGACAACTTTCATAATTATAAACAATATCCCATGGTAATTCCCTCCCTCCCCTCCTTTCTCCTTTGAAACTCCTTTCTCCATCATATCACCTCCCCCTCTCATTCAGTCTCTCTTTTATTTTGATGTCATGATCTTTTCTTCCTATTATGATGGTCTTGTGTATCAAAACTATACCAATGTATAAGTTATAGGCAGAACTATAGACATATTACCATACGTGTACATTTCTGGGGAAAAGCTGCAAAGAAAATCACTTTTGATTTTAATTGCATAAAATTACTTTAATACAATGTCAGGTTTTTAAGTAAGAACAGAATGTATATCAATATTGCATTGTTCTACCTAACAAATAGTGCATAACCAAAATAAGAGTGATACGGAATGTTCTAAGTTTTCTTAATAAGGGATGAAAGTAGATACACGTTTTCTTTTAAATATAAATATATTTCTGTGGTTGGGGATTTAACTCAGTGATAGAATGCTTGCTTAGCAAGCAAAGCACCCTGAGATTAGTCCCTGGCAGTGGAAGAGGGGTGAGAGAAGCATATGTTTATTTTGATTAATAAGGCAGAATTGAAAACTAAAACGTCCCTTCAATAGCAAAATATCTTGATCAAGTGCAAGAAACTGAAGTTGCATGAAAATCACATGGGCAAAAAAGGCACAAGAGCTAGGGTAAAGCCTCAGGAATGAGAAATATAGCACTGGGTTTCGACCGGAGAAAGTATTGAAATTACAATTCACTTAAGAAAGCACAAGTTTTTAGCTAGCTTTGAATTCCATTATAATAAACTAAACTAAAATGAGCATAAAATTAGCACAAAACAGCTAATGATGATAACCTAATAATAACAGGCTTCACTCTCTTCAGAAGGAAAAAAAAAAAAAAAAGAAAACTACATTTGGGTTATTGCAACAACTTACCTGTCAGAGATTTCAGATAAGCACAAGATTAAAATGGGCATGAGGGCATGATAAGAAAGTCTAAAGGAATCTGGGGAATCATGAGTTTGAAATGTGAAATATATATATATATATATATATATATATATATATATATACACATATATATATATACATATATATATATATATATATATATATATATATTCTTTCTTAAAAGAAGCAGAGAAATTTATTAGAGAATTACCAACTCCCTCCCCAAATCCCCAGACTCAGCTGACTTCACAACGTCAGTCTAATAGCAATCAAATGCCCATATTGTTCCAATATTCTAATTATAGCTGTACTGAAAATGATAGTAAACTTTCTAATTTCTAATTTCTAATGGAATGCCAAGGAAGGCCATAATGATCCTACAATGGAAATTGCAAAACATTCCCAGGAACATTGATCCAAAATTCTGGGTGACTGGTGAGATGCACAGTGCAGTGGATAAAGGGCCTGCTGCCCAAGCAGGAGCACCTGAGGCAGAGGCAGGCAGTGCCTGAGGCCTCCTGACCATTAGCCAACTGGTAGAGCACCAGGCTCAGTGGAAGACCTTGTCTCAAACAACAAAGTGGACCATGACTGAGGAACACACCTTACATTGACCTCTAGTCTCCATATACTTGTTCATGTAGTCATACACATGCGTGCCCATGCACGTATAAATAAATAAATATATATATATATATATATATATATATATATATATATATACCTAAATGCAAAACACACACACGTACATGAAAAAAAAATTCTTAAGAAGTAAATTTTGTCATTGTTTTTTGAAAAAAAAAAAAGTCATGAGTAACTAGAAAACCTGTTTATTCACAGTTTGGAAATCTTTTAACCTCATACTATGCCAACAAATCTAAGAAAATGTGTTATATTATTATTAGTTACCTTCTTGCTGTCCAGAAAATGCTTAAGAAAATCAGGTTTAATTTATAAAGAAAAAAAAAAGAAAAGGCCAAAAGTTGTAACTCAGACACACTTCAGTCTTCAAATTTCCTTCATAAAATGGGAATAGCAAAGTACATAATGGATTTGAAACTCTCTTTTTTGAGATATTCACATTTGTAAAAGTGTACTACAATTTTTAATTTTTATTTTTAATTTGAACTCTTAATAGGCTTGTAGAACAGTTCACAGTATTGGTCCATCCCTCAGCCACACACATGTTCTTAAATCCTACATAATCATAGCTGATTATTAAAACCCAGAAATCAGCATTCATTTTATTAACAAGAAATCATTTTTGAACTGTCTCTATTTTCCATTAATGTGTGATGGACATTATTGCTCTAGTATTTTAGAGAAGAACCTGATATTCAGAGCAATTGAGGAAGACACTGGACATCAAGTCATTTTTCTTTTTAAACCATTAGTTACAGAAAGGTTCAATAAATATTCAAATGAAGTTTTTATTGTAACTTGGGAAGCAGATTCTCAAATATTTGTGAGAGAGCAGGTGGCCAGGAAATGCCAAGACCATTTGAAAGAATAAGGTTTGCATGGAAGCTTCAAGAATTGTGATTTATTAGCAAGACTTTTACTACATAATATAATTTTCTTATTTTAAGTAGAAAAAAAAATTATGTGGATAGTTTTGAGTTTCCAGAATCACTGACATCTTAGAGAAAGAGACTCGGGGCTTAGCATCTAGTGGTGGTTTCTTAATGACAGAATCAGTCCCAGAGGGAATAACTTCTGTCACGGTCTTTCAGGAGGATAAAGTTTGCCACCTTAGACTACATATACCAAAAACACAAACTGACCAGACAAGGACATACCGTCATCCACATGGCTACAAAATGACCCCAACTCCTCCTCATGGTGTTCCAACCTCATTCACTTCCTCTTCTGACTCATCTCAGTGTTGAAGTCCCCGTGAGTGCATGCCACTTTTTAAGTAGGCAAAAGAAGTGGTAGTGACAGCCTGACCTGGAAGATGAAAATGATTATTGGTAGGATAGTGTGGGAGTTTGATTGAGATACCCCCCATAGACTCCTGTGCTTTCAAAATTTAGTTTCCAGTTGGGGGCAATTGTGGAGGTGAAACCTTGCTAAAGGAGGTGTGTCACTGGTGGCATATCTTCAGGTTTACTGCCCAGCTCCAAGCCCAGGGAATAGAATACTTCCACATAGATACATGACATGACTCTGCTCTGGTCGAGATTATAAACCTGAAATCAGCACTTTCCTGTGATAACCTGTTTTGGTTAGATTCCCCCCCCCCCCCCCAGCAATGAGAAGGCAACAGCAACAGTCATCCTGGGAAAATGTGGTTCAGAGTTCAGGGAACAGAAATGTGCAGAGCTCGCCTGACGGGAACATCCATGAAGAACTATGTTGATTATAACTGTGCTGTTTAGGAAGTAAATTGGGATGTAGCACAGAAATATGGAACAATAGAAAGGAAGAAAGCCAACACTAATTTCAGGGATTTACAACCCATAATGAGGAAAGCAAAATGTTTACAATTTTAGAGAAACATAAGTGTAGGAAAGGAATGCCTTAGCACAACACAGTCTGAGAAATTTGGAATAGCATACTGCTTTTTCTGTGAAGAAAGGAATATAAATGTACAGAAAAGGCAAGTCACAGACTAGAAGAAGGATGTTTACAGCCCATTTAACTGAAAGAATTCAGATACAGATATTTTAACATTGCCGGCACATCTGTAAGAGAAGACCTTCACACGGAATATACAAAGTAAAATAGGCAGTAAACTTCATCCTTTCAAAATATCCAAATATCTTCTGCATCACTACAGATAACAAGAAAACATTTTCCACTCACTTGATTAGCACATACATACACATCTGACCTGAACTGTCACTGATTAAAGGATATGGAAACATTCACACTCCACTGATGGGCTGGTTGGTTGTGAGAATCATTTTGTGTCACTTGCTAATAATGTCTAGCAAGCGTGGTCATTAAAACACCCTATGGCATAATTCCATCTCTCTCTCATATATATACACATACATATATATATATATATATGTATATATACATAATTTTTATATTTATATATACATACATATAGGTATATCAAAATTCACACATACATGCAAGCCCAGTTAATTTAAACATAGTTGAAAGCTATGAAATATCTAAAAGTGGTAAAATGTCCAGAATAAATTTTTAATTATCTACTTATAATTGTCAACATAGATGAAGATAAAAATCATGGTGTTGAACCAAATAAGAGTTCTCATAATGACCTAATAATGATTATAGAAATTGCTTCAGTATATAAGACAATGAATTTTTGGAAACGTTTAAGTGTATTACAGCACTTTATAATCACCCTGAAATATAAAACAACATAAAAGTTAAGAAATATTTAGGAAAATATATAGCTTCAAGAGGGATAACAAGATGGTTTGAGACCATATCTGTAATATTTAAATTATTTTTAAATATGTATGTATATGTATATATATGTATACATATATATACATAATTATATATATGTATGTATATACATATACATACATACATATACATCATACATATAACAGGTTAGACAATATTGTCCCTTCACTCCAACTCCTGTTCCCCTGGGGGTCCTCCCAAATAGGGTTATGGCAGTCACTCTGGGGTTACTCAGTCCCTGTAGATTAGTGGGGAACCATGCCTCAAGGTATTCCTACTCACTCTGTTGCTCTTACAATCTTTCTGCTTCCTCTTTGTTCCATGTCAGGGCTGTTTTCAGTCTGCTTCAGTGCTAAGTTCTTCGTAACCTCTGGATTTCTGTTTTTATAGGTTATGATTATTCTATACATCTGTCACCATCACCCTGGGGCTGGTTGTCAGGCTAATAGTCAGAGCAGTACTCATGACATCACTTCCTCTGCATTTTCTCCTGGGCCCTGACAAATGTGGTAGAGATATGACTTAAGGATACACTCCCTCCTTATGCCCAGCTTTCCTGCCACTGCCTCTTCCATGTGACTCACCTGAGCTGGGTCAAGTACTGTGTCTTGTTATTGGTTTGTGAAACTGAGAGCTCAAATAAGCATCTCTTCATAAAACAAGTTGTCTAGGGATCCTTTTGTTAAAATGCAACATGAATGAATATAGAAAATGTAGAAATAATAGTTAGGAACAATATAAAAAATTGGCACCAGGATTAATACTATGTTTGGATCCACAAGGAAGATAGTGTAAGTGGTCCTATATTGTGCCAGCCCTGGGAAGCTGTAGATGCCATCTTTTACAGTAGCTATAGGCATAGGGAGGGGGTTCATTTATCCTGTGGTATGCATATGGTATTGGCTTAGAGCCATAGGACTTAATGTCTTGGCTTTGGTCTTTTTATGGGGTGGCTAATGATTCTTTACTCTTAGCCATTTCCTTTCTTTGGAGATAAGAAAGTTTATCCTATCTCTCTCCTTACCATTCTTTGGAAGCAGATACTGTGTAGATTTCCTGGACTCACAGCTGAGGACATTTGCCTTGACTTTCAGATGAGACTGAACCTTTGAACTCATGCTGAACTGAGTTTGTACTTTGACAGTATGGGAAATGGAATGATTGCATTTTGTATATTAAGGACTTGATTGGAGACCTGTGACAGAAGGTTAAATTAGGACATGGTCTAAACCTACCCAAAAGCTTCATGTGTTGAAATGTCAATTACATTGTGAAGCACTGTGGAGATGGAAATAATTTGACTGATGTTTTGTGGTTGGGAACTTTAAGAGGTAGTTGGTAAAGCCATTAAAGTGAATCCTCAAAACTTGAATCATTGTAGAGTTAAAAAGAAAGGATGAGATAGTAGAGGACAGAAAGATATACACAAGCATGTCCACATTTATGCATGGTTGCAAATATGCATGCAAAAGCATTCCCTGTCTCTTGCCATATGAAGCCTTGAACTGCTTCAGGACTTTCCAACAAGAAGACGCTGAACCAATGAGAACTCTCAACTCTAGACCTCTAGAATCATGTGGCAATTTCATTTGGCTGAAGTATTTTAACTCTTTATTTATTAGAGACAGAAAGGGAGAGAGAGAAGAAAGTGAGAGAGAGAAAGAGAGAGAGAGAGAGAGAGAGAGAGAGAGAGAGAGAATGGGCACACCGAGGCCTCTAGAAACTACAAACTCCAGATGTATATGCCACCATGTGTATCTGGCTTACTTGGTACATGGAGAATCAAACCCAGTCCTTAGGCTTCATGGGCATGAGCCGTATCCACTAAGCCATCTCTCCATCCCTCGCCTCTCTTTTTAAACAGTTAATATGCACAACTACTTGGAGGACATAGACCCCACAATACACCAATTAATGCTGAAGCTCTCCCAGTTGCTTCTGGTTACTAACAGGCTGATATGTATCAAGGGAGGTTGCAGCCAGCTCACCTCCTTGGAATGGACACATGATCTTGAGATCACCCCCTGACAGTCATGTCACCACTTCCGGCACTGGGTGTTTACCTTGCATACGCAAATATCTGTTGGACACTCCATTCAAAGTTAAGGATGATTGTTAAAGCACAGATGCAGAGAGAAAACTCACAAGGACTAGTATTGAAAACCAACACACTAATCCATTGAATACTTCCTACTAATAGAACCATTGAACAGGCTATAGTCAGTGTCTTATCTACCTGTGAGAAAATTGTGAAGGTAAAAGAATTAAAACCAGTTATTTAGTGATGTGAAATCAGAGTATGCAGAATTGCCCCAAAACACAATACTTAAAAATATTCACCTTGATAGTCATATGCTCATAGGCAGGACATTAACTTCCTTTTTCTATAAAATGGCTTTTGTTTTGCTTTTAATTCTAAGAAGATTCTTTTTTAAATTCAGTTAAACTAACTCAAAGTGAAAACTTATTTGATTCGTCCTCTATATACAAAATCTTTGCAGGGAAAGGGAAAGTTTAAAGGATCCTATTGAGAATGAAACCCAAGCCTAACATGGGATTTCTCAATGAAATACATCCCCAGCCCTGGCTCCAAGTTCTTGGTAGTTCACCCTTTTAAATGATGATGAGATTGCAAAAACTCCCGGATTACTACATAAAAAGTAACAACATTGGCTTAAATTGTAATAAACAGGAAAGCAGTTGCTCTGGTGCATGATGGAATAGTGTACTATTGCCCTCATCTGCATGTCTAAAAGTATGAGGCACACTGTAGTACTAACTGGGTTAAGGAGAAGTAGCTAAGTCATAAGGATTTCTACTTTTCATGACCCTTGCCCTCAATTGAAGGTTATCCTAGTTGAGTTAATATTGGGAAGGTTCCCTTTACCCTATACTTATTTATATGACATTTATAGCAAATTCTAATTCTTTATAATGCAATCTTACCCCAAGGATATGTTTTGCTAAGGTAATACTCAATTTTAATTCAATTTTACTTATTTAAATCATGAAAAACTCTAAATGAGACATACATCAAATGACAATGTAATTACATATCAACAGTCTCATGAAATATCCAAGAATGTCTTACATAAAGCAATCATCACAATTTTTATTCAGAAGCTTGTTATTTCTACCAGTGACTGCAAGAATCCATGCAACATTATTTGCACTGTATATGCTCTGAGTGACAATAATTAACTCCGGGTAGGTGACACTGAACTGCAAAGTAAATGCTTTGCAGGAGTCAGGTATCATAACAATAGGTGACACTATTTATTTGGAACTCATTTAATTTCACTGTGTAAATGGTATTTCCTTCCTAGCATCATTTAGTGAATAGATGCCTTGCTATGGTGACATCTGACATTTGACCAACATTGAATATTAAGAGCATTTGCTCATAGCCCAAATAATTCCACATAAATAAATTATTTGGAAGACTGAAACCACCTTAGAATTCAGGTTGGGCATCAAACATTAGCAGTGGTATTGATTTATACCAAAAACACTTTTCTTAAAGGTTTGCAGGATACAGGAAAGTCAGTTTCAACCTTATCCTTCTGTTTCTTCAGAAGCTCTCTATTCCATGTCCTCCATCTCCATCTGGAGAGACAGAATATTTAGAAAGGCAAGAGGAGTGTGACTGAGCAGAAATGAGAATATCAGTAAGTGCCTGGGTGACCTTGAGGTTCCACGGTCTGGAGGACGTGACATGAACTCTCCTCCAGGGACAAGAGACCAGTGGTGGGAAGAACCTGCGAATCTTCTTCAGTGCCAAATGAAATAGAGGGTGGATGTAGATTTAACAAGGAGTCCCAGCTGGGATAAAGGAAGACACATCTTCTCTAGAGACTCATAGACATAAAAAGTGATATATTATCAGCACTGAAGACCTGGCTTGAAGGAGGAAATTTAACACGTGAGAAGTTTTCAACACTTCTTAGTATACACATACTAAAATGTATATAATCTTACATAAATGCACCTTACCATTTCATAACTTAAATGATGTAGTAAGGTAATTAGATAGTAATATATATGCATATGTAGTATTTAAGGTAAATATGTAATATTTCATTACTTAATGGTATGTTAAGGTAATTATATAGTAAGGTAATTAAGGTAGAGATATTAAATGTAACAGGCTACCTGCTCCATCTGGATTAATGCGAGTCACTGAGTTGGGCTTGTTGCTGCATTCTTTCAATCTCAGCTATTTCAGTTGCTGAGGCAGGAGGATCACAGGTTCCAGTTAGCTTTCCTATTACTTTTCCTGGAACCTTGAGTCACATAGTAAATTCAAGATGGATTAGAGCTACATAGCATGTCCCTGTCTCAAAATTAAGAGCGTGTATGAATGACTGCTGCTTAATAAGCAATGCTTTACACGTGGTTTTGATTTTCTTTCTCCTTGATCAGATTGGTTAGGACACGGTCATAGGATAAACCTTGCTTCGTGCTAGTAGAGCAAAACCGAGCTCTTTAGATGCTTCCTCCTTTCATAAGCTGGAATCTCAAATTCCCCCCTCAGTCATCCAAATGAAACATTTCATCCTGTGGGCTGCTTACTGCAGATATTCCCTGTATTTTTATTTATTTATTTTTTTGTGAGGCAAGCCCAACAGACTGCCTTTTATTATGTGAGAGCCTGAGACACAATTGGTGGGCCAGGGCCTCCAGCCACTGCACTTGAATTCCAGATGGGTGCACCCCCTTGTGCACATGCTCAACCTTGCATGCTTTTATCACTGTGCATCTGTCTTACATGGGACCTGGAGAGTTCAACATGAGTCTTTAGGCTTCACATCCAAGTGCCTTAACCACTAAGCTATTTCCTCTGCTCTTGTTACTTTTCTTGATGCTATGAGCAAATACTTGACAGTTAACAATTCAAGGGAGGAAAAGTTTCTTTAGGCTTACAATTTGGAAGGAGATGTAGCTTATCATGGTGGGAAGTATAAGGCAGTTGGTCATATTGCTTCTTATACTCAGGAAGCAGAGCCCATCAAGTAAGTGTGGCCTGGCTATAAACCCTCAAGACATACCCCTAGTGAACTATCCTGTAGTAAGATTCCACCTCCTAATGACCCTACAACCTTCGACATCAGTGCCACCAACTGGGGACCAACTAATCAAACATAGGCAAGTCACTTCACATTCAAGCCACAACACTACCACATTGAAAACCCACATTATCCCTAACCTGCTCAACTAGAAGGATGTTCTTAGCAGTCTCTACCTATAGGGAAAATGTCAGAAATGACCTTTGGTTCTGTGGTTATACAACTTCTTCATCGCATTTTCTTCTGATGTCATTAACTTTTGAATGATTAAATCTTTTGGAAATATGAAATTTGTTTTATTTTAGGTTTACAAAAGATTCATTTCCCAAGATAGTAACCAGTTTTCATGATGCAATTATATATTTTTATTTGTTTTAGCTGTATTTCGGCTATTGAAGCATTATGAACACAAAATGTACATTTTGGATGGATACCTATAACTTTATTATATAATTGGGTAAATTGTATATTAAGAAATTAGGTATAGCAGGGAGGGTCCTACTTGTATAATATTAGGTACTTGTAAGAATCAGGCTGGAATATCTCAAGTTCTATCCCACTCTGAGCTACAGAGACCCCACCTAAACAACATGTAAACTTATATAAACACATATATTCTGAAACAATTCTAATATCTATGACCACTTTTCGTATTTGACACGTAATAGTATTTGGGGGGGTATTTTGAGGTAGGGTCTCACTCTAACCCAGGCTGACTTGGAATTCATTCTGTATTCTAAGGGTGGCCTCACACTCACGGTGATCCTCCTACCTCTGCCACGTGAGTGCTGGGATTAAAGGTGTGTACCACCACACCAGGCTAGTAGATTTTTTTTTTTTTTTAATGCAGACATTTAGTTTGACCCTGGCAGTTTCAGATCCTGTCATACTCAATGTCTTTTAATACTCTTTCTTTTCTCGCCCCCAGGAAGGTTTCCTGTCTATAGTTCCTCCTTAGCTGTTACTGCTCCATCTACTGACTCAGACTCTCCATCTCTGCATCTTTGGCATTGCTTGCACCTTGCAGAGCTTCAATGACATTTCAGACTCCTCTCATTTACTTACTTTTTAATCATTTTCTCTACGTGTCCATGGGATTTCCATACTACTCATGTATAGTGGCTTACTCCATTACAAACTGGAAGGAGGGACAAATTCTTACTAAAATTACCTATGTCTTCCCGATAACCATGAGTCATTTAAGTAACAACAAAAGGAAAGACTCTGCTAACATGGCAAAGGTATTCTTCATGGCCAATATGATCAGTTGATTAATTCACTGTAGGCAACAGGCCACTACCATTTGAAGATCTCACTTTAACACAAGTTATACAACTCAAAGAGAAAAGTAGCATCTGTCACTTGACCCATAATACTGTTAACAAATTGTGACCAAGAGTATGAGCTATGATGGTAGACCAGCAGAACAATGTTTGTTTTCTTCAAACTCCAACACAAGACACCTTTTCCTGCTGTCTGTCAACCACATCTGCAGCAGGCAGGATGGACACTGAGCTCAGCAGCTGCTGGGTACGTGCAGGACACAGATAGGGAAGAGCCTGCACTGCTGAAGACCCACCTTGCTCCTCACAGATGGGCCTCATGTGGGCTCTCTCCTGTGGCTTGAGCCTGTGGCTTTCCTGCTCCTGTCTGACTGACCTCCATAAATATTTGCTGAATTTGTCAATCATATGACCTTTAAGCTCTGACCTTGGTGCTCAGCCCATAACTGTCCTCTCAGGAAGATTTTCCACAATGAAGAAGTTTTGTTTCATCTTCTGAATTGCCCTAGGGCTCCTGCTAGCAGCTTTTACTCTGGGTCTTCAGCCAAGAACTCTTATTTGGCCCTTAGTGAAACATTATATTCTTTTCACAGGTATTGTTCTTTTATAGCCTTATTGTTCTGCATCCAATTATCTTTTCACTTGATTTTACCATACACGAAAGAATATTTAACTGATAATCCAAAGTTTAAACGAGTATGTATCATGAAAATTTGTTAGGCTTAGCACTGAATGTCAAATTATCGTTCTTGATTGGACCTCTCATTCACCTCAGGGGTTTCTTTAGTGGATAAATAACTATACTCATATCATCATGCACACACCTCCTTTTTACATTAATTTATTTTTAATTATCATACAAAATATTAGGTTTTATTATGAAATTTTCTTTTCTATTACCTCTCTCTCTCTCTCTCTCTCTCTCTCTCTCTCTCTCTCTCTCTGTGTGTGTGTGTGTGTGTGTGTGTGTGTGCCTGTGGATTTGTAGTCAGTACATGCCATGGCACACCGGTGGAGGCCAGGGTACAGTCTTAAATACTGAAAATCTGAGGGCAGATCATCACACTTGGCAACACAAATACTTATTCCCACTGATCCACCCCAACCCCTCTATATGTCATTTTCGAACACAATTTATTTTTGTTGACCATCCCTGTGTTTCTTCCCCACCCCCACGCTCATCCTTGGACATTTCTTGACGCAGTAGTCTCCTATTGCCTTTCTTCTTTCCCCAATGCTTTGTTTCCCTATTCACAGTTCGATTTTGAGCTTCACTCACAATGAACATGTGTGCAAACACACAACACCACACCTTTTTTTAGAAGCCTGTTTCTTTTTATTTTTTATTGACTAATTCTATACTTGGAAACAATAAACCATGACAACTCCCTCCCTTCCCCCACTTTCCCCTTCACAACTCTACTCTGCATCATATCCCTTCCCTCTCTCCATTAGTGTCTCTTTTATTTTGATGTCATCATCCTTTTTTTTTTTTTTTTCCTGTTATGAGGGTCTTGTAAAGCCATTGCTAGGCACTGTGAGGTCATGGATATCAAGGACAATTTCTGTCTGCACAGGTGCATTGTAAGGAGTCGTACCCTTCCTTTGGCTCTTACTTTATTTCTGCCACCTCTTCTGCAATGGACCTAAACCTTGGAAAGTGTGATAGAGATGTTTCAGTGATGGACACTCCTCCTCTATCCCTTCTTCTCAGCACTATGTTGCCTTTTGGGTCATCCCAGTGGTCACTGCCATCTGCAAAGAGAAGCTCCTCTAACCAAAAGTGACCGTAGCATTACTATATGAATATGATCTTTAAGTGTAGTGCTTTCAGAGCAGTTTGGTGAGAATAACAAATGCCTTTAACCAGATAAGAAGGGTATTTACAGCCCTAAGGCTCATGACTTCCCCTGCCACAAGGGTTTGATTAGGTTTTTGGGACTAGACATGTATTTCTTTCCATAGAGCCTGCCTCCACTATAATTAGAAATCAGTTGGTTTCTGTCATTTGGCCTGTTTGGCCAAACTTGAGGCTTCCAGTATCCACTGTTTTCATCTTTGATGACTTCTGTCTCCCATAGGACTGCATGCAGGATAGCTTTGTCCAGGTTTCAGTTGGCTGGTCTAAAGGCAGAAGGTTTTCAGCTCAGCCCCAGCTTGATTTCTCAGTGACCTTGCCACCCAGGCATATGAAGTCTTCAGCAATAGGGTCTTACCATCTGTTAACTCATGTGAAGCCAAGGGCCTTGGCAATAGCCTGTAATGTTTTGCAGGCAGCAGGGACCTCCCTGGTCAACAATTCACTGGAAGGTATCCCACCCCTGGCATGGAATTTTTTTAGTAGCAACGTATGGCTTCTGCATGAGCCATTATCCAAAAAAGTAGGCTTTTATATGTCTTATTCAGAATGTCTTCAATTTTGATGGACCCTCCCTCTACCCTTCTCATTCTCATCCTCTTCTGTTGCCATCACTTAGACCGTTCCACGCCCTGTGATCTATTCGTCTACTTACATGTATTTAATACCATCCCATTAAGTCCTTCCCTCTAGTCCCTTATAGCCTTTTGCTAGCTTACTGGCCTCTGGTACCAATTTTTTGGTTCCAGCTCACACACAAGTCTAGACATTTGTAGCGAGGGTCCACAGAGAGAGAGAACATGTGATGTTTGGTTTTCTGGGCCTGTGTTACCTCACTTAGTATAATCCTTTCCAGATCCAACCATTTCCCTGCAAATTTCATTTTACTTTATCACTAAATAGAGCTCCATTGCATAAATGCACCACATCTTTATTATCCATTCACCTGTTGAGGGACATCTAGGCAGGTTCCATGTCTAGACATTGTGAATAGAGCAGCAAAAAATATGGTTGTGCAAGTATCTCTAAGGTAGTGAGAAGGGTCATTAGGATATATGTCTAGGAGTGCTGTAGCTGGATCATATAGAAATATATTTTTATAGAACCTATAGAATCTAGTTTTTAGAACCTCCACACTGATTCTCACAACGGTTTACCAGACTACATTCCCAGTGTAGAAGGGTTGCCCCCCACCTTTTTTTTTTTTTTTTTTTTGGTTTTCTAAGGTAGGGTCTCACTCTAGCTCAGGCTGACCTGGAATTCACTAAGTAGTCTCAGCGTGGCCTCGAACTCTCGGCAATCCTCCTACCTCTGCTTCCCAAGTGCTGGGATTAAAGGCGTGCACCACCACGCCCGGCAGGGTTCCCCTTTTTCTGCATCCTCACCAACATTTAATGTCATTTGTTTTCTTGATGGTAGCCATTCTGATGGAAGTGACTGGAATCTGAAAGTAGTTTTGATTTGCCTTTCCCTGATAGCTAAGGATGTAGATAACATTTTTTAGATGTTTATGTGTCATCTGTATTTCTTCTGGTGAGAACTCTCTATTTAGTTCCATAGCCCATTTTTAATTGGGTTGTTTGAATTCTTTTTTTTTTTTTTTCTGGTTTTTCGAGGTAGGGTCTTACTCTGGCCCAGGTTGACCTGGAATTCACTATGTAGTCTCAAGGTGGCCTTGAACTCATGCCGTTTCTCCTACTTCTGCTTCCCCAGTGATGGGGTTAAAGGCGTGCACCACCATGCCTGGATTTGATTTCTTTTTGCTTTTTTTTTTTTGAGTTCATTGATTCTTTGGATTGTTCTTTCGAGTTATTTTTCATTAATTCCTGCCTTAATCTTTATTATTTCTTCCCATGTACTGATTTTCGGTTTGATTTGTTCTTTTTCTAAGGCTTTATGGTGAAGCAGTAAATTGTTTACTTGTGAACTCTCTACTTTATTATTATATGAACTTAAAGCAATAAATTTCCCTCTTAGGTCTGCCTTCATTTTGTCCCCAAGGTCTTGGTTTGTGGTATTATCATCATTTGATTCTATGAATTTATTGATTTCCTTTTTGATTTCTACAATGACCCATTCATCATTAAATAGTGTACTGTTTAGTCTCCATGAATTTCTGTATGGTCTGTAGTTTTTCTTGTTGCTGATTTGTAGATTAATCCCATTGTGGTCAGATAGAGTACAAGGTATTATTTCAGTTCCCCTGTATTTGTTAACATTTGCTTTGTACACTAATATATGATCTATTTTAGAGAATGTTCCATGCGCTGCTGAGAAAAATGTATATTCTAAAGCATTGGGATGAAAAGTTCTGTAGATATCTGCTTAGGTCTAGGGCCTCCAGCCACTATAGGCAAAGTCCAGATTCATGTGTCCCCTTGTGCATCTGGCTTACGTAGGTCTTGGGGAATCAAGCTTTAAACCAGCATCCTTAGACTTCACAGACAGGTGCTTGACCACTAAGCTATCTTTCCAGCTCATCTTTTTATTCTTATTTGTGTTTGTGAATGAAAGTTTGAGTGCAAAGTTCTCAATCCTAGTTTGATTTCTGAATGAGGACTTTCCTAACAAGGAAATATAAATTGGTGAGCCCACTGCATTCCAGTTCCATTTATTCCATTGCCGTTTTCTATTTCCTTAAGGTAGTTGATGTCACCTCACTTGTCCTGCCCTCTGGTGTATTTGTACATTTCTCTTGCACAGCAGAAGCTTATCTGGATTTTGAACTGTTTTGTGTTTCTACTTTTTCCAAGAATGTAGAGAAATATTTCTTGTTTATATTCATAGCTAAATAATTAACTCATTAGACTTGCAAATAAGTGAACTTAAAATAACACAAAAGAATTTCTAGGCAAATATGTTTTTTATCAGTCTGGGAAAAATAGTTTAATATGGAATTCTAAACATATTTTAGAAACATTCTGTAAGATGAATGAAGAAATGTGATTTTACAAGATCCTTCAGAAAGAACACAGCTGACATTAGATTTTGAAGCATAGCTCTGTACAGCTATCTACAAAAGTGATATGAGTCTAAATTGTGTAAAACGTATCACCTAAGTTTATGATTATAATAAATTTATTAAATTATTATTTTAAGAAATATCAGAAACACATGAGTTGAGTTTTTTTCATAAAAGTCACAGAGTATACTTCTAAATTGTTATAGACTCAAATACAATAAATAGGGCTGGAGAGATTGCTTAGTGGTTAAGGATTTGCCTCCAAAGCCAAAGGCCTCCAGTTCGATTTCCCAGAATGCACATAAGCCAGATGCACAAGGGACACATGCTTCTGGAGTTCAATTGCAGTGGCTGGAAGCCCTGGCGCGCCCATTGTCTCTCACTCTCTCTCTTTGCCTTTCTTTATCTCTCTCTCTCTCTCTCTCTCTCTCTCTTTCTCTCTCTCTGCCTCTCAAATAAATAAAAATAAAAATATTTTTAAAAATAAAATAAACTTATTCTTTCATATTTCTGAAGAGGATAAGTTTTGCATGAGTGCATAGGCAGGGCCACAGTACTTTGATGATGAGATTTCAGGGTAGAGCTCTTCCTGCATGCCCTACCTTCTGGTTGGTTTGGCTTCTTGGTTTTGGATGGATTGTTCTAAGCTTTGCACCTTTCACAGTGTCTTCTTTCTGTGGACTTGTCTTTGTTCTCCCATAGCTTTCTTGTAAAGGTATCTGTGGTAGAGTGATGCCCCTCATGAATGCAGCATGGCTTCATTTTATCTTGCTAACGTCTTGCAAAATATCTCCATTGTGGGGATTGAGAACTTGAGCATACCTTTCTGCTGGATAACATTCTACCTATCATAGAGACTTTAGCTGGACATGGCATCATTTGTAGAACTTACTGAGGATAACAAAGGGACAAATAATTGGTCATGGGGTGTTTAGCCCAATATGTTGTCAGATTATCAAAATTTTTCTCATTGTGAATCTGTCAATACTATTCTCAATATGAATAGGTTTTGTTACTTTTTATCCCCAAGAAAATGCTACTTGAGTACATAGTTGTATGTTGATGAGACTTTTGCATACACCATTAAAGAAATACACTGCCTTAATTATTTTTACTGAATGAATAGCTTGCTACAATTTTTTATAGATAAAGAAGAAAAGAATTAAAAGATGTGTGGACTCAAGTATTCTAGTCTTATTTTATGCAAAATAAAAAATTAATATCTTTGTGTAATGTGAATAATGTACAAATATTCAGATGATGCACCCAAACTAAAATGTACTGGATAATGGCTAGACTTTTTATGTATAAATTACCCACGCAATGAATTCTACTCATTGTCCTAAGGACTTGAGTGCCAATATAAATTTTGTGTACATTTCAAATGTATGCCTCAATGACACTCTTGGGCTTGAATTATGCTGCTACAATTGATTCAGTTATCCATCTGAAAAACTAAGTTTCTGAGGTTTGCATCCACATTTATATATCTCTTGGGAAATCCTGTTTTGAAATAAAACCAAATAATCTTGCAAGTGACTTAGATCTATTAGTGTCTCATCAATAAAATGTAATGTGCTGTGCTTGTTAAAACAGCACTGTGATTTTTATAAATGTCTTTGTGTTACAAGTTGAACAGTGCCAGTAAAACCCTTGTTAAAAGAACATGCAATTTGTAAAGGAAGATTCTTTTCCATTACAGCCTTTTAGATTCCAACTATATATAAAAGCCTGGCTAGTCAAAGGCAAGGTTTCCTGAAACGATATTTGCAGTGCCGTAGAAGCAAGAACGTAACTTCTGTGGAGAAAAGAAAGATACTCTTTTTGCTAAGGCACTCATGTATGTCTGCAAATTATACTTTGCTTTATAAAATTTGTTCCACCATGAATTGCAAACATATATTTAATTGTTTATTTATAGCATATGTTCTTGGTAAGGTGTGGAAGAGAATTATGGACAGATGTGCACAAAATAAATGTGGAGAAAGTATTTATAAAATGGAAATTGGATTGTACTTGGGAGAAGTAAAACTGAACAAAAGTATTTCAAAGTGCAGTCTTACTGAAATAGTGTCATCTTTCATGTTCTATACAGCATTTGTTTTAATTTTATCATCTGATAACTATCTTTTCTTGTCCCTTCACCATTCTTTCAATACAGTAAGTAATGCACAGCAATAATCTGGCGTGTACATTCTTAAATTATTTCCAGCTCATGAAATTTTCTTGATATTGATATACATTTATTACCAAATTGTATTTTATTAAAAAGATGTATTTATTTTCTCAATGAGAAATATCCCAAAATATTATAGTGCAAATTATTTTATTTTATTTTCCTGATAGTAGTTAATGTTTTTGTGATATAATCTCCATTTTCTGATCTCAAATTCTGAGTTTTCCTTTACCCATGAACAACTGTGGTCCTAAGATATTAAATATAAGCTTTCAGAAATGAATAACTCAGAAGTTTGTGCTAGAATTTTCTATATTAGATCAATGTAATTATTTTAATTTATTCTTGGTTATGGTTGCCGATCTCTTACAATAAATAACTTATAATCTGATTCATATCACAGATATTTACCCACATAAAACATAGTATTATTAATGTTAGAACTAGTCATAGTTTTAGTCTAACCCTCAGAGGGACTTAGGACATACTGACCATGAATAAGGGGATCAACTGCCTGTCCAGTTTCCTCCTTGACAGTCTACTATTTCAATTTATATTTGGGAATGCTAATCTCAGCTTGATGCCCAAGATGGGCTATACCAATTAATTTAGTTATTGGATCAATTCTTCTAGGAAAATTTGTTATTTTTTATGTATTTATTTCTACATATTCAGTAAGATATAGCTGGTAATATCAATATCTGTATGTGAAGACATACACACACACACACACATATATATACAAATATAAAATATAGACATATATATATGTCTATATTGTCTATGTATGTGTGTGTGTGTGTATATATATATATATATATATATATATATATATATATATATATATATAATCTACCTCAATGCAAATTCCTTAGAAAGTTGCATCATGTTGATTTTTATTGTGATTTAAAATAAATTTGCTATGATATTCCTAATGATTTATATGAAACCATAGATAGACTTTTCCATAAAAAAATCTCAGAGCAAGTATGATGGTGCATGCCTTTCATCCCAGCACTCGGGAGGCAGAGGTAAAAGGATCGGCATAAGTTAGAGGCCACCTAAGACTACATAATGAATTCCAGGTCAGCCTGGGCTAGAGAAGACCCTACCTCAAAAAAACCAAAAAAGAAAAAAAAAAAAAACTCAGAGCATTTTAAACACTTCTGCAATTAGTAGGATTGACACATGCTTGTGAGGAGGCAAAGCACAGTTGTTAGGAAAATACAGTTTGATTTTTACCTCTTTATGTTTTCAGAGAAAGAAGTGGGACCGCATTTAATCTGGACAGTTCTTTCATAACTCAGATGGGAGCCTCACTGATCTGCAGGGGCAATACTACATATACTGAGCTAGGGGAAGTCTCTGAAACTGGGAGCTTTGAAACCTGTGTGTCTGCATATTAATGCGGGCATCTGTTGTTTTATGCCTACAGTTTTTCCTAAGTTGCAAACCACTGTCAAGACATTTGAAAGACTCCCAGTAACTGGCAATGGTAACAATTAAGAATGGTGCTCAAAACAATGTGATATTTCAAGCTGTCAGTGTCTGTTTATTTTTATTTACATTTTTTCCCAGTGTTACAAAGCTGTCCTATTGCTTTCTTCAAAACATGAATAAGGGTGAGAGAGTTGGCTTAGCGGTTAAGCACTTGCCTGTGAAGCCTGAGGACCCTGGTTCAAGGCTCGATTCCCCAAGACCCACGTTAGCCAGATGCACAAGGTGGCACAAGCATCTGGAGTTCGTTTGCAGTGGCTGGAAGCCCTGGTGAGACCATTATTTCTCTCTCTCTCTCTCTCTCCCTCTTTCTCTCTCTGTCACTTTCAAATATAAAAACAACTAATTTTTTCTTAAAAATGAATAAATGTAAATACATATATACATTTATATGTGCACTTACATACATATATGGGCAAGTTTGAGAAAGAAATCTTTACTCAATCCTGATACATCGAATGGTATTTGGATGACTTCAAATTGAACCCATGTAATGTATAGGCCTTGTTAGAATGAGAAAGAAATGCCAAAGCCGACTTTATAAGGCAGGAAATGGGCTGCGGGTGGAAGCACTGAGATGTGGTGGGATGAAGCACTGTGATGTAGGAGTGACGCAGTGAACTCATGTGCGAAGGAAGAGCAGAGGCCGGGCAGGCGCCGGGAGCCCTGGACTGAAGCTCCTGCCATGAGTAAATGAGCCATGAGAAGAGGATCCTTCTGTCTGTGCCCACTGTTCACTTCGCAGATCATTATTAGAAAACATTATTAGAAAACATTTCACCCACACCATTCCTATGATTCCTTGATAATCAAGCCAAAAAAAAAAAAAAAAAAAAAAAGATCCTATTTCTCAGATTCTCAGATTCTTGCAGTCCATGAAAGATTTCTAAAGACTGCATCACTTCTGTGTCGAATAATATCATGGCTTCAGTCAAAGTCCAGGTCTTGATGATTCTACACTGAGTCACCTAGAATGAGAAAAATGAATGCTCATGTGCACAGGCTTTTCTGGCAATCTCCAGATTGGTGTCATTCAACCATTAGTAGTTTCCAGGGAGATAATTTTAATTCTATGTAATAGCACTTTTCAAGGTGGGAAAAAAAAAATTGCAACCGTTGGAATAAACCAATGGCCATTGTCCCAAGGAAGAAAGCATGAGTGTCTGAGTAGAAGATAAAATAAAATAGCTTGATGTACAATCATGGGTTCCGTTTCGGAAGTCATCACCTGGAGTATGAAAGGCATTCTTCCACCTTCTTCAGGTGTGTCTCTTCACCACTGTCTGGCTATTGTATTTGTTATCTCAGCTCTACTGCAGCCTGATCACAGCCATAAAGCCAGTTTCCAGGAACAGGAAATTTTTTTCACCAAATAGACGGATTTTTTTTTTTTTTTTCAAGGCAAAGAGATGACTTGTCTTCTCCAGTTCTCCCAGACTCCATTCCTGGGCATTCTTGCTGAGAGGACAAACTGCTATAACCTCAGGGCCTCTGCTGCCGCAGGAGGATGTTCATGAGATACAACAGTCAGTATTTATTTACTTATTTATTGTGTGTGGATGGGTATGGGCTATAACATATGGGGGTCAGAAGACAACATTTCTGTCAGCCCTTGCTGTCACCACTTCATTTCAATCAAGGTCTCACGATCACCTTTGTCATTCATGAGCTTCCTGGAAATTCCCCAGTCTCTGCTTCCCTTCTGCTCTGCCCATAGAGGAATGACAGAAGACCTCCACAGTTCCCTGCTTATATGTATGCATGCATATGAATTGAGGGTATTAACCCAGGTACTCGGAGTTGCATAGGCAGCCATTTATCCCCTGATCCATCTCCCTAACCCCTCACGACTAATGTTAATTTTCTGTTTAATCTACCTCTTTTAGGGGCCTTGAGAAGTGATTGTCCAATTTTTTAAGTTTGTGTCATGCATTATTATTTAAAATGTTTTTCAGAATACTGCCCAAATATACATATTTTATTGGGCATATATGTCCACTTGTATTGACATATTACTACTTTACATAAGTAATAAATTCACAGAATAAATATGGAATTTATATTTCTTGATGCTGAGCTATTCCAATCTATGCTTGCATGCACAATTACCAAAAATTAAGCTAATGGTTGTAATATAAATTTTGTTGACACCTTAATGGCAAATTGGTATACATAAAAGTATTTGTTCAGTTGGTCTCCCATATGGATAATGTTAATTGTGGGGATCTTGGACATAGAACTATGCCTTTACAGAAACAGTAATGATGAGTTGATTTTAATCTATGAGGATTGCATATAGCATCTGCTATTCAGTAGTCAAAGGAGTGCTTCAGCCTGCACAGATGGGAAAACGTAGTTCTTTAAAAACCGAATAGTTTTAATGAAGTGTATTTAATATAGTACGGAACTTTCCAAACCTATAAAAAAGATTTATACTAGAAAAAAAATCTAAATGTTCAATTCTCTTTAGACCTTAGAAAGAATATGACAGCTATTAATTTCAGAAAATAATAACTTATTCTTAAATTAGCAATAAAGCTATCTTTATTCTGAGAGTACCACATTCTCAATCGCCTTTCTTTCTTATGAGCTAATATTTAGGAGACATGCGCTTATCCATAAGAAATCAATTTGAGTTTTATGTCAAGATATGGAAAAATACAATGGATCATTTCTGCTTGTTCATAAAAATGTTGCTGTGCAGGAGAGCACTGTCCTACAGTAACGTTTTCATTCTCCACAATAATCCCTTCCCTCTCTTCTACTTATTTTATGTAATTCTACGTGGACATGAACGAGTCAGGAAGGGGGTTACTACCAATGCCTTCGGTTTTGGTTGCGTCCATTCATTTCAGGTTCACAAGTTGAATTATTCGTTTCCTACTACATTGTTATTTTGCTACCTACTTCTATGAGAATTCAGGAGTGCCCTGAGTGCGTCAATGCCTTATGTAAGCTGTTGGGCATGTGATAACGCAGGAGCTAAGGCCCTAGAAAACTCCAGGATCACACAAAACTCTCACTGAGTCACAGAGCCAGTCCAGATTCTTGTGCTAGGAATTAAAAGGATTAAAATCCACAAACAAGAGGATAAGGTTTAGATTTTATCATATTACAGGTAGTACTTCAGACAGGAAAGAAACATAGAGCCCTTATCCAAGGAGAGAAGAAGGGGCTGCCAAGAAATCAACCTCCAGGAAGAACCTTTTGGGAAAACGATGAAAGAACTCTGGCAGGGAGATAAGAAGAACCCACACCTTTCTGATAGTTCTAACCTGCAGCAGAGTGGAGTGACCTAGATTATCCACTTATAGGCAGACTTCAAGACATCCACTGCTTTACTTTCTGGACCCTGTCACCCCTAAACTGCTTTGCTGTCTTCATAAAAAAAGACATTTTTTGAGATAGTTCATTTTCCTGTTGTGATATAAATAGGTGATAGGTAGCTAGGTAGCTAGATAATCTTAATTTCCTACCCATATACTATTAGGTCCAGGATCTTCCACCTTTCAAGGGAAAAAAAAAATCCCCAGAAATAAAATAGCTGGATATTTCTCTCTCCAATCTCTCCAATTGAAACTTTCCACTGCCACTTCCTTTCTCATAATGGGATCAATAGCAACCACTTTCATTTCCTCCCTTAATGGGATTGGCTAGCTTCAAAACTTTCCACCCCCATCATTCCACTTATTTCTTCATACGGGCACTATGACTACCCCATTCTATGAGCTAAATGACAGCTCTCTATCGTCTACCAGAGAACCCCTTTGAAATTATTTATCCTAAAAATCCAGTGCTACTATTAAACCACTCTTCCCTTTACTTTCTTTCTTTCTTCTTTATGCCAACTCTTACCTTACATGTACATGTAAAATTTACTCAAAAGAGACTAGAGATATATGGTTTGCAAGATAGGGTCTTTGATTTATATACATATATCATTTATATACATATATATGCCATATGCATGTATATATATATATATATATATATATATATATATATGTAACAAAACTACATATATTAAGAATTTTATATGATGAATTACTTGTTGGTTTTTGATGAAATTAGAATGAATAAACATCATGGCCCTACCCTAAAAGAAATCACAATATAGAGAGGAAAACAAAAAAATAAAATGATAATCTTATGATGTGATAAAATTATATCAAAATAGCATGGTGCATTTCATGATTTTGCACCTTAAATATTTCTCATCATCTACAAAAGGGTCAGTGAAATTTTCTAGTTAATTCAATTTACTCAGGGATGCAGCCTTTGTCATGTACCCAGCACACGAGATTATTAACACTTATGAGGACAATGCTGACATCATGAAGCTTACAATCATGCAGAAAATAATTACATGTGCATTGTGTTGAAGAATTTTATTAACAATATTTTAACTTGTTGGTTTGATATCATAATTACCTTGTTGAAAATGAAAATCAACTTTGGTAATAGCTCACAAGTATATGTGCATGTAACAATACATAAAATTGTTTTTCTTGATAAAGGTTTCATGTTGGGAAACTGATTGTTTTAGAAATAAACTGAGGCCTGATGGAGCTCCTCTTCCCATCTGCATCTTCTTTGCCTTTCCACATGGCAAACTTCTAACCACATTAGAGTTTATAACTCGTGTACAGTCCAAGCTCCGTGGGCTACCTTCACTCAGAATTGTCCCCTCTTTAATTTCACCTTATTTCTTCGTGAGGTCCCATTCCTGTAGAATCACTTGATTAACCTATTAGAGAATCAAGAAAATAAAGATATACACAAACTTCTTGCCATATGGCAAGAACACAAATAGCTTTGGAATAAAGAACCTTATTAACATTCTATCTCTCTAAGTTATTAAATATTGAAAACATACTAAGTCAAATGTATGGATTTTTTTTCAATAAAATGCCCCCAAAACCATCATCTTATGTGAGGATAAACCATCGTCAACATCTACCTTGTTTTATAAAGAATGAACCAGTGTAGAGTTTGCTGGGTTTTGTTGTTGTTGTTGTTGTTGTTTTTAGCCAGAGTACACTTTTGCTGTGAGTTTATTTTGGACAGCTATAACAAACATACATGTCCTTTATAGGCTTACTGCCTCACCACAAAAGTTCTTTGCAAACCATATATCTCTAGTCTCTTTTGAGTAAATTTTACATGTACATGTAAGGTAAGAGTTGGCATAAAGAAGAAAGAAAGAAAGTAAAGGGAAGAGTGGTTTAATAGTAGCACTGGATTTTTTTGATAAATAATTTTTAGGATAAATAATTTTTGGCCTGAGTGTCTTGATGAAGCCTTAAAGACAAAAGAGTGATAGCTGGAATCACAGTGCAGGTGACGCTGCGGAAACCCACTTGCCACACAGTAAAAGACCAGAACTGTGATTTATCATCATGAATAAGATGTAAGGGATGAAGCTTGTGCAGGTTACAGCTTATGTTTTATTGATTTTAATTTTAGTGAAAAATATGCAATGAGCCATATATGAATTTTCCCACAAAGCCTGCAATATTTAAAAAATTAATTGTGGTGTCAACTTGGTTTATACCCCAATAGACTAGTTCTCTTAAAACTCTCAATTAAGTCCCCTCTAATGCTAGCAGTTTGGAAGAGTAAGATTGCAGTTCACCCTTGCTGTCTCTACTGAAAATATTTTTTAAAGTTAACCAACACTCTTTTTTTCTTTGTAGCATCATGTAGGAATACAGAAGGGCCAAAATCTTGAGTTGTGTCAAATTACTTTAGGAAATAATGACTTGTTGCCATGGTAACCTTGAACCTAAGGAGTCTATCTAAAGATCTCAGTCCAGGTATAAAATGAACTGTATGGCAACTTTCAAAATAGTGACTCAGTTTCTTAAATCAGATGTGAAAAAGTTCACATTCTTTTCATCTTTAAATATAAAGTAACTTAAATATTAGGTGTTAGAATATCACCCAGAAAAGGAACACGTAACTCTCACATTATTATTTTATCCCACTAAAAACTAATTTTCAAGTAAGACATTGATAACATATTCTAGGCCTTTTCAAACAATTTTTTTAAAAAATTATGCCACTTGACATGAATAGATAATTCATTGCTGGTATATGTGAAAGGAGTACCAAATTTGCATTTTATTTTGATAGAGCTGTGGGCAGTCACGAATAAGTGAGCCATAGAAAAGACAGATGGCAGTGTGATATATCTGCTTACATTTAGAGATTGACACCAATGTCTGTCCTACTAACAGCTAGAATGATGAGCTACAATGCCAGGCCTGTGACATAGTAGAGTCAAGGTAGTGACTGTCAGCAGTCTAGAAAGCAGTTCTAGATGTTGAAACAGTATTGAGAACTCAAATACCATGAAAGAAAAAAAAATCATATGGCTTTATTTTTTCTCACACGACCTGCTTTCCATGGGCTAATTCCTGTAATAGGGATATTGACTCTTATTAACATAATCTGAAATATTGTGTCATCTAATGTAACTTCTGAAGCATGAGTCTCAATAAGTTGTTTTAAATCTCCATAACAAAAAAGTGTGATGTTAGATGTAAGCTTAAATGAATATGAAATAGTTGAGGAATAAGTAATATAATAACCCTTCTGTTCTGGAAATCCTGACATGCATGTGTCATGTATAACTAACAGTGAATAAACCAGGACCCACAGCTCCCAGGACACAGTTGTCAAAACACACCAGCCATGACTCAAGTCATTGAATTTAGTCTAGAGAGATGAAGACAAGCCTTGTGGGTGAGGATAAGCCTAGTGTGGATGTCACATGGCCCTTGTCTTGAGCATCCCACTGAGTTTTGGAAATATAAGAGCAAGGACACTTAACTTTCTCAGCCCTGTCATAACATTCTCCCTATGTTGGATAATATATGTATTTTAAAAGTCCAAACTGGGGCTGGGGAGATGGCTCAGTGATTAAAGGTACTTTCTTGGCCTGGGATCAATTTCCCAATAGCAATGTAAAGCCAAATGCACAAAGTGGCACATGCATCTGGAGTTCTATTGCAATGGAACAGACTTTGGCATGCCCATGCCAACTCTTTCTCTCTCTCTCTTTTTCTCTCTCACTGTCTCCATCTTTCCCCTTGCAAATAAATAAAATACTTTTAAAAATACAATTCAGGGCTGGAGAGATGGCTTAGCAGTTAAGCGCTTGCCTATATGAAGCCTAAGGACCCCGGTTCAAGGCTCAATTCCCCAGGACTCATGTTAGCCAGATGCACAAGGGGGCACACACGTCTGGAGTTCGTTTGCAGTGGCTGGAAGCCCTGGCATGCCCATTCTCTCTCTATCTGCCTCTCTCTCTCTGTCTGTCACTCTTAAATAAAGAAATAAAAATGAACAAAAAAATTAAAAAAAAATACAATTCAGCACCATTAAGTGCCCAAGAATCAACGTTACTGTGAGGAAGTCATCTTAAATATACAACCAGGACAATAAGGGATCCCAAGATGGAATGGTAGCTGTGAAACATGAAACCAATTAGAATGCAAATATGCGACATATCATCAGTGAAGGACTTGGGGAAACATACTGACCAAATAAACCTGGGAAAGGAGACTCTTGCCTGTGCAATAAAAGGAAGCATGCAGAAACGTGCTGCACACTGGTCCTTGTGAAGGCTCGAGTTAAAACTTCTAACATTGCTTGCATGTATGCTGAGATGAAACTAAGAAGTAAATGAGTGGTGGAATTCAGCACCAGTTTTCTCATGGAATAAAATCACAATAAGCAAGATGTGAAGCTATGGTAAATTGCATCACACAGCCACATTGCTGGGGTAGGAAACTTAGAACTGGCCTTTCTCATGTCCTGCATGCAATGGTTTGTATTGACTGTCATTTTTTTTTCTTTAAAAATTGTTTAATTTATTTATTTATTTGAGAGTGGGGGGGGTGGTCTCTAGCCACTGCAAACTCCAGATGCATGCACCACCATGTGCATCTGCCTTATGTGAGTACTATGGAATTGAACCTGGATCCTCAGGCTTCAAGGGCAAATGACTCAACTGCTAACTCTCTCTCCAGTCCATTCCACTGACTGGCCTTTTGTTGTTTGTTAGTTTATTTGGTTTTGTCAAGTTTCCAGTTTCCAGGAGAAGCTTCATCAGGGTAGAGGAAGCTGGCTCACTTCAGCACACATTTGCAAGGAAGAGAAAGAAAGAGAAAGAGAGAGAGAGATCACCAATCGCAAGCTGGCTCTGAGCACATAGTGGACTAGGCTCAAGATCTTGCTCCAGTGACACACCTACTTCCAGGACCAATTAGGAAGCTTAAACAAAAACACTCAAGGCTATGGGGGGGGGGGGGGCATTTACATTCAAACCACCACAGTGAGTGGGGCGGGGGAGACCTACCTTAATGACTGCTGGCCGCCTTCTTCTGGCTGTGGTCCTGGACTAAACAAAAAGGACAGAGCTGACTGCGTGCCAGGCTTTCTCATTCTCTGTTTTCTGAACTTCTGATGCCACGTTACCAGCTGAAGCTTATTCCGGTGTCACACAGTCCGTGCCATGGCAGAATGCAGCCTTGAACTACAGAAAGAGCAAAGGCTTCTTCTCTTAAACCGATTTTTGTGAAGTCATTTATCCCGCCAATGGTCAATGAGAAAGGTAGCTGACACTACCCAGAGCGTTGCCGCATGCGGAGGGCGCTCTGTGTAAACCGCATGCATACGCGTCATTCATGCCAATGCCCCGAGAATGCCATGCTCTCAGAATGAGTCCATAAGTCGATTACCTTGAAAAGAAGAAACCTTTTTGTTTGTTCTATGACTTTGGTTAATTTCAAGAGACATTAAATCATTGTGCTTTACTTTTTTGTTCATTTTTATTACTTCTTTTTTTTTTGCGGGCGGGGCGGGGGGGGATGCTCTACGTGGGACAATGTGCCTGACGCTTCTAAGTAGCTGGCACTTTTCTTGATTTTCCCCATATTGTGGTTACTCCAATATACTTGGCAACAAAAATCACTTATAATTGGTGACTTTTAATATGTTTTAATATTGTTTATTTCAGCATATATTTTGTTTAAAGGTGACCAAGCCCTATCAATAACTGAGACATACACATTTGACTTTGGGAAGTTAGTCATGTGTTCCTCCTGATGATGCTTTAAGGCTGAGGGCGGTGAGAGGTGCTCAATTCATCCTTTTTCCAAAGGGATAGGATTAAAGTTCATTCTGTGGGTGATGATGGTTTCAGTTTCTGTCAAGGAAATATTTTCAAAGACAAAAGGAATTTTATAATATTGAAGCAACTGAAATGTGAAACTAAGTTCCCTATATTCCAGAACATTCCGTTTGATGTCTTATCAAATTCAGCCCAAGGAAAGAATCTCCATGGACTCCAATTCACGCAGTAAACACCACTGAAAGTGAGGTCAACTCATTGCTGTGGGGTGTCTGCTACCAAGTTTAAAGAACTCAGCTTCTTGGGGACAAAAAGGAGAAAGAAGATAGTTTTTTTTTTTTTTTTAAATGCATATAGAGTCCCTGAGGACTGAACCTTGTATTTTTTTTTTCTCTCTCTCTCTAGCAACTATAAGTGAGTATGGAAACTATTTGTCAGGCAGTAAGTTCTTGCTGAGTAAATATAACATTTTTTCTTTATTTATTCTGCCTTCTCATTAAAATATGAATATAGATTTAAGGACACATCAAAAAGCATTCTTGTCTGATGAGCAGCCATCTTTTAGGTGTGCCTCAAGTGCATTAAATTCGTGGACACATCAGCATCTAAGAATTAAGACCAATGTTATATTTTTACAAGAATGTATGATATATATATATATATTTTTTCACATGTGTGTGGGAGTGCATGTATATATGTGTACACACATGTGTAGAGGCCAGAGGTTGATACCAGGTATCTTCTCTTTAGCTGTTCTCCAGCTGGTATTTTTGAATCAAGTTCTCTTACCAGTGCAAATAGATGAGCTGGTCAGTGAGTCCCAGGGATCATCCTGTCTCCACTTCCCCAGCACTGTTGCTATGGGCACACCATCACCACAACCAGCATCCTATATGGGTGCTGGGAATATGATGCAGTTCCTCATGCTCACATGGTGAGTTGCTTAACCCACTGAGCAATCTCTCCATCCCTAAGGTATTTTCCTCAAGGTTCATCTAAACGTTCACATCTCCATCATGCCACAAGGTCCCTATCCTTGTCTAATATTCTAGCTCTCCGCCTCAAATTCACACAAAGTAGGTGATCTCAGCTATTTCTTTTTTTTTTTTTTCTTCATGAATTATCTATCAGTTTATTAGTGATTTTTGTTTTTTATTTTATTTTATTTTTGCATGTTTTATTAGTTTTCTATTCAGCAAATACAGGCGGTTTGGTACCATTAGTAGGCTCATCTGTGACCTACCCCCTCCCCATTGGCCCCTCCTTGTTGAGGTATATGGGTCATGCATTGTGGAGTTAGCCCACAGTTATTGGTATGATAAATGTCTCTGCATATCATGACCCAACATGTGGCTCTGGCATTCTTTCTGCCCCCTCTTCTGCAAAATTTCCCTGAGCCATGTTGGGTTCATTTTTGGTCTGCTTCAGTGATGAGGTGTTGGGGGCCCCTGAGGCTCTGGCTCTCTGATTTGGTAGGAGTTGATTTTTCTCTGTGTTGGTCTCCTTCCCCCTTGTGTTGGTATCTAGTTCATCAGGAAAACAGCACTCTTGCTTGATTCGCCAATTTTCCTTAGTTTCAGCCTGGGCCCTTTTGAGGTATGATGGGGTGGCTCTCTACTTAGGATCTGCATCTATCTGAAAAAGAGAAGCAGATTCTCCAATGGAGAGTAAGTTAGCTCCAGGACAAATGAAATAACCCTTACTTTTTTTTTTAATAGAGAGTTCAATAGGTGTAGGCCCTCTTATAGCCCATGATTGATGGTAGCTTGATATTGGAGAGAGGGCTTAGGTTTAGATATGATTCTGACTTGCTTCCCAGCTCAGCTATTTCTTTTAATCAACAATACAGCTTTTCATATTTGAAAAGCATCATGTACCCTTTTAATGTTAGCTGTTTCACTCAGCAGCTGAATACAGTTACCGCCCAATTAGTGGCAAAGGAACGTGACTGAAAAGAAGGTAAATTAAGTTTCAGAGAATTAAATTGAATAGTCTGCAGTGTAACATGATTCTGGCATCCCGGTTTACTCTTGCATGAGCTGGGGGATGTTGGCTTTATAAGTGTGGACATCATTTTGCAAACGTCATAGACTTGACTATAGTGAGACATTATGCACATATAAAAAATATGCCATATATACTTATATCAAGATGTTAACATGTGTTCTTCTCAAAGCTCTGTAAGTGACAGTCACATGTGAGCAATCTGGTAGAGATGATCATTTTAATATTCTTGTTAACACGCATGAGCCATCTGGCCCAGAGCAATTTCAGGGAAAATACAGCTCTTATTTTCTGTTTTCTGTTTATTTTAGCTGGAGCACATTTGTTCTGTTTTCTTTGACAGTGAAATAGCTAAATTTAGTAAGAAAACATTAACTCAAGTTTTCATAAAAAGGCAAAAACAAAGCAATGTGAGGTGAAAAATATTTTCTTTAATTTTAATAATTCCTATGAATCTAAAGTCTTGAATATTGTACTTTTTTGCTGATAAGTTTTACTTTAAGAATATTTTACCTAATAAAACTCTGGGCTATAGTCTTACTTTGTTTATTAAAATCTACCTTTTGCTACTTATTTCTTGTGTTTTTATTTTTTTCTCCCTCTTTATGATAGAACCCTCTCTCTTAATCCACATCTGAAGTTTTTATAGCTTTTCCTTTAGCATTTTATGTTGGGTTCTATGATTTCAGGCCCACTTCAAAGAATCCCCGGCATTGTTTTAAATTAGGTTAGTCTTTGCTTTCCCTAGTACCACAGCAAGTAGCATTCAAGGGAGTCTTAATTAACTGGTCTTCTTGTCTCAGATAAGGACACTTGGAACCTAAAGGCTACCTTTGGGAGACCAGCACCGCAGAGTGGCTGTTAGGGAAGGGAACATTGTTCTCTTTGAATGGAATATATGGTAGCTCAATGCCACAGGGTCTGAATGCTTTCCCTAAAGTCGTGCACCATAACTGGCTCCTCCCACTTTACCTTTTAACTTGCTACTCATTTACAACTCTGTTTTATAAGCTTCTTTAGTCCAACCACTGAATGTTCAATTATTCCATTTTTCCATATCTATAAATTTAGCCAATATTAACTGTTTTTGAATTTTGTCCTTTTCATTGCAGTTTCCTAGTTTGAGCATGTTTACTTTCTCTTTTGTTTCATTTTGCTTTATTTTGAGGCAGGGTCTATACAGCCCAGACTAATTTGTAGGTCATGTTTTAGCCCAGGCTGACCTCAAACTGTCGACAACCCCCCCCCCCCCCCGCAGTACACTGGGACCACAGGCATGAGCCGCTATGTCTGGCCTCTTTGCTTCCTCTTGCATGTATTATTTTGTTTTGTTGTTTCATAAGTCAGTTACCTTTCTCATCGACTGTTCTAATTTCTTCTATTTTTATTTTATTTTATTTTTTTTATTTATTTGAGAGCGACAGACACAGAGAGAAAGACAGATAGAGGGAGAAAGAGAGAAAGGGCGCGCCAGGGCCTCCAGCCTCTGCAAACGAACTCCAGATGTGTGCGCCCCCTTGTGCATCTGGCTAACGTGGGACCTGGGGAACCGAGCCTCGAACCGGGGTCCTTAGGCTTCACAGGCAAGCGCTTAACTGCTAAGCCATCTCTCCAGCCCGAATTTCTTCTATTTTTTTGTAGTCAAAAGAAAATAGCTGGGCTGGAGAGATGGCTTAACACTTAAAGCATTTGTCTGCAAAGGCTAAGGATGCAGGTCTGATTCCATAGTACCTACATAATCCATGTAAACTAGATGCACAAGGTGGTGCTTGTTTGCAATGACTAGAGGCCCTATACTGCTAGACCCACTCTCTCCCTCCCTCTCTCTCTCAAGTTAGTTAATTAATTAAATTAAATTACAGTCATGTTGCCCATAAACACACACACACACACACACACACACATACATACATACATACATACATACATACATATATATATATATATATATATATATTAAATCGTATTTGTGAGGTACAGTCTTGCTCTAGGCATGACTGACCTGGAATTTACGTTGTACACTCAGGCTGGCTTCAAACTAACATTAATCCTCCTATCTTCCTATCTCCCTACCTCTTCAGTGTTGGGATAAAAAGTGTGTGCCACCACACCCAGCCATATGCTTATTAAAAAAAAAACTATATATATATATATATATATATATATATATATATATATATATATATGGTAGCTTTTTGCATGGGGATATTTTTCTCCTGCTTCTGTTTTCCTGGGAATTTTGCCTTGACAGTAGGGAACTGGTTCTCTAACATAGTTTTGCATTAACTTCAGCAGGGAGATAGGGGATCATGAACAGAGAATAGGTTTTCATTGCCATTGCTCAGTATAGGAAGCTTAGTCAGATCTTTAGCAACATACGCCGTGGGTGTGTGTCAGTCTGTGATTTTCTCTGACTAAGGTGACCTTTGAACATATCTCCTTGGTACTTCCCCAAGGCCAGTGCCAGTAGTAGCAAGCTTTTTCTCAACACTGGGTTTAGGAGTGTTCCAGCACTTTGAGTTGGGCCAATGTCTGGTTTCCTAAATTATACCAAATAGCAAGTGGGTTTTTCTTGATCTAATAATGTTAAATAAACAAGAAGACAAATAGAGCAAGAGGAAAGTAACATAGTTTTATAGGAAAGCTCTCTTGGGAATAGGGAAGGGTGTGGACTAGGTTGCAGTTTATTGTGTGAAAAGGATCAGATTTTGAATCTGTTCTGGAATGTCTTTCCCATTCCCTCCCTTATGCCTGGATTGGTCTTCAAGTGCGATTTCTGAACTCCTTGTGGGATCCCTGACCTGTATATTGCCTTGATTCACATTGAGGAAATCCAGGCCTTAAAGCCAGATTGATGCCAATGTGGGAGGGGAGGAGTGTCATAGAATTTACGGTGGGACTCCTCGACCTCAGGTTCAGCTTCCTGTAATCTACCTCCTAAACCAAGGCTCCACGTCCCCAAAACTCTACAAGCTGGGGACAAATGGGCAGCTTCAAAATACATGAAGTTATAGGGGACACTTACATTTATATTTAAACCATCAAAATTTTCTAAATAAGGTTTCTCTAAATAAAGTTTTTAAAATATTTTATTTATTTACTTATTTGAGAAAGACAAAGTAAAAAGGGACAGAGAGAGAGGGGAGACAATGGGAGTGCCAGCGCCTTCAGTCACTGAAAATGAACTCCAGACACACACACCACCTTGTGCATCTGGCTCATGTGGGTACTGGGTAATTGTCCCTGGATCCTTAGCCTTTACAAGTAAGTGGCTTAACTTCTAGGCCACCTCTGCAGCCCAGAAAGGTTTTGATAAGGATGGAATAAGATCATGTGGACAAAGAATACAGCGTGCTAGAAACCTTGGCTTTGTTCTCTATATTGGTTCTTTTTGTCCAGAGATGATTGTATAAGACTAATATTGAGAAATAACCTATGGCATTATTTTCAAAATAATTGGATGATTTCCCTCTCCAAATATCTTGGAGACTTTCATTAATATATTATATCACAACTGGAAATTATGATGGTAGCATTTTTGCATTGTTTAAGTAAAGGTGTCAGTGCCAAAGTAGCCTTGAGTTCAACAAAATGACTTAAAAATGATTTATGTTATGAGCACATTTGTATTAGATAAACAAAAATCTTACGGGCAAGCCCTGAAACTATGCTATATTGACTTTTTTCCTATAAAAATACATATGATCGCCAGCTACTTAGGAAAATGCTGAGCTTTCTCATTTTTTCATATATATATTACATTATGCCACTTTTATCTCTTCACATAAAAGTTATATTATCAAAGAAAACCCAGAAAACAAAAAGCCTTGCCAGACATAAAACTCTATATTTTCAAATGTTGCCGTGGTATTCACAGTCAACCTGTAAGTCACCACACAAGGAAACATGACAACTATTTTTTTTTTTTCTCATTACATTTGCTATCTGGCTACTGGATTATATGTCTATTTCAATTAATAAATATGTTAACAAAAAATAAAAATGACTTTGGAAACACAGCTCCAAGCACAGTGTTCTGCCCGGCAGGGTACCACTGTAATTGTCCAGGATTGGACTTGGTCATAAATTATAGAATGGGGTGCACTCGGCTAGCATGCTACCTGCTTAATCCCGTTCTCAGACCGCAGGGATGTCAGGTGACCTTAGACTGCAAACCAAGCAGGGAGGATGCTTTATTTTTGTGCATTTCCCCTGGGTTTTTCAGTCTTATTTATTGTGCCTTATTATTTTATCTTTGTTCTTATTTTTCTCTAGTGGCTTGGAATATATACTTGTGCAAAACCCCTTGATAGCTAATTTCAAGGCTATCAACAATATATTTGACTATAAATTACTCTAATTATAAATGGCCAGAATAAAATACTATTTATTTCCCGCTCATTTAAGATGAATAATTCAGCTCCATTTTCTTCATTTTATCCTCTAGTGTCTCTATTTTACAAATGGTATGTTTGATAATAAAAGCAAAAAAAAAAAGTTGATCTTTATTGCAATGATCAGATGCTACAGTTCATTAAAAATTTAGTTCATTGTTTTTGAGGGCCTTTTATTTTCCTTTAAAATAATTAAATCATAATTTTCTGATGACATTATTTTCCTGAAAAATATAGTATACTACATTAAAATAATCTCTATGAGTTGAGATATTTCTTCCTTGACTATTGCCTTTTACATTATTTATGATGGTTTTTATTAAATGCTTATAGTCTTTTTAAATTCTTAGTCCTATAATTGAGGATTATTTTCTCTTAGTTCTCACACAGAAGTATCAACTTAACAGTGTATGTTGATTTGTCAACAAGGTATTTCTAGTTTTTCATTCTAGTAGTAGTCTTCCTTTCAGGAAAATCAATAACATCATATTTTCACATTTTTGTATGAAAGCTGATTGTTAAATTTTTATTTTTTTTACCTTGTATGTATATGAGCATATACATATAGTGTGTGTGTGTGTGTGTGTGTGTGTGTGTGTGTGTGTGTGTCTTGAAACACCCCTCATGCTGGCCTCTGGTGGCCAGGGTGGACTTGGGTGTGCTTCTCCATTGCCCTTCTGTCTGGTCTTGCTTCTGTGTAGAAGTCTGTCTTTTCCCTGTTTCTGGGATCCATCAGTTCTTTGCTCTTGGTTCCCCCGCAGGACTGGAGTTACAGTTCCTGGGGTTAAGCATCACTTCTTTTTGATACTGCTTGTGAACAATTCAAATCAGAACAAACCCAAGTGTTTACTGCATGCAGAGGAATGGCATGAAGAAAACCACATGGTGTGGTGAATACATTCTAGCAGAGCCCAGCTAAAAATTAAAATAAAAAATTTCTCTTAGTAATAAATGAAGTTTTACTGTGCTAACAATACTTAAAATGGTTTGGGTCTGGACAAAGGGGCACATGTGTCTGGAGTTCATTTGCAGTGTCTGGAGGCCCTAGTACACCCATTCTCTTTCTCTTTCTCTCTCTCTTTCTCTCTCTCCCTCTCTCCCTATTTCTCTGCCAAATAAATAAATATTTAAAAATGTGAGTCTGACACAAGAATTATTTGTGTGTCATTTTGTAACTTACTGAGCATAAAAACCTAAGTCTCTGTATACCAACTAAAATAAATAAAATAAAACTTCTTTTCAAAATACTAGAATAAGGACTGAGTAATAGCAATACTTAGTACAAATGTTGCACAGGGACATCTGTAGAACACAGATTTAAAGGCACCAATTACTAAGATGTCATTTAATCTAACTAATCATAGCATTGCAGAATAATTTTAGAGTATCACATTAAGCTGCATCAAAGTACTTATGACCATGAACTCCATCCTATTACACAGAGCTATTTTCTGGTTCAGAACCTTGAATAGCTTTGGCAAAACCTGCATTTCTGCATTATTCTCCCTGGTTAGTAAGCTCCACCTAAGCCTACACCTTTCCTGAGTACCCACCAACCAACCAAGTGAGTTCTCTTCTCTGCACCTAAACCTGACCATGAAGTACAGCTCAATGGAGTACATATTAATTTACGTTTCCAAGGTAATAAAGAAACCCAAGTCAGGCTGCTCAGAACCTCTCCTAGCCACTGAGATTGGGAGCTTATCCTTGTCCTCTTATTTACCTTCTTCCTTAAGCTAAATCTTTAATAACTGTACACTGTGTGTGTGTGTGTTTCAGTTTTTTGCTCAATGTGGGTAAGAACTTGGGTTGGAGTTCTAATCCTGCTATGAGTTCAAATCCCATATCAATAGCATTAATCTGTACACACAGTGCCACGATCAAGAAGCTAAAAAGCGATCAAGAAGCTGAAAAAGCCCGTACTCACAGCTAATGTACTTAGTACATGAACCAATATAGTGAACAACCATTAAAAAATACCACTCCAAAAATATATATAGTGAGCTTCTATATTAAAGAATATTTGCTATTTATGAAGTGACAAAGATATCTATGCTACATGAAGTCACTCAAGAAAAAGCCACACACAAGAAAGTAAAGTGATACAAAAATATACTGTGATTTGTATCCTAAACAAATAACAGAATTGATACATCTGGTATTTTTTTGTAATATTGATTATATGGGGCTCTTTTGATAGGGTATGGAAAGAAATTCAAATAGTGTTGTTTCTCCTTTGCTCCTACTGGTAGTATGTATTCACATTGTTTGAAACTCCAGAGCTCATACTCTCTTATTGGGCCCGTGTGTCAAATGTTAGTGGCATCCTTTCCACCAAAGTTGGCTATGCATGGCTGTGATCTGTCGTAGGTTCTCATTTCCCTCCCTCAGCTTAGGATGCCTTCCTTGCAGTACCTGTGGCATTTGTCCATCAGTCTCTTATCTCTGGCCCCAGTTCTATCTCAGTAAAATAGTTATTAAAATGTCCCCTGTCATTTCTTGTTTCTTATCAATGTCATTGTGAAGGCATTTCCTCCAGAAGGTCTCCGAGTTGGTAATTCTCTAAATTCCTAGACAGTTTTTATTATTTTTTTAATTTATGTATTTTATTTTATATTTTTTTCCTACTCTACAGTATAGCAAAGCTGAAAGTTCTCGGTAGACTGCTTCTCTAATATTTTCATAGGTGAAGGACTACCTGAGTGGCTTACAATGTTTACATTTTGCATTATAGCTTTAAAAGTATCCCCAATTGCTTTTTTACTCCTTTACCACCCAGTTGTTTGGAAGGAAATCTGTTTTATTTTTGCTGCCGATTCTTTCCTAGAATCTATGCATTTCAAATGACCGTCCTTTTACCCTGTCTCCCAAGCAGAAAATGCTCATTTTATAGATGTGCATGTGCATGAGAATCTGGAAGGACCTTTTTTTGTTGTTGTTGCTGGGACAAACCATCCAACCAAAAGCACCTGATGAGAGGAAAGTTGTTTTTTTTTTTTAATTTATTTTATTTTATTTTTTTATTTTGACTTAGTCTGAGGGGAAACTCTATGGTGGCAATAAAAAGGATGGCATGATCAGAATCTGTTCATCCCCTCTGCCACAGTAAGTTGAAAGCAGCAGCAGGAGAGTGATCTGGCCAGGGGGAGCTAGCTATAACATCTCTAAGCCCGTTCCCAGAAACACACCTCCTCCAACAATTCTCCACCTTTGACTTTATTCACTGATGCATCTCCCCAGACCCATCATGTCATCCTAATGACCCTCAGTGTACCTTAATCTAGTCCTGATCAAAAAAAAATATTTATATGATTCATTATAGTTCTCTTTGAGACACCGAGATACACACACCTCTTCCCTACAGGGTGTTTCAGGAAACCTCTGATTTACAGACTTTTGTTCATTTTTATCCTTCAACTCAGATGGTCTTTGCATTTAGGCAAAAGTCACAGGTAGACAGGCTATGTGCTTGTTGCAGCTGAAGCCTCCAGTTTTTACAAGTCTTCAAGATCTCAGCTACCCTGTGCTGGAAATATGGGTGGGTTCTTAGCCTCTCTCAAAGCCAGTGTGGAACACTCTCAAGGAAAAAGAAAATATGTTATATGGTGCTACTATCAAATCTCAAAGACTAATGTGGACCACTTCTTGAAATCTTTCTACTATATTTGCCTGACCAGGAGGCAACAAAGAATTGTCACCTGATTTTGTAGAGGTTTAATTTTTCACCCTTCCACGGAGGAGGGTTCTGCAGTGACACATAACCCATGTGATAACTCTTGTGATTGAGAAAAACAAGGTGGCTGTTTTTGGACAAGCGTGCTCTCGGTCTTTGAGTTAATCTTGTAGAGCTCTGCTCGGGTCAAGCCCAGATTCCCTGACTTTTGTCTATGCCAAACTCAACAACTAAACTCATTCCAGCTGCCAAGTTTTTGAAATAACGACTTGAAATGTCTCCCATCATGAAATTTTCTCAGTAGAAATATTGTCTTGTTACAAACTAGTTTAAGATGCCCTCCAAAACAAATATATTATTTATATGGTTTTTATTCACCATTTATGGTTTCAGTTACTAAAATAATTTACAAAATATCTAAGAATATTCTAACTAATATTACATAAGAACAGTAGGTAGAACTTGAAAAATTTTATCTGAGATCTTTAAACATGAATAAGTAAGTACAGAAATTACTACCTGCTCCTGGGTGAGAAAATTAATATCAAAAGACATTAGTTTTTAAAATAAAATTTCATATGCATATTCAGTAAATTTTTTTTTAATTTTTATTTATTTATTTATTTGAGAGAGACAAACACAGAGAGAAAGACAGATAGAGGGAGAGAGAGAGAATGGGCACGCCAGGGCTTCCAGCCTCTGCTAACGAACTCCAGACGCGTGCACCACCTTGTGCATCTGGCTAACGTGGGACCTGGGGAACCGAGCCTCAAACCGGGGTCCTTAGGCTTCACAGGCAAGCACTTAACCGCTAAGCCATCTCTCCAGCCCTTCAGTAAAATTTTAACCAAACTGACATAACGGTGTTTTGCCATTGACAACTTGATTTTTCCAAATAAATAAGATGGTTTCCTTGATGAGGCCTCAGCTACTACCTTAGATCCCAGCATACGAAATCAAATGGCATCACACTGGCCAAATATCGCCCAGAAGAACCTAAGTTTCTAATATAATGTTCAAAGCAATCAGGAAAGAGGATAACCGATTTACCAAGCTGGCCAAGTTTAGCCAGTGTGATATGAAAATGCTCTCAGTTCTAACATGCACAACAAAAGTAACCTAAGGTAACCTAATGTTAACATTTACATTTTTGTATTGTGATGTTTTCTTATTCCTAATAAAGCCATTTCCCAAAAGCCAGCCATTCTGTTATGCCCAAGGAAACCATTTCAAAATCTTTAGGATGAATTACTACCCGATTCATGAGTTGCTAATAAGAACCAATTAAAAATTCAAACTAAGCCAGGCATGATGGTGCACACCTTTAATCACAGCACTTGGGAGGCAGAGGTGGGAGGATCGCCATGAGTTCAAGGCCACCCTGCTACATAGTGGATTCCAGGTCAGCCTGGGCTGGAGCAAAACCCTAGCTCAAAAAAACAAAAACCAACAACAACAACAAAAATTACAGTTAGTTTTTTTAATAACATAGGGGATTGAATGATAGAAAAAGAGACCACGAATAGTAATGGCAGAAGGAGGAGGAAAGAAATAAGGACATGTGTATTATTACAAATAAAAAGATTGCTTTTGGCGGGTAACAGTGATGTTACACTGGCCAGTGGAAGAGAAGAGGGGGAGAATGGGAAGATACAGACGTAAAATACTCCTGCAAGTGTTGGGAAATAGGCATGGGAGGTTAGTGAGAAAGCCAGGCACCTGTATATGAAGCAAGCTGATTAAGCATCAAAATCTAAAACGATATGCAAATGGCACCTACAGTGGAGATAGTGGATTACTTTCTTGTTGCTGGGATGAAATCCCCAACTAGAAATAGCTTGTGGAAGGAAAGTGTTCATTGTGGCTTAGAGTCCTGAAGGGGGATTCACCAAGGTGGGGAGGGAAAGCCCAGCAGCTGCGGTCAGATGTTACACTGACATTGGCCATATCAGCACAGAGGAAAGCCAGAGCAAGCAGCACTGGTCTGGAGCATTTCCATGGCTGACCTTCCCAGCACACTTCGTCCGGAAGGTTGATCTCCTAAAAGTTCTACGACTTTCCTAAATAGCGCCATCCACTGGAGACTGAGTGTTCAAATATATGAGTCCAGATGGGATATTTTGCATTTAAACAACCACATCAATAAACAGAGCCAACAGGCCTTTGGATTGATTGCTTGATCAGAGGAAGAAGTTTGCTCTAGGAGAAAAGATTTAGAAGTCACTCCTACCGATAATGCTGAGTGAGTTCCCCAAAGGAGTCAGTGTAGACAAGAAACAGAGGTAAGGAAATATCAGAGAAAGTGTTGGAGAGGGAAAGTCAGTGAATTAGAGAAAAAAATAAATAAAGAGAAAATCACAACAAACAACGACAGCAACAACAACAACAATAAAAAAAAAAAAAACAGCAAAGAAAGAAATACAGCTTGATTTCCTTAAGAAAAAGTCGTTCTGAGGGAAAGAGACTGACACAGTTTGTCAAAGAGCTAACAAGTGAGATGAGCTTGAAAAAAGCATTTCAATTTGCCAGAGAGGTCTTTGACAAGACCTTGTTGGTGTACTGGTACATGAGAGGGCCAGTTTCAAGACAATGGCAAAGAAAGGAGATGGGGGATAAAGTCAGAATATATACACAATATTTTAATGGAAAATTGCAACTATGGGAAAGAACCAAAGTGTGTGGAGTGGGAATATTTCTTTTTGTGTTGAGATAGTGAAACATGTTAGTATATTGTGAGTGGGTAGAATTTAGAAATTTCATACATGTGTATATATAAACATCCATATGTCAGTGTGTGTGTGTGTGTGTGTGTGTAAAATACTTGAACAGGAGAAGAGGATTACCAGAATGATAATCTTAAATATGTTTGAGAGACAAGGATGTGGTTCATGAATATAACCAGAATCTCTGTAAAGAAGCAAGGACCTGGGCTGGAGAGATGGCTTAGTGGTTAAGTGATTGCCTGTGAAGCCTAAGAACCTTGGTTTGAGGTTTGATTCCTCAGGACCCATGTAAGCCAGATGCACAAGGGGGCACATGCATTTGGAGTTCATTTGCAGTAGCTGGAGGCCCTGGTGTGCCCATTCTCTCGCTATCTATCTGTCCCTCCTTCTCTCTCTCTCTCTGAAATAAATAAATAAAAATAACCAAAAAAATATAGAAAAGAAGCAAGGGCCTATTATGTGGAGCCACAACAGTGTTCACATGCCGAAGTGCAAATTCTCAAATGTATGTGCTTTGGACGGGAACAATTATGCCATATGTACTCCAAGTTCCACAGAGAAGTATCATCATTAGCTGAATACAAGGATAAATTCTGAACAGTGAAAAATATATGGAGTAGGAGACCTGGAATTTGAAATCACGTTTCCAGGAACACAAAAAGTACAAATCCTCCCGATTTGTAAGAATTTGTTGGACTGTACTAAAAGAGGACAAAAGAATAAGCAGACCCCAGGAATGGCAATGTTTCCAAATCAAAATCTGGTTGTGTGTACATGTGTGCTGAAACATGTGTAAATACATATGTGTACGTGACTGTGCATAGAGTGAATTAGAGTATCCTATATAAACTGTTTCCCTCACTCCATATGCCATGAGGCCATCTGTTCAGCCATCAAAGAAATCTGCTTCATGCTTTTTCAATGCTAACCTCTTTGAAATTGGCTAACTTTGTGTATTCTTCCACGCTGTATGATCATAGTGTTTCTACACTGGTAGTGATTTTTTTTTTCAATATTACACTATATTGAATCCTTCAGTGAGCATCTCTGTGGTACATCCTTAAATATTGGTGGTAGCAATTAGATAAAATTAAAGATGTAAATGTGCTATGTTAAATACTTGTATGTGTAAATGCAGAAAAGGTGTTGTTGGGATGCCTATATGTAACACACAAGCAATAACATGCTCCAATCATCTGTCTCAGAATCACAGTCCCTCAAACCATAAAGTTATCATATGCCACAGGTAAACCAAACAAAGGGGACATTAAGAGTCTTTCATTCTCTATGTACCATTCGTGTGAATTCAGGGACCTGACCCACCTTGAGACCTCACTACTCTGCACCCTCTTAAATTTATTTTCAGCGTCCATGCAGTTTCCTATGGCGTATCAGAAGCCACTCTGACCATCTGGTTTATGACTGTCTTTTCATTTTACCATTCCAATGTATGCCTTTATTAACTATATGGATAATTTTATCTTGTTCAAAATAACAAAATATCAGTGAACATTGAACCATGAAAATGTGGACATGTTTTTTTTTCCATTTTTAAATTATTAAAATGAAATGTCTTTATAGTTGTCTAATGAGCATTGATCTACTGTGCTCAATATACTCTTCTCTAATAACACGTAATGAATTATTTTCAGTCTAATACGCATGTCAATCTGCATGCGTGAATTACAAAATACTGGTTATTCAGCAGTGATTACACATAATCTTGATGTGCATATGGATTTTAACAATTATACTTTATTAATGCATATAACAGAAATACATAAATACTTTAAGTTGTGTGAGTTAAGCCATAGAAATGGCTGATCAGTTAAGGTGCTTGCCTGCAAAGCCTAAGGACCAGGTTCAATAACCCAGTACCAATATAAGACAGTTGCACAAGATGGCACCTGCATTTGGAGTTCATTTGCAGTGGCTGGAGGCCCTGGTATGCCCATTCTCTCTCTCTCTCTCTCTCTCTCTCTCTCTCTCTCTCTTTCTCTTTCTCTCTCTCTCTCTTTCTCTCTCAAGTTAATAAAAATAAATAAATAAAATTATGTGAGTTACAAGATGACACCTTTCACAGAGCTAGAAGTAGGGTATATAAACACATTATTCTATAGGATGCTATATATTTAGCTGCTGATATAGGAACTAAATGAATCAAAAGTTATATTAGGACCCTAGTTTCTATCCAGATTTTTCCACATATGTACTATTTGTGGTGGAAGAGTTAGCAGTGTAATCAATAAAACCATCACAGAGGAGATAGCAAGTAACACATTTAAGTTTGTGCTTTTAAAATCTCACTAAAATGATCAAAATTCACATAACAGTAAATATTGGTTTGTCTAGTCTAAAATGTTGATGTTGATCCAGCCTTTCCTTGGAGGAGCTACTGTAACAAATCATTTAATTAATAGGATGGATATAATAGCTGAGAAAACAAATGAGTATACTTAATTATACAGAAAAATGGGAATGCACTAATTTCATTTATCACATCTCCAAACACAAACGTATGAATGGCAATTGACTCATGAGTATATTTTGACATTCCTGTTGAGAGTGTTGTATGGAAACCTCGAAATCAGTCTAGCATCTTCACTCCTAGAGGACTGAGAGTTTTTCATTGCATATTGATGAAGATTGAATCCAATGGTAAATAATATGTGGCACATATGTGAGGAAATTTGGTAGTTAATCAGAAAAAATCCTCTCCCACACAGGATTAAACTCAACGCCTGTCATGCATACTTCTCAAACTGAGTTGTTATACCCCTTAGAATTCTTTCACATTGAAGATAAAGACCAGGCTTTTCTTACAAATTATATTTATTGTGGAATATTTGGGAAGTAAATAGTACTGTGTAAGAAATGAATCTGGGGGACTGGAAAGATGGTTGGGGTGCTTGCCTCTAAAAAGTAGTGATGTGGGCTGGAGGGATGGCTTAGGTTTTAAGGAGTCTGCCAGCAAAGGCAAAGGACCCAGGTTCAGTTCCACAGGACTCACATAAATGAAATGCACAAGGGGGTACATGCGTCTGGAGTTTGTTTGCAGTAGCTAGAGGCCCTGACTCTCTCTATCTTTCAAATAAATAAATAAAACTTCAAAAAAAAAAAGAGTAATGATACAAGTTTAGTTCCTCAGTGCCCCTGTAAGAGCCAGTTTCACAAATTGGCATGTGCATCTGGAGTCCTTTTGGTGGCTGGAGGTTCTGGCATGCCCATTCTCTCTGGCTCTTCTCTTCTCTTCTCTTCTCTTCTCTTCTCTTCTCTTCTCTTCTCTTCTCTTCTCTTCTCTTCTCTTCTCTTCTCTTCTCTTCTATATTTCTAACTCTCTCTCTCTCTCTCTCTGCTTATAAATGAATAAATAAATAACATTAACAAAAAGAAATTAATCTGTATCCTTCAAGTTTTTATCACCATAGTAGAAATATCTGAGTCAATTAACATCAAAAGGAGAAAAGTTATTTTGGCTCATGGTTCTGGAAATTCCTTGAATGTTGAGGTTCCCTTTGCTTTGGGCCTCTGGTGAAGGTAGCAGATAACAGCAGATGCATACTGCAGAGCCAATTTCTTGCAGCAAGATGCAGGAATCAAAATAGAAAAGAGAACTACTTGGGCCCAATACTCTCACTTGAGGATGACAGTTTGGTGCCTTAAAGAAATCTCATCACCTTCCAGTAGGCTCACCTGAACACCAAGCCATTCACCTGCATGTCCATGGCAATATTCACCACCAAAACAATAGCAGATCTCTTCCATGAGATAGCTCTGGGGTTAGTCTTGTATTTTACATTCTGTTCAATGGAGTAGCAATGCTGTTGCAAATGAACTCCACATTCCCACACCACTTTGGGCATCTGGCTTTATGTGGTGCTGGAGAAGGGAGTCTAGGTCACAAGCTTTGCAAGCAAGCACTTTTAAGTATTGAACCATCTCCCAAGTCCAATTTTATCTCATTAGTGAGTCTGTCTTTGTAGTATATGAACTCATATATATGTATATATGCACATGCACACACACGTACACATATGAACATGTATGCATAGATTGCATGAGAGAAGAAGTGAAACAGGGAAGCAGCAATGAATAATGTTAAAGGAGGGGGATGATAAGCTGATTGCAGGGGACGGGGGTAATAGACTTAAATACATAAATACTCACATGAAATGGCCTTATGTAGTCCTGTAAAATAAATTGTTAGAAATAAAGTAAAATGTGCTTACATGCTATAAAACAATGTATTTCACTGTAAGTTCTGAGGTTAGTACATTTTTGATATTGAGAAGAAAATTATTCAGAATTTGAAGAGATTAGCACACTAGATTTTAGAACTCCAAAATGAATATTACTACGTTAAATTGGTCCAAGGGCTGCCAATATGAATTCGTAATTTTCAGCATATACATATGCATTTATTTGTAGATGTAGCACTTGTGTTTATTTGTGCACTTACCCAGACATTTCCCAGTAAATTATATATTTTTGTGTACACATATATTTGCCAGATTTGTCAATTAAAGGCCCACAAATCCAATTACATCCAATCAAAAAGACCGCCCCATAGAATAGATCTTGAGTCCTTTTATGAGTCCTATTTTGTGGTTCACAAAAAGAATCTTGGGACAATGGCTAATTTTAGGTTGGGGTTAGAATAATAAAAGGCATTTCTAGAACACATTGTGTCAAACATAAATAAGTACTCAAAGATTATGGGATCCATGCCCATGGGATAAAAGGAGCCTGTAAGAGTTATCACTGACCATATTTTTGAGAGTTTGGGCATTTGAAAAGTGAGAGAAGAGAATTGATGGTGCCATGATTAGCAGAAGCAGACCCATGAACAGCACTTGACTGGTATTTGCTTTAGCAGAGGAATGCAAGCCTGCTAGAACAGCAAAACTTAAAAGTAGAAGGAAGAATTATAATTATATAATTGCTATTCAGTTATCATACTCCCAATAATTAAACAAAAAATATCAATCCATGGGAAAATTAGAGATGGGATTTTGAGGCGTGACAGGTTGTCTAAATTAACTCAAAGTATCACTGCACAATTTACTACTAATGAAGAAAAATTACAAACTTCTCCTTGGACAATACTGATATGCACCACCTTGAGAAAGGTTGGCAGCACAGGAAATGGGCCAAACAGGTCTCACATTTCCGGACATGACCACTGAGAACACACTGCCCCATCTGCTTACTCATACCAAAAAATGTACAACAATATTTAAAGATTGTCTACAAATCACTGGCCAGGATTTTTTGCTATTTATGAGGGACAAAATATAATGAAAATTGAATGCTAGGAATGATTTTGGACTTTCCTATGATGCAGTGCACTAGTGAATGAGATGTGTAGAGTTTGTAAATTAGCTGATATGTTGTTTGTATGTGTTCCTTACGTTGCAACTATATAATTATCTATATCTATCGATCATCTATCTATCTATCTATCTATCTATCTATCTATCTATCTATCTATCTATTTATCTATCCATCTATCTATCTAAAGATATATATATGAGAATCCCACTGCTTTTAGAAACATTGTAGTATGTAAGGACAACAACTCTATAACACCATTATATAATTCCCCAACCAAAAAAAGAATACATATTAGACATCAAAGAATAAGTGAATGTCACCACTTAGAGACTCATTGAATGGATGTGTCAATTCTTTGTACATTTCTTGAAAATTTTACTTGCACCTGAGAAATATGTCTAAATAAAATTTCAAATTTTGAAAGAAAGCAAGACAGATTACTTCATGGGACCTTTTAAAATTTGCAAAGGAATGTCTTAACATTGAAAAATACAACTACTTTTAGTGAACATATTACCTTGCTAATGTAAAATTGTCTCATCTTCATTAAAAAAAATCAACCCCAATACAAAATACATCTACATCATAATTTTCATTCTAATTTTTATTTCCCAGAAGAATATGCCAGCCCATTCAACCCTCTCACAGCCGGGGCTCAGAGATTGCTCTGCAAGGGCAGCGGGTTCCTCATCCACCCATTATATGAGAGCCTCTCATTCTGAGTAAGTAAGAAAGTTGTTGAATGTAGACACTAAATTTTAATTCTAGAAAAATGTATGTTAAATCATTGAAATTCTTCAGGAGCAAAATTCCCTTATGACCATGTTTGCACTCCGGTAATCTTAATTAAGAATGCACTGTTTGCACACAGATGGAGAAAACAGGGTTTTTGAAGAAAAAAAATTGCATTAAAATATAAGTGTAATAACATGTTAGAGCAAATAAGTAGTTTAATCTTTAATATGTTTTTTTATGGAAAAACAAAGTTTAAGTGGATTATGGTATGTCATTAATGGTACTTTGGGCATTCTGATCTTATATCCTCTTGAAATATTAAACTAAACTAAACATTCTGGCCACATTGATTACAATATGCATCTTAACTTCGGGAATATTAACTATGAAATATTATGACATTTTAGGAGGTAGATTGACCATATTTCCATAGAGGCTGTATTTCTTAACAACGTATTATGAAAATGAATTCACCAAATCCTATGAGGTACATTAAAATTAGGTTTACTTCTTGTCTTAATTATTGACTATCAACACAATTTGCATTAAATTAAATCAGGTTATATAATGAAAAGATTGAAACCTCTAAGCAAAGGATATTCCAATGAGAGCCATCTTTAATTACTGCATGAAGGGCTAATGAAAGGTTGAAACCTAGCATTTCTTTTCTTTTCTTTTTTTCCTTCTCGGGTCCAATGCTAAAAAAACAAAACAAAACAAAAAAAATGATCCATACACAAATGTGTTTTTCTTTCTCATTCAGCATAAATCAGTGTTTAGTGGAGAGTCAAGAACCGAATTATGAAAGCTGATCTGAGTCAATGGTACACAGACATTGGTTAATGATGCTAGAGCCTTTTCTAAAAGCATTTCTGACAGCACTGGGTCCCTCCAGCCAGGAGTTATTGGGGACACATCTTGAAAGGCACACTGCGACACAAAGGGTACTTGCGGATGCCTGGCGCTCGAGGCTAAATTCAATCACCTCCTGCTTGAGACCATTTGGCAGCTTCGGGAAAGTTCTCTCCTGAACCAGTTCTCTGAAGCCAAGCTATTAAAGCTCTAATTAAAGAAAGTGCATGGAAGACATGAACACAAGGAGTCTGGGGTAATTGGCTACAAAAAAGACAAGGCTGGAACACGTCACTTCGTCTGCTCCTCCTGATTAGACTCTAATTCGAATACCAATATTTCACGGCACGCCATGGTGCTCTGGGAGAGGGACTGGGCCTCTCTCTGCTAAACGGATGGCTCTTCTGTGCAAAGGGAAAAATAGCAATTTTGTTTTGAGTTAATCCTCTGATACCCCCGAGGAGCAACAGGGAAGTCCACACAATCCTTGCACTGCATCCTGGTATGACTTATTAAAGATGAGGGGGAAGAGACACACAGAGAAAAAAAAAGTCCCCTAATGAAAGAAATAAGTAACGGTGTGGTGGAAGTTATCCAGCAAGCCCATCAGGAAGCAACGGTAATTACATTTGAAGTGCTCCTGCGCTGCCTGACCAAGCAGTTCAAACAATAACCATCAACTTCTCACCTATTCTAGCTTTCTTCACAAGTGAAACACACAGGAGTAGGTAGGACCATAGAGACCGAGCAAAACAGAAACGGAGTGTCTGTGTTTCCAAAAGTTTTGGAGAATTTTCCTCATTCCACATTGTAGAAACCCTGATGTGCATGCTACATGCACCATTTTATTTAATCTGATCAAGGACAAGATGACATTGGCATATTACTTTCTTTTTCATCGGTGAATGATATCAGAGACTCTGGATTACCAGTCCATATAGGACACATAGTAAAACATTCAGTGACTTCCTATTTTTAACTATGAGGAGATTGAAAGGCACAGCAGAAATGTTCTTGCTAAGCACAGGTCTTCTATAAGCCAGTGGTTTCTGTTCTTTCCAAGGTCTGTTATGGCAAAACACAAACTCATTCACATATATAAAATGTGACTTTAAAGGTCCCAGTAGATGGCTCAGCATCTAAAAGCACTGGTTTACAAAGCTTGCTAGCCCAAGTTCAGTTCTCCAGCAATCATAAAAATCTGGATGCAAAGTGGCACATGTGTCTGTGATTCCAAGGAGCCTGTGACAGTGGGAAACAAAAGCCGTAAGAATCCAGAGCTCAGAAGTCAATTACTCTGGTGTTCGTTTTCAATCTTATTTTATTTTATTCATTTTATTTATCAGCAGTGGCAGATGATCTTGAAGCACAAACACCTGGTGATTATCCTCCGACCTCTGTATGTGAGATGTGGCAGGCTCAAACATACACACACACACACACACACACACAATTACGTTTTGTTTTTATAAAATATGACTGTTTACATTTACAAAGGCCAATTTCCCTTCAAGATGGTGAATAATTAACCTTGGGCTTCATTAACTGTGTCAATTATGTTAACGTGGTATCAGTAAATAAAACAAAATTAAGCTTTTATAAGTCTTACTGCATTTGCCTATTATAGTTTATTCTCTGCAAAGCAGTCTAAAGCTTATGTTCTGAGTGTTGAAATGTGAAATCCTGTTCCTGCATAGATAGGAGAACGTACCATATTTGGTCAGCAAAACCAGTACCGTAGTTTTGGACAAACGTTTTCACATGTCCTATTTTGGAGGTCTGATATAAGTATCCCAGGCTGCAAATTGCCTCTGAATGTAGTTAGTTTCCTATAATTAATTTTAGTGCATTAATTTTCTTTGAGATTTAAGTTGAAAGGAAAGGTGTGTTTTGGAAAGCCCCTCTTTCAGGCTATCACACAAACTTCATAAAAGTGAAAAATCATCCAACTGGCTATAGCAACATCCTAAGGGAAGGGGGAAAGTCATTGAATCAGGCATTTGGAGGCAAAGGTTTCCAGCAATGTAGTAACTAGGACAGAATTTGGAGAAGAAGAAAAATTTATAGCTTTCTTTGTGTGATTTCTCTGTTTCCTCCACACCTTGTTTATCTCTTCTCTGAAGGAATCAATAAACTCCACATTTTTGTTTGTGTCTCTACAAGTTACATTGTTGTAGCTGGGACAAAATATCCTTTCAGAAGCATATTAAGAGGGAAAAGTATTTTGGCTTACATGGTTGGGAAGGTTTGGTAGAAGCAGCATTAGATCAGAAAGGAGGAGAGAGAAAGAGAGTGAGAAAAGCAAGGAGATGATCACGTCTCGGGCCCACTCACAGTGACACACTTCCTTCAGCAAGTTGCTACCTGCTAAGGGTTCCACAGTCAACTCAAATAGCATGTTAGCTGAGGATTCAACATTCAAATACGTGAGTCTATGGGGAACATTTCACATTCAAGTCACTATAGTCAGTAAATTGCTTTTAAGAAATTGAAATAACTGGTGCGAAAGCACAAGTAAGGGAGAATCCCCCATGATAAAATGAGTCTCTTGTTTCTCAGAAGTGTGATAGCTCCAAGGGACAATGGCAGAACTTGTAGTTGTTTGAGAACATGGGATTACCCAGAGATAGAGTGGCCAAGCATCAAGTGGTCAGCGTTCAAAATCAATGTCTGCTTTACATAGTTAGAAACTATGTCATCTGTAAAAAACAGAGAGAGAGAGAAAGAAAGAAAAGTAAGGAATGAGCCAAAAACACAGTCAGTCTTCCGGGATCCCTCTCTCCCTCCAAGTTAACCACTGATTCCAGGTCTCTTTGCTTGTTTACTTGATTAGTTTTGAACTGTACACCTTGGCCGTTCCCTTGAACTCCCACTTTCAAATGAGAGATTTCCCCCCACACCTGGGGCTAAGCGCATCCTGTCCATCTTCCAGGCTTTCACAATGCTGTAAATCTTACCACAAATCCTCCTCAAGAAGGTCTTAAGGTCTAAGGTAGTTCTTTCTTCTAAGCCCTAATGAGTCCTATATGTGCCTCTTTCATAAGATTTATATATTAGCCCAAAGGTGGGGCAAACCATGATAGAATACAGTTACTTTGTAGGAGAGTAGTAGACATCCCACCTCACAAAGGTCTCCAGTACTAGTCTTTCATACAATTGATGGCAAAATAAATAAATAAATAAAAACGAAAAAGCCATGTTAGGGGGCCAGTGGATGGATGGCGGGTGAAGAGCATGTAACAGCTCTACCCCACACCTTGTATACTATAAAATGCTTGAGAGCAGGCGCCTATAATTTACATTTTCATACTTCAGTATTGCTTCAGGGCCCAGTCGGAGGCACATGTTTGATGTGTTTCCCCCCACACCACCCCCATACACTTTAAAGTACCTAAATGAACCCATTTGTCGGTGAATGAGCAAAATAAATTGCCAACAAATTTTATAGAAACACAAAGGTCTGACAACTTTTGAATAGTAGGAGGTACATTCAAATATGAAGCAGAAAGACTTATTCCAGAACAGCCACGTGTGGCTGTAGTGGGGAAGCTACTGGTAACTGCCAACAAGGCACCCTGTAAGGTTGCACTGTAGAAAAAAATGTAGCCATATGGCATTTGTGCCTTGGAAGGTTCTCCCTGAATAAGATGGTGCCAGAACAAGAATCTCTTCTCTGAAACATGCATGCAGAAGTTCCCTTGTGCTAATAGTAGTTCACTATACGCCTAACAGCCTAAAACAATAACCCCTTATTATTTCTCAGTCTTTGGGTGGTAAGGTAGGGGAAGTCCAGGTGAAAATTAGATATATCCTCTCCTTAGGTGTTGCAAGATGACATCCAGTTATGGACATTACCTTTTTGTGTTTTTTATTTAAGATTTATTTACTTATTATAATCTCATATATATAATATTATATGTATATAATAGATTTTAATCATATTCAATCATCTAACCTCTGTGGTGGTTCGATTGTCCTCCATAGACTCAGGTGTTTTATTAAGCATGTAACTTAAGTTTCCAGCTGCCTGGATGGAGGAGGCATCACTGGGGTCAGATGCTAGAGTCCAGCCCTAAGGGGTGTTTGGGAGCAGATCTAATTTCAGCCCAAAGGTTTGAGTTCTGATGAGTTCCCTTCAGCTCATTATTATTGCAATTCTGTAATCATTCATAACTCATAAGCCAGCTTTGACTTTTGTTCAATCTTAGTAGAGTTTTTAAGTGCACTCAGAACTCTCTGACTTTATAGTCAATTTATTCATCTTTGCTTGGATATTAAACATCCAATCAGCAGACTATACCTGATGACCTGGAGAAGAAGCAAATTCTACTACTGTCAGAGGGTGATGGAAAATCAGGAAACAGTGACTGCTAGAATGATGGTGAGGAGGAGGAGGGAGAGATTGCTCTTGAGCACCTCTGGTGGAATGGACTCCAATCTGACATTCTCATACCTTCTGTTTATACTGAGCCTGATGCAGAGGAGTCACTACATGCCACATCTTCATTAAGAACACATATGACCATATTTTTATATCAGAAGTCTGTCTTAACATCAGCCCTTTTGAGTAATTTATCATTATAATATTAGTTTGAAGTGTATCATATGATTGGCATTGGTCCACAAACTTTGGGGTAATAAATATGTAAAATATTCCTGCTTATGGTATGGACAGACTATTTTTAATCAATTCCTTTTGTCCTAGGTGAATGTTACTACTTTTGTACCTAGAATTTTGTATCAAGTTCATTTCTGTATCTATTTTTTTTCCTAATAAGAAAATCCTGAGAATGCTCTTTCACCTATGCGTGTGGTTTTTCTGTATAATGGTCTTAAACACATTCTTCAATGGTGATAACACTCAGATAGGAATTTGCCATCATAAAAATTCCTGGGAGCCTGATTAATTCTCCATCAGTTGTGTTGAATGCAACCCAGAAATCACCTATTTTGGACAATGAAGCTGTCCGGTCAGTGAAAGCCTTCCTCTTTAAATTCACAATGCTATGATCTGTGTAAGTGGTTCATATTTCTGAGGTTTTCAATCCTGTGAGTCAGGGTTGTGTTAAAGCAGATACAAAATGATTGTGGGATTTTTCTGAATAACATAGGAGTGAATTGATGTAAAAAGGGAGATGGGAGAAGGAAAATTGACCTCTGGGTATAAGCTGACCTTAAATTTGTTCTCTGATTCTGGAAAGAACATGGAATGCGGGGGCAGGGGTGCTGGGGAGACAGTTTAGCAGTTAAGGCACTTGCCTGCGAATGCTAAGGACCCATGTTTGACTCTCCAGATCCCACGTAAGCCAGTAACACAAGGTGATGCAAGCTGCAAGGTCACACATTTGCACAAGATGACACATGTGTCTGGAGCTGGATTGCAGTGGCTGGAGGCCATGGCACACCAATTTTCTCTTTCTTTCTCTTTCTCTTCTTCCTCTTGCTCTCTCTCATACAAAGTGCAAAAAAAGAAAAAGAAAAAGAAAAAGAAAAAGAAAAAGAAAAAGAAAAAGAAAAAGAAAAAGAAAAAGAAAAAGAAAATGGGGATCAGAGCCTAGCAAGACAGGTACACAGTTACACAGTGATGAGCACTGATAGAGAAGCAAGCTTCTGAGCAGTGTTTACTAGAAGGTTCCAGTGGAGTAACTATGCACTGTAGACAACCTTGCATGTTTCCTAAGCAGCTAAATTAACTAAAATCTTGTGCAGTCTGATTACTAATTGCCTTCTGTCATAAACAGAAGTCTAAAGAGGACAAAATATTATAATGCATGAGTTTTAGTGTCTAGTATAGAGTTGACAAGAATAGGAAAAAGGCTTAAAACTTAGAAGAATTCATTTGGTGCATGCCCCAGGTAAAAATTGATCCATTCATTAATATTCCCAGGTAAGTCTACTCATTCTCTTGAGAATATAGGTAGCTATACACTCTTTAAAAGTTTCTATTGAACAGAGTTATGCCGCTTGCTGAAGAGCAAGGTAAGCAAGATGTAATGCAGAGCCTTATCTGTTTAAGAGCTCTGCTAAGCTTCACTTTTGTTGTGAAAGCATTGTGACTCATAAAGCATTTTAAAGCCTTCATTAACTCATATGTAACAAGCATTCTAGAATGTTACTAATCTATATCATTGAGATAATCAGTGTTTTAGAACCAGATTCCTGCCTTTGTATAAGCAGGGGTCATTTTTTGTTTGCAGCATTCTCATAGGTTCAAGTATAAAGTAAAGATATTTGACCTCAATCACTTTACTATATCAGACAGAAAAATATTATGGACAAGAGGCAGAAAATATCATGGACAAAAGCCACTTACTGTGGGCAGCTGATCAAATTACCGGTGATATTTTAGTATACATTTTATTTTGATTTAGTCCTCTGGTGCACACAATTATCTGTGGCAGGTGTATGGTCCTTATTTTGTATTCTTAACTTGAAAGCAACAATTCACACTTAATAACGTTATACTATATTATGTATTATGCATACAGTGGCTTAGTAAGGTAGTTAAAAATGGATAGAAATTAAGAAGTTCTGTTTTTTCTTTAATCATTTAACATGATTGGATTGTCTAAAATAGTGATTTCTTAAAAAATATATTTGTTTTTACTTTTCTTTATTTGAGAAAGAGATAAATAGAGGAGAATGGGCCCACCAGGGCCTCCAGCTACTGTAAACAAACTCCAGACATGTGCACCCCCTTGTGCATCTGGCTTACCTGGATCCTATGGAATTGAACCTGGGTCCTTTGGCTTTGCAGTCAAGCTCCTTAACCACTAAGCCATTCCTCCAGCCCAGATATTGATTTTTATACCTTTTTATAGAGAGATTTTCTGTGAGCTGAACAAAACAAAAATATTGTTATGATTTTATTTTAGTTTTGGTGTTTTGAAACACGTTGGCCTTGAACTTACTATATAGCTAGACTTGAACTTTTGACCTTCCTACTGCCACCAACAAAGTGTGAGAATTGTGAGTATGCAAAATACACCCAGCTAAATTTTATTAGCATTTGTCCTAAAATAATTTCCAATTCATTAAGACTCTATAATATTTGTAATTACAGATTTAATATTTGTATTATTTATATTTCCTTTGGGTATGTTTTTCTAAGTTTAGGCTTTAGAATACAGGACCTGGAGATAGAATGTGTCATAGGGCCCAAGACTTATTTAATGTCAGGCCAAAGAATGGCAAGATCTGGAGCAAAAGGAAATAAGCTTCAAAACGCACAGTTGCATGAGTCAGGGTTCTTTAGAGGAACAGAACCCATGGCATGAATTGTATTAAAAAGGGGATTTATTGGATTTACTTACTGCACTTCAACAATAGAAGTCATCAGGTTTGAGACTTAAGGAGCCAGGCAGCTACTCAGTCCACATGACTGGCTGTCTCAGCAGTTCCAATCCAGCACTGATGATCCCCAGGCTTCCTGCAGAGGGGCTGGTCTTCAGTCCACGTTGGAAGGCTGAAGATACTTGGTTCCAATGGCAGCAAAGGGTAGCTTAACAGGACAAAGGCCCATATGAGAAGGGACCCACCAGCCCCTGCAGCCAGGTGGGTGGAACAGCTTCTTTACATAAAGTCCCCCACCTCTATGAGGGCCACCAACTCTGGGGGAAGGGTTCACTCTGGGGAATGGACTTCCTCCTTCTGTCAGTCCTTCCTAGAAGCCACCTTAGAGACTCAACCAACAGGGTTGTCTGAGGATTCCTAAACAGATCAAGTTGACAACTGAACTTAACCATCACTCTAGTGGTTATAAGGCTTTTCATGGAGCAGAGTATATCTTGTACTTCAAAGAAGGGGCCTTGCATGGGCCATGTAGAACATGACTCGATGTGGAGCTGAGTACCAGTGATCCAGTTCTCTGGAACACCTGCTAAGCCCCGTTAGGAAAGTGAGAACTGAATTGTTAAGTCTCTACCCACAGCCACAGGTGATGGCCGTGGGAAGGTAAAATTAATTCCTCAATACCTCCACACTGGGGAAGTCTGGCTTAACAATTGTGAAGAGTACAAAGCCACAGATGTGGGCACACTTGTGGGTGTGATTCACAGATGTGGAAAGGTGGAAAGACAGGCAGTTCATCTAAAATTTAACAATTTTTACAATTGGAAGTTCATTGGGAAATGGCTCAGTCACTTTTACTGTGGATTCCTCTCTTTTCTTGTTTTCAGAGCATGAACATTTTTTTTTCTCACAAGTTTCTGTCCTAGTTCTACCAGTGTCTCTCTTACGTACTGAGTTCATTACGTTTTACATCACATTGAGTTGCTTGTCTCCCAATACAGATGGATGAATGACCAGCAAGGACAGTTGAAGGGCCAGCAAGCAAAACTTTCTTGAAAATGAAAGGGAAGGAAAGTTCCCCATGATGGAATGGGTCCTGGGAGAGTGAGGGGCCTGACAGGATTCTAGAACAGGGATTTTATGTAGTGAGGAGGAGTTTAACTGCTCCATGTCGGTATGTAAATTAAACATTGAGTGGTGATGACATTTGTTGGTTACACCTAAGTGCATATATATTTACTGTTCAATCAGGGTTAGTTCCAGAGTTGTGTCGGGGCAGGTTCTCCTCGAGCCTGTGTCCGTAACCAGCTCCCTATGAAATATGTGTACTTTGCTTCAAGTTTCTATAATGTCATCCACAGGAGCCTCTCTTTATCTTCATAAAACTCATCCTCTGATGACACCTTCTCCAAAGTCTCCTACTTCTCTCTCACATTCCTCTTCCTGAATTCACGCTCCTTCTAGGTCCCCATTGCAGTTTCCCTTTTACTTTGTGGTTTATTTCTTTGTTTAAACTAAAAAAAAAAAAAAAAAAAAAAAAAAAAAAAAAAAAAAAAAAAAAAAACTTTAAGATAATCTTCAAATTCCACCAGAGTTACTTCGGGTTCTCGTTTGCTTTTGCCTGTGGAAGTGACTGGTCACTGCCAGACTGACCTTGTTAAATTTCCTAAAGTCCTGTCTTTCCTCTTATCAATTTAGCTTAGTGCTTTCACGTGCAGTCGCAAGCCTTATTTCTCATTCCTAGCATTCTGTGCCTATCATTTTAGCCCTGACATTCATTTTAAGCCTAAAACTCTTCTTGATTTCCGTATAAATCATGGTAACTGAGAGTTGCCCAGTATTGAGGTGACTGTGGCAAGATACTAACATGTTTTTATTGCAGCCCTTTCTATGAATCAGTTCTGCTCTGCATTAGCACAAGCCTAGCAGCATTCATGCAGACTCTTTTGATGAAATTCTTAGCTCCATTGTATTCATTCTGTGGGTGTATATTAGACATTTTAATACATTGTGAGACTTCATCTTCCCCACTGAGGTCTTCTGAGAACTATGGTTATATCAACTCTTCATTCCACAGTGATATTATTCATAGTATTAAATAAAATGTCATTTATTCAGTTTATTCTAACTTTGTAAAAATAAAATTTTATTAAAGTCAATTCCATTTCAACATTCTTATTAAATGGAGCCTATTTTTTAATGTTTTATGCTCTTTTATCTCTTTTATTATTATTATTAACAATGTATTTCATATGGATACATCATGTGTTGGTACCCTCTTTGCTTCCATCCTTGTCCCCATTCCGTTGGTGACACTCCCTGGGGCTGCAGGTATTCTCCAGGGAGTTGTGGTTTATGCATTGTGGGAGAAGCAGTCAGTTATTTTGATGGGGAGGGAATGCCTCTAGGCCTGATGTCTCAAAATGTGCCTCTTTAAGATCTTTCTGCCTCCTCTTCTGCAAAATTCCCTGAGCCACGGTGGGTGAGTTTTAAGTCTGCTTCAGTGATAAGTGTATTTCTTTTTGATTTCTTTTCTTTTCTAAATACTTAAGCCTCTAGATGGTCATAAGAAAGAGCTGCCAAGAAAGCAGCACTCTTGCTCATTTCCTCAATTACTCTTTGGTTCAATCTGGGGCCCTGGTGAGCCTGGTACCAGCACAAGGAGGAAGGAGATAGACATAGAGAACCCTCAACTCCTACCAAAGCAGAGATCCAGAGACACAGAGCCTCCCAAGACCTCATCACTGAAGTAGACCTAAAATGAACCCAACATGGCTCAGGAAAATTCATGGAAGAGGGGGCAGAAAGACTGTTAGAGCCACAGTTGGGTTACTATGCATAGAGACATTGCCTCCTTCCCATAACTGATAGCTAACCCCACTATGTATAACCCACATTCCCCAATGAGAAGGATCCCTGTAGGGGAGGGAATACAGAGAGGAGGCTAACGGTGGTACCAACATGGCTGTATGCATACTGTGCACATAACTAATAAAAAAAAGAGCTAACATATTCCACGTCTTCTGTTTTCTATGCAAAATGACAAGGCCATACGAAATGTTATTTGTTGATTATGACCCATCCTGTCTTACCTCCTTTTAAATCATCTATGTAAGAAAATGTGGAGATTCAAAACTCATGAAAACAGAAAATCAGAAGCTGATCAACACTGAAGATGATTTACAACATGACCTCCACCACTCAAGGGCTAGTGAAGAAGAGGGCAGAAAGACTGTGACAGCGTCAGGGTCGGAAGATATTGTGCCTCCAACGGAGACTGCTGCATTCCTTTTTTGACAGTGAACACCAATAACCTCAATAAGAAGCAACCTCAGTGCAATGGGGGAGGAGAAATGGAAACGTAATCTTATAATCCAGTGGAAAAACTACCACTGTGCAATATGATCACACAGTAAAGTTCTCAATTAAAAAATATGGTTGGATTGTGAGAATAGTTTGTCTCAAAAGTGACAGATAAAACACTATGAAGGACTGAGTTATGTTTTGAATCAGGTGGAAAATTCTTTGATCTGTTTAATGCCTCATTAAAAACTAATTTGGGGAATGAAATTCTACTCACTGCCAGATGACATATTTGATGAATGCAGTTCTTACACTAGAGCTTTACATGCAGAGTCATCAAAGTGTATGATGTGTTCCTAGAGACAACACCAAGATTGCTTTTACCCATCAATACCTCAGTATCCGGCCATGATGATATCTAGTTTCAACTTCTAGGAGAAATTTCCGAATAAGACTTTGGCACAATTATTTCATCTCAGCTCAATGACAGGAAAGTATTCTGCAAGAAGCAAATCTTCTCATCAATGATCATGTATGCTAAAGTCATGAAAGTATTCTTTAAGCTTAGGTGAATGAATCACATTGTACTAAGTGACATTTGGTTCAATAAAGACATGTTTTCAAGGTTAATGAAAGTTTAATGTTATGCCAGTTTTATGATATTAAACTGCAGCCATATCTTGCTCTCCATCAATGCTATCTTGGTACAGTGAGTTTAAGACATCATTGAACTTTTACAAGCTTCTCATATTTAAATTTTTCATATATACTTGTCAGAAGAGGAAAGGAGGCAATATATATATATATATATATATATATATATATATATATATATATATATATATAGTGTCAATGAAGAAGTTAATGACATTGAAAAAAGACTGAATATGAATAATATATTAACTGTTGATATATTTAGTTAGAAACTAGGAGTATTAAGATTCATATCAAATCAGAGGCAAATTGGATCAGGTATAAAGATTATGGTTCATGCCATTGAAAAATTTAACATGAAAGATTTTATGAAACAGCAAATAAAAAAACCCATAAATTTTAAATTTAAGTAAATTTCAATTATTATTTGAAGTCTATCTAACAAGTCCTTTATTATGTCAGCTCAGCCAAATTACACTGAAGTAAATGTCATTTCTGCTGTAATTAAATTAACACTTTTATGACATTTGAACTTTTTTCAGTGCCACTACAAATTTTTATATGGGTTAATATGGTTGCATGATTTTTTTTCTTTTTCCTTTTTTTATATTGGTGTATTTGCTTTTTCATTATGAGTCTTCACAGTTAAACTGATGGGGCACAGTTTTTTAAATATCAAGAAATAAAAATATTAAACAAAATAAATGTTCTTAATATTCTTTTCAATTTTCAATATACTTATAGGGTAGATAGCAATGGATACAAACAGTTCATATATTCATTTTATTTTGTGATATTGCATTTAGAATGGTTTCATATATTAAAATTATGTGGCTATTCAAACAAATAATAAGAAATTGCATTGAAGGAATAAATAAACCAAGAATTTATGTTCAGAATCTTGTTGTGTGGACATGTCTTATAGCTTTTAACTAAACAATTCATTTGTAGAGATCAATGAGACTTCTATAATTTAGCTCACTATGACAATTTAGAGACAGGAAAAATATTACTAATTAATTTTAAACTATTTCTATGTATGGTTTTATTTATAACCTCTTTATCTCTGGATTCAGAACGCACTTTTCCTAAGGTAGGGTACTATGTGACAGTGAGGCAAAGAAGGCATAACTACTTTAGTTTTTTATTATTAATTATTCATTCTATTTTTTGAAAATATCTATTTTGCTTTAGGTAACCCTAGATGTGAGCCATGTTTACTACCTTTCTAAAGCAGTGTGGCACTGGCACAAAGACAGACGTGTAGATCAGTGGAACAGAATAGCGGACCCAGACGCTAATCCTGGCAGCTACAGCCTTCTGAGTTTTGACAAAATTGCCAAAAATATTCATCAGAGAAAAGACAGCCTCTTCAACAAGTGGTTCTGGGAAAACTGGATATCTGTATGTAGAAGGATGAAAATAGATCCTTGTCTTTCTCCATGCACAAGAATCAAGTCCAACTAGATCAGGTACCTTAATATGAGACCTGAATCTGCTAGAGGAAAAGGTAGGGGAAGCCCTTCTACATATTGGCATTGGCAATATTTTTTGTAATATAACCCCACTTGCTCAGAAAACATAATCACTAATCAACCACTGGGATCTCATGAAATCCCAAAGCTGCTGTACTGCTGTGAACAGAGCAAAGAGATGACCTGCAGAAAGGGGGAAAATCTTTGCCAGCTGCACATCTGACACAGGATTAATATACAAAGAACCAAAAAAAAAAAAAAAAAAAAAAAACAGAACAATAAGAAATCAAGCAACCCAGTTAAACAATGGGCTATGGAACTAAATAGAGTTCTCACCAGAAGAAATACTGATGGCATATAAACATCTAAAAAAAAGTGTTCTATATCCTTAGCCATCAGGTTAATGCAAATTAATACTACTTGGAGATTCCATCTCACTCCTGTCAGAATGGCTGCCATCAAGAAAACAAATGACAATAAATGTTGGCAAGGATACGGAAAAAGAACGCTTCTAGTTGTTGGTGGGAATGTAGTCTGGGACAGCTGTTGTGGAAATCATTGTGGAGGTTCTTAAAACAGCTTAAAAACATCAATTTGCTATATGATCCAGCTATAGCACTCCTAGGCATATATCCTAATGATTCTTCTCACTACCTTAGAGATACTTGCACAACCATGTTTGTTGCTGCTCTACTCACCAAAGCTAGGAAATGGAACCAGCCTAGATATCCTTCAACAGATGAATGAATAATAAAGATGTGGTAAGTTTCTATTCAGAGGTAAAGAAAAATGAAATTTGTAGGGAAACAGATGGATCTGGAAAGGATTATACTAAGTGAGGCAACCCAGGCCTAGAAAGCCAAACGTGGCATGTTCTCTCTCATATGTGGATCCCAGCTACAAATGTATGGACTTGTGTGTAAGCTGGAACCAAATATCGGTAGCAGAGGCCAGTAAGCTAGAAAAAGGCTATGATGGAGGGAGGAGAGGGAAGGACTTAAGGGGATGGCATTTTATATATATATATATATATGTAAGTAGAAGGCAGAACAGATTACAGGGAGGGGAGAGGCCTAAGTGAGGCCAGGGGAAGAGACTGTGAAAGAAGGGTGGAAGGAGGGGGCCAATCAAAATTCAAGACATTCTGAATAAGACATGGAAACCTACTTCTTTCAATAATGGCACATCCAGAAGCCATAGATTGCTACTATAACATTTTCAGTTCCAGGAATGGGATACCTTCCAGTGAGTTGGTGGCCAGGGAGGTCCCTGTTGCCTTCAAAACATTACAGGCTATTGCCAAGGCCATTGGTTTCCCTAGAGAAACAGATGGTAAGACCCTACTGATGAAGATTTCACATGCCTGTGTGGCAAGATCACTGAGGAGTCAAGCTGGTGCTGAGCAGGAAACCTTTTCCCTGCAGATCAGCCAACTGAAAGCTAGGAAAAGCTGTACTGCATGCATGTCTATTGGAGACATAGGCCTGCTCTATGGGAGAAAATATATGCCTGGTACTGAAAACCTAATCAAAAGCTTATGGAAGTAAAAGGTCATGAGCCTTAGGGGTACAAAGCCTGCTCTTGTCTAGCTAAATGTATATGTTGTTCTCAGCAAACTGCCCTGAAAGCATTACACTTAATAGTCATATTCAAATATTAATGTACCTGGGTCGTTTGGTTTTGCAGGCAAGTGTCTTAAACACTAAGCCATCTTACCAGCCATGAATTTCATTTTTAATGGTGATTACTTGAGATGGAGCACATAATTATCATTACCACTGATACCTTACTTTGTATTTTTCTTTTGTGTGTGCATGTGTGTGTGTGTATTCATGTGTGTATGCATGCTTATATGTGTGTCAACACATATATGCATGAGTATGTGGAGCCCAAAGTGAACATTGGAAGCATTCCTCTACTTTTTCCCATGTCATTTTCATGAGACACGGTGTGGTGTTTTGATTGTAATGCATAGGCTCAGATGTTTTTGCTTGAGTGGAACCCTGCTTAAGGAAGTGTGGCTCCAGAGGTAGACCTTGGGGTGGGGCCCAGGCCCCTTCTGTGTGTGTTTTGAGCCTGCTTAAACTCTGGTTGCCATTATTATTATTATTATTATTATTATTATTATTATTATTATTATTATTTTAGCTCTGCTGTGGATATGTGACGAAGTGAGCCTGCGCCTTCCATCATGATTAATTTTCCCCTGTGATCTATAAGCTGGAAATAAACATGCTCCTCCCAAAAGCTGTTTCTCATTGTGTGTCTGTCCCGGCAGTGAGGAGGTGACAGTGACACAGGGTTTCTCACAGACCTTGGAACTCAGGGACTCATGAGTACCAGCAAGTGCTTGAGAACTTTCTAGCTCTGTCCTTCCCGCGAAGAAAGCCCTGATGTTTTCCTCCATGCCTGCCGGTTCACATGGTTTTGGGGACTGAATCAAGTCCTTATGGCTGCACAGAAAGCCCTTTACCCACAGAGCCGTCTCGCCAGCCCAGATTATTCCTTTCTATGTCTGTCTTCTTTGGACCACTTAGTAGTCTCCATCGCTTTTGATGACGCTTGTATGCCTGCAGCTTTGTTTGTTCTGGGGAAGTGTCTCATGTAGTCTAGGCTAGCTTCAAACTCACTGAGGAGCTGTCACTGGTCTTGGACTCCAGATGCCCCTGCTTCTACTCCCCAGGTGTTGGGATTTAAGGACTAATTACCATGCTGATCTTTTATTATTCATTATCCTTGCTTGCATGTCATACAGTGAATATTTCAAAAAAAAGACAAAATACAAAAATTGAAGTCAAAAGATGATAATAAATTCAGAGAAAATTATTTTGGCATCTGTGGGGAGGTGGAGAATAGGTTTCCATGAGTCCTCTCTACTTGATTTTCTACGTACATGTTTCCATAATACACTTTCAAATATGTAATCACATTCTTTCATCAATATCTACTCGTAGACTAGAAGGAAGGAAGAAAAGAGGGTGGAGGGAGAGGAGAGAGAAAGGGAAAGTAACATTTACCCCAATGCCCATGTTCTCTACTAGGAACGAAAATGTTCCACGATTGAATCCAACTCCTAGGTCTTTCATCTACTGCTAGTCTCTTTCAACAGTCCCAGCAGCATCCTTTTCTCCCCAGATCCTGCCTAAACCCTTGACATGTGTGATGTTGATGTCTTATACAATCATAAAGTTCTTTCATTGTTTATGAGTTTTGGGGTAATGTCATTGCTATCAAATTACCCTCAACCACTGGGGGGAAAAAATACTCAAGGCAGACTGGATAAATGAAATACACACCTTTTGTGTGCATTTATTTTTTTGAGGTTAAAATGTGTCATGCAATTTATGTCACATATGCTATCATAAATATCACGATTAGAACATTAAAGTCAATGGAGGGCAAAAGCAATATTTGCATGGCCTATGAAGTGTGACCAGTGGCAAGTGCCTTGTTACATGGCTCAGAAGACTGGAGAGAGTTACCACCTACTTAATTAATAAGAAATGATTAGTGCAATGGGATGCAAAGGGATCCTCACATGCTATGGAGTCAGGCATAAGCAAATAAGCCATTGAAAGCAGAAAGGACAATGGTTAAGCACAGTTCACAGAACAATTCTAAAGATATGAGATACCATGTTATAGGAAAAGAAAACCTAGTAGAATGTTCTATATTTTCTTTATTTCAAGGATTAAAAAAAATATGCCTGTAGCAATGTGAGTACCTTTCCTAAATCACTATCTATAGATACAGCCAGAAAAAGATCAGCCCCTAGACTGAATTCAGTGTTCTTTCCACATTGTTAATGTATTTTGAAAACTTCATCTTAAGGATACAATTTAAAACCAAAAACAAGAATAAAAACTTTCCACACAGGAGCTTTGAGGTAAAGTCCTTAGTTGAATCCAGAGGGGGGAAAAATCATTAGTTTGAGTTAGAAAAGATAGCCCTCCTCTTCCTGCTAACTTTTTTTTTTTCACATTTGCTTTTGATCTTTGCTAACAGAGCTCATTTGTGCTGTTTCCTTTAATGTTCCTTTGCTTCAGCCCATCTATTCCTTTAACTAAGGAAGATTTCAGGTTTTAAAATCAAGCCTTGAGATACCAAGGGCCAAGCAGATTGATAACTAAGCGGGATGCCTTATTAGCAGAGGCTGAAAACATGGAAGAAGCCCAAACATCCCAGCAAAGACTTCAGCCTTTGTTTCTTCTTGTTGTTGCAAAGTTATTTCTACTTTGTTGGCTAAATTGCTCTCCAGCTAGCTGAAGAAGCTCCTCATTAGCATGAAGCTATAAAATATTAACAGAGGAATTATTCTTTCTTTGGAACAAGATACCTTGAACAATTTGCTCACTATATTCCAATTGATGCAGCCTAGGTCATTGAACAGCCTATCCAATGGCATCAAGAGGAACATGGAGAATCAACCATAACAACAATAAAATAGCAACTGACCAATTAAAAACCAGCCTGTATTTCATCATGAGAGGCATCTTTACTGAGGCCACCCCCTACCTGTTGTAAATTTACATGGGTACCCTTATTCTCAAAGAGTTGAAAGATGCTGAAATGTTTAAAAGAATCAGACTGTATTAATTTTCTTCATAGATAACCATTGTTTTCCACTCTTCCTAAGTTCTCCTAATGTGTATTTGCATGAATAAATTATCTCAATTGTAAGGAAAATAGTATGTGTCATGTTTGGAAATATGATATTTTACCTACAAAACAAACTGCCCAAACTATAAGGATATACCTTGTGTGTGATTTAAGAAATGGTCTAATGTTCTGTATTCTCTGTCTTTTTCATAGTAAAAAATCCCATACTGGTCTCAATAAGCTTAAAATATACCCAGAAGAATTGAAAGATTATAAATGAATTCACTCAAATATTAATTTGAATACTTAAGCTCATCAGATTTCTAAAATCTTAAGCGTTCTGCTGGAGGGAACATCAATTATGGATAAATATGCTACCAAGCTTCACATTTTTAAACCTGCCATTGGCCTTTATTCTTTAATGTGTGAAAAGATCTAAAAAGTGATTTTGAGAGAAAATAGATGAGCAGACTGCGTGTTTGTTTTGCAGTTATATTTGTGGCTCCAGTACAATACTTGATATTAGAAGATTTAATGTTATTAGATATTCATGCTCTTTAATGTTCCATTTAAGATACTTATTACATTGGTATCAGTAAATACTAATGAGGTTTGTAAGCATGGTTTCATGAATTGGTTCCTTTTGAAAAAAAAACTAATTTAATGAAACTGCTTCTAATTTTCATTCCCCAAACATTCATGCTGCCAAGGAACATGTATCCAGCATCTTCTAACAATGGCATGTGCATGTGTATGCAGTGTGCATGCATATGTATTTGCATATTTGAAAGTGTTTTACAGTCAGCTCCATGTTTCTGGGACAAACATCTAACCAGAATCTGCTATGGGAGGAAGGGATTTATTTCAGGCTTACAGAACCCAGGGGAAACTCCATCAGTGGTGGAAGAAGCAGCTTCTTTTCTTAGATCAAAGACGAGAAAAAAAACAACTGTAGCAAGCAAACGTTAACACCCTTACAAACTGAACTAACTACTAGAGTTAAAACTGCGCTGGGGCTGGAGAGATGGCTTAGCAGTTAAGCGCTTGCCTGTGAAGCCTAAGGACTCGGGTTTGAGGCTCGATTCCCCAGGACCCACATTAGCCAGATGCACAAGGGGACGCACACGTCTGGAGTTCATTTGCAGTAGCTGGAAGCCCTGGCGTACCCATTCTCTCTCTCTCTCTCTATCTGCTTCTTTCTCCCGCTGTCTGTCGCTCTCAAATAAATAAATTAAAAAAAAAAAAAAAAACTTAGCTGAAAACACCTTGTGGGGCTGGACTGAACATCTGCCCCCAAACACACCTTAGGTCTGGACACCACAATCAGCCCACATTGGCATGCTATTTTGCAGCAGAGATCTGCCTGCTAGTGGCTTACATAGGAAGTCTGACCAAAGTGACTGAGCACAGCTTGCTGGTGCTCGCCTCTAGTCCCAGCACTCAGGAGGCTCAGGTAGGAGGATGGATCACTGTGAGTTTGAGGCCATCCTGAGACTACATCATGAAATTCAGGTCAACCTGGGCTACAGTGAGGCTTTACCTCAAAAACAAAGAAACAAAAACTGCCTGAGTCTATGGGGGCCATACATTTAAATTATCACATTCAAACTACACGAAAGTGTGTGGTGTACACATATCTACATCCAATGCATGCATACACATATGTGCCTGTATGTGCAAGGGTAAGAGGTTAATATTCGGTGTCTTCCTCCATCTTTATTTCACCGACTGAGTCAGTGTCTCTCTTGTGATCCCTTGACACCACCTCTACCTCTAGAGAACTGAGAAGACAGGTGGGTGGCCGCCACACCCACCTGGTATTTGATGGGTGGTAGGGATCCGAAGTCAAATATTCATGCTTGTATGGCAAACACTTAATCCACTGAACCATTTCCATAGCTCCAAGTATCTGACCTTTGATGGGAAGGTCACCCAGCCCAGTTTTGAGTCAATGACAGTTTTTCCATCCTAGTTACATGCCACACTGTTAGATTTGAGGGAAACAATGCAAGGAAACTAACAAAACAGATGCAGTACTGGACAAAATGCAACCAACACTATTCTTTCAAACCTGAAATAGCAAGGTTGAGATAAATATTTCAAATGCAATTCATTATGATTTCAGTTAAGTTAACCATTGTCACTTTCAATATCCTCCTCAGATTGAATTCTTTTTCTTTCTTTCTTTCTTTCTTTCTTTCTTTCTTTCTTTCTTTCTTTTTTTTTTTTTGGTTTTTTTTTTTTTTGGTTTTTCGACATAGGGTCTCACTCTAGCTCAGGCTGACCTGGAATTCACTATGTAGTCTCAGGTTGGCCTGGAACTCTTGGCGATCCTCCTACCTCTGCCTCCCGAGTGCTGGGATTAAAGGTGTGCGCCACCACGACTGGCCAGATTGCATTCTTAAAGAAGCATAATTTTGATGAGTGGTAAATTATAGACATAGCTATCATGCTTTCTCAGATCTTATTGTAGGGGAGTAGTGGAAAGCAAAAGCAATCATCTGCCCACAGAAGCCAATGTAGAAGCCACAGTTCTTCAACACAAGGCTTTGTTCTATTTAAAAACTATTCAAAACATTTACCGTTTTATCTAAGATATATGTGCCAAAATCATACCACATATAATACACTGAGTGGAAACATAATAGATAAAATTGGGCTGGAGAGATGGCTTAGCAGTTAAGCGCTTGCCTGTGAAGCCTAAGGACCCTGGTTCAAGGCTCGGTTCCCCAGGTCCCATGTTAGCCAGATGCACAAGGGGGCGCACGTGTCTGGAGTTCATTTGCAGAGGCTGGAAGCCCTGGCACACCCATTCTCTCTCTCTCCCTCTATCTGTCTTTCTCTCTGTGTCTGTCGCTCTGAAATAAATAAATTTAAAAAAAAGAGAAAATTATTTCTGTTTTTACTCTTTTATTATTATTATTATTATTATTTTTGAAAGCAGCTCTAGCCCTGGCAGGCCTGGAATTCATTGTGTAGTCTCAGGCTGGCTTCAAACTTACGGCAATCCTACTATCCTCTGCCTCCCAAGTGTTGAGATTAAAGGTTTGTGCCACCACACCTGGCTAAGGGAATTCTTTTCATTAAATGTATTTATGTTTTCTTATACTATCTCAGTCAGAATATAATTTATTAAATTTTAATATTCTAGGAAATAAATTGTGTTTTTTTTAAGTGCCAGATTGAGGAATTTCAAAAACTTCCTACACAGGAAATCTTCCTAAAACACAAGGTTTTTAGGAAAATAAATTGCATGGTTTATTGCTGTCATGAATGAGCATATAGAGGCTCTCCGGGAGACTGATTTCATAGGATTGTAATGGGATTTTATGGAATAAGTCATGGCTGCATGGTGCAGTCTTTTCACTTAAGGTTATTAGTTATGAATCATCTTGACTGCAGGGAGAAGACAGAGAAAACAGCAAACTATGATTATAGTCGAGTCTAGGGAAGAGGAGAGAGAGAGAGAGAGAGGAAGAGAGAAAGGAGAGAGAAAGATTATAAGTAAGGAAAACATCATTTGAGATGTAAATAATGTAATTATGCTAGAGACAATGCAAGTCCAAGTGAACAAAGTGAGTTGAACAGTTTAAGTTCAATCTCTATTTAATGGTAGCTCAGATCATCTTAAAATAAATCAGATCACTAAAGAGACCAGAGATGATATACAGGTATACAGAGGTATACAGAGTTCATGGTGACAGCCCTGGTTTCTGTTTGAGAAGCAACTAAGGTTTACATGCAAGTCAGATGACATTGGTGTTGGAGTGTATAACTGCATTGAAAGAGTGTCAATGGCAATAAGTTCAATTCTATAAAAGCCTTATGCTTACTATTGGAGATTTAATTTTTTATTTATTTTATTTATTCACACACACACACGTACACACACACACACACACACACACACACACACGCACACGGATAAAAGAGACAGAGAGAGATTGATCCCCACTCTAGTCCCAGATGACCTGAACCTCACCATGGTCTTCCCACCTCAGCCTCTATATGGCTAGCATTAAAAACATGAACACGACATTTTATTTTCTAAAACAAAGACCAGAGCACTGACCTCATAGACTTATTGTGAACTTTAAATACAAAACATGTACATTAAGTGAAGTGCATTTTGTCACAACAAATGAATGTCTTCATTGCTAAAAAGGAAACTGTATGACCATAGTTTCATAATAACTGGATTTCATGAGAAACATGCAAAATAGGCTAGTCTGGAAGAAACATTCACCAAGGTAAATAAATACACTGGGGGAATTAGCTATTCAAAGAAAACATCAGACACTTGTGATAAAGCATGAGTGAGGGCCACAGGCCCTCCATGGACCATGGCCCAGCCAGCCTTGCTTTGTTTCCTATGGGCAGAGACACAATATAGACTCACTCAGGTCCTCGTTTTAAAGATGAGGAGTGCTGCAGTCAGGTTCTCATTTTTGGAAGAAATTACCTGACCAAGGGCATCATCTTTTTGGGGAAAAAAAATGTTTATTTTGGTTTATAGGTGTGAGGGGAAACTTCATGATAGCAAGGAAAAGGACAGCATGAGCAGGGGATGGACATCACTTCCTGGCCAACATCACGTGGACAACAGGAACAGGAGAGCATGTTAAACACTGGCAAAGGGACACTGGCTATAACACCCATAAGCCCACCCCCAACAATACACCACCTGCAGGAGGCGTAAACTCCTAAATTTCCATCAGCTGGGAAGCTAGCATTCAGAACACCTCAGCTTATGGGGTACACCTGAATCAAACCACCACAGGAGACATTTTAAATAATCTTAAATATTCAGATCACTTGAAATTGGATCATGTACTCCACTTGCGTAATAAAAAAAATGTCATCTTTTAAGGTTTTTATTTTTTTTGCTCTCAGTCTTAAAATCTGAGGGAAGAACCACAAGATAAATAGTACAATAGACTATAGACTATGTATATCAAGAAAGATGATCTCCCTCTGTGGCTGTGGAAATGAATGTTGTATTCCTTTTAGGCACTGTTTTTTTTTGGTATTTATTCATGCTTAATAAAATATTAATCCCAAGAATAATAGAAGTTTGGGTCTGAAGGTTTTCTAGCATCATACAGAGCAGGCTGAGCTACAATTGCAGACCATTTGACATTGTCTTAATTAATGCATTACTGTTTGTTGAATCCTTGTAGTACTGAACTAAGCAAAGAGAGAGTTCCAAAGAAATTTTAACTCTGGCAAGTCTCTTCAGGTCCATTGAAATGTTTTCCCATTAATGTCAACCACATTGTTCAAAGGACACACAATTACCAATTATATTCACCCTTCATTTCAAGGATGGGATTTTAAAGACAGTCCAATAGCAATATTTCTTCTTAGTCATTAAGTTTTCTTAGATACTTGACATGAGGTAATGCTCTTGGATATCACATTAAGGTTTTTTGAAGTATGGATAATTGAAAGAATGTATTAAGTGTTTTTACTTCTCTTTCAATTTAGCATGCTGGGTTAAACTGTAGGCATCAGAGTGAGCTGCCCTGATCCATAGCCTTTGCAACTTATTAGTTCTGTGACCTAAAGCAAGTGAGTTACCAGCTTGAGGCATCAATTTCCTTATCTGTCAGATAAGTTTAATGACAGATTAACACACAATTCCAAATTATTTCATTTGTAGACCAATTACATGTTAAGTGTACACACTAGAATCTTATATATTAGACTTACATAGGTGTTGCTTATTAGTGATGTCAATGTTCAGAAATGCTTATTGAGGACCACATTTGTGTTAGGAGTGATTAGTAGGACTTGTATTTTATGGGGTATATGGGTAATAAATACTTGAAATATGGGAACATAAATATTCATACTTATATGTACATATATTCATAATACAAATATATACCATATACTGTTGTAGACAGCGCTATGTTGCTGGGAAATATATATATATATATATATATATATATATATATATATATATATACACACATACATACATACATACATACATACATACATATATATATACACACATATATAATATATATACTATTATATATTATTTTACATATATACAATATATATACATATGTATATATAAATTTAGCTTACACAAAACATTGAGGTGAAAGGGTACTGGAAGCTGTTCAATTATCTGATGAAAGACTATATTAATCTGTTGTTTCCTGTTTCTATAGGAAGGCTATGGACTCTCTGTTGCTGGGACTGGGAACTAGGCAACCCCTTAAAGAGTCTTTCAGTAGAGGTTCCAGAAAGAAGATGCTGAGATAAAGAGACAGCGGAACTTCCTACTTCCTCTTCCTGTACCTCCCCAACCCCATGTGATCCTGCCTAAGTGAAGCTTCCATGATCCAGTTGCATTGAGTTTTATTTCGTTTTTTTTCCCACATTTGCAGAACCAACCTTGTAATTTCCCTGTGTTCCTAGAAAACTGTTGGGGAGTGGTTTCCATCTCCTTGGTGGCTCCTTCACTGGTGTGCTCCACCGAGGACCACTTGAGTCCTTTTCTTCCAGGTACAGAGACCCAACACCAGCTGCTGGACCATCTCCTCTGTGTGTGGGTACCAAGCTGGCAAGAAATAATGACAGACTATTGCTTTCTTTGGAACCTTAGTTTATTGTATTATGCCTTTTGCAGGAACCTTGCAAACAAATTCATTGGCTTGTTAACATTTTTTGTTTGCTTGTTTTTGAGGCAGAGCCTCACTCTACCCATGCAGACCTGCAATTCACTATGAAGCCTCAGAGTAGCCTGGAACCCATGGCCATCCTCCTACCTCTGCCTCCCAAGTACTGGGATTAAAGGTGTGTGCCATCACACCTGGCACACCAACATTTTTTTTTTAATTCTCTTTAAAAATGATGATGCATTTTTTTCCCTCTTTTGGTCTTTATGGCAATGCAGTTGATGCAAAGAACAGGAATAGGTTCAAAGTAAACTTTAAAGAAAAGAGGAAGTGATCTGTATGGAGACAGAGAGAACAGAATATTGAGTAAGTTACACAATGCAAAGTGGGTCTGGGCTGAACATGTGCTTGGAGCAGAGGTGTTCTCCTCTGGAGCAAGAGTGGAGGAGAGTGGGAGCTGAGATCTGGGAAGATACTTCCCCCATAGACCCCAGGGAAGGCCTCCAACACATGTAATAACTTTCACCATTGTTTGAAACTGATGCTATTGAAAGTTGGTGCAAAAGACACAGAAAAATATGCCCAGGTAGGGGCATGACCTTGGATTTGAATATCTTCTTCTATAATTGGCACTGTCAGGACATTAGTTTTTTACTTGAATTAAGGCATGAAACTATGAGGAGCTATTGCTTAGAGAGAAGTTTTAACAACCCCCATGAGGAGAATTGAATACATATTTTCTAAAAATGATGTCTCCTAGATCACACTGAATTATTTATCAATAATGCATAATAAATATGGTTAAAGAGTCATGGAACATTATAGTATAGTCAATAAACTGCAAATGCACAGGCATTCCAGTATATTTATCACAAATCCTAGCTACTACAAATAATTAGTGAGGAATATGGCTTTGTTTTCACTTTAAGAAAAAATAATTAGGGCTTTTGAATCCCAACATATTAAAAATCTTTGGACTCTGACAGTAATGAAGTTTTTCTAGCTTTTTCTTTGTATTCTTCTGATAAAAAAGGAATTAGGCTGCCTTCATTTTCAGGTAAGATTCATGATAGGAAAAATTAAATGAGAATGGCAACCCTAGCTAAGAACAAATCACTAATTTTCAAAACCTTGACTCTCTTCAAAGCCATTACCATTCTATAAGCATTATTTCTACCAGACTTGTCATGCTTTAGTTTTTTTTAATATATTAAGCACAAAATATAAACAGAAATATATGTAACATGAATTTATTGTTTTGTAGAAATTTGGGACTTTTAAAAGTAAAACTATTTCTTTTAGAAGTAATGTTAGAGTTTGGAATCTGTTGCCAAATCAGAAATTTTCATTTATCTGTTAGTTAATTTTATGTGAAACTTACAAGTAGTATAAAATTTAACTGCTTAAAATAGTGACTGAAAAAAATATACTTTTTTGTTTATTGTACAGTAAACATAACTGCTTACTTTCTAGGCATTGTTTATGTTTAAAGACTAGATGGAATTTTCACTGACTTTTCTGTCTGTTTTAAGACAATCCTATTTTTATGAATTATGACCAATATGGCTTGCTTCCTAAAACAATAAATAAAAGCAAACTCATACCTAGATTCAAGATCATTCTAAATTTGAAAAATTGAAATAATGAAAAAATGTATCATACTAAAGAGCACATGCACATTCTGTAGTGAATGGTTCCTTTCATTTAAAAACATTCTTTACCAATAATAGATTTCAAAGAATTGCCTTATTAGAGAATACATACTTTATAAGCCTCATACCCACAACTGTGCAACCAGAATAAGTAGACTGACTCTTACCCAGTGGTCATCAATAAAAAACACTGCAAGATTTTCTTTGCTCCTTGAATGGAGAATTTTTTTACTTCATGATTCTGACAAAAACAGGACAGGTAAAACTACCCCTTTTACAGTTTGGGGGTTGGTAGATATTCTGTTCAATTGGATTTCTCCAGAAACTTAAAAAAGTTCTGTTCTATAAGAGATCAGATTTTTTATTTTAGCTCTGAATAACGCAATCACATGGATTTACAATTGCAAACACAATGTTTTCATTTTTAAACTATTATAATGAAAACTTTGAAGGTTTCTTTGAAGACACAGTAGTGGTTATGAAGCAACCTCTGGTGAGTAGACCTAAGGGAAGCCATGTTAGGCCACTCAGCCATCCTGACGTTCTCAAGGAGCCACACAGATTAAAGATTAACACAGAACAGTGACCACAAGCCTGAGATTAGTCTTTCCTTGAGGTCAAGGTGGCCTGTACTCCACAGGAGCTTCATCTGGCATTTGGTCTTGCCCTTATCTGGAGCTCCCTCTGGCCAAGCTCTGCTTCTGTAAATCATGCTTGCTTACTCTTGCAAAAGATCATAGGGGTGGGGGGACAACTGAAGAGTAAGGGCTGGCTCATTGTAAAGGGATATGGTATTTGCCTTTAAAAACTCACTGTGAAAATAGGATGGGGATGTTCTCCTCCTTGTTGTGAGAGGACAGATGCCAGCTGGCTTCATAAAGATTCTCCTTTGTAATTTTCATTTGGGTGGTCTGTTCATTCCCAGTCTGGGACTTGCTACAGTTATTAACTGTTACAGTTTTAAATACTGTTAATAATTGGAAAGTATATAGAAAGTTCATGAATATTCTTCTTATTCTTCTTATTAAAAATAAGCTCATAGTTTCCAAAGTAAAATAATATAATTACCTTTATTCCCTTCATCTGCCAGAGATCGTTTGTATCAGTATCATCATAGTTATTTTCTGTTCACATAAAATGGCAAGAACTGGAAGGCTGGAGACCACTTTACCAGATTTCATTGTTAACAGGGTTTCCAGTTTAGATTCTGCAAATGAAAGGCAGTTTACACAAATGGTTCATTACATATGTTATCAGTTCTGTGCATCATAAGAAAGATATATCCACCCATTGTCTGGATAATTCTGTGTCCTCAGGTTATAACACACAATGTCAATGCTGAAATCATCTCAGTAGCATATGTATTGGATAAAAAGAGTTTTAAGCCATCCACCATCCTAAAACAGGCATTCCAATCCACTTTGTTTTGTTCTCAAATACAACCAGAAAACTACTTCAATGGAAAGGATTGTTAGCATGCAGCTTCAGCCTGTTGCACAACAGCCTTGAGTATCTTCCAGGAAACAAGATAGCTGACAACAATAGAGAAATATTGAACTAAGCAAGATAATGACCAATGCCAATAAAAAGTATCACCAAGGGCTGGAGAGATGGCTTAGTGGTTAAACACTTGCCTGTGAAGCCTAAGGACCCCGATTCAAGGCTCAATTCCACAGGACCCACGTTAGCCAGATGCACAGGGGGGCGCATGCGTCTGGAGTTCGTTTGCAGTGGCTGGAGGCCCTGGCGCGCCCATTCTCTCTCTCTCTCTCTCTCTCTCTCTCTCTCTCTCTCTCTCTCTCTCTGCCTCTTTCTCTGTCACTTTCAAATAAATAAATAAACTTGAAAAAAAAAAGTATCACCAAGGATTTTTCTGCCCTGATAATACATTTTACCAAGAGGCAGTACGTGAATTAAGTATCACTGCTGAATTCTAACTTGTGTACAATTTATTTACTCAAAGCCACATATTCTGTCATATAAAAAGTAATCTATGCTTTGAGAGTAAAAATGAAATTATTGATTGTAGTGTAAATGAAATGAGCCCCCCACACCCGTAAACTCATGTGTTTTGGAGCTTAGATAGTGGCAACCTGGACGGTGTAGACTTGCTGGAGAAGATGCGTTACCAGGAGTGGAATTAGGACCACTACACACAGCTCACCCCTCCCCCCGCGCCCCCGGAAGAGCTCCGCTCGTTTTACTGATGCTTTCTCCAGCTACTGTGGCACAGAGTGATGTCCAGCCTCTCCTGGCCCTAGTTCTTTCCCCTGCATCATGCTGCTGTCTTTGAATCTGTAAGGCAAAAATGAACTTTCCATCCCATCAGCTGCTCTTGGCCAAGTTATTTGTCCCAGAAAAACAAAGGTAACTACAACACTGAATTTGGGAAGAGCTACTTTCCTATTTGAATTCAAAGTTTAATAATTTTTTTTTTCTTGCTGTATGAAAGCACTTGCTATCATATACATTCTCCTACCTCTGCCTCTCCCAAGTGCTTGGATTAAAGGTGTGCAGCAGCACACGTAGCTGTGTTTAATAAACTTTAATACCATCCCAGTCATGAGTGCGGTTCACTTCAGCAGTATTAAGGTTTGAAATTTTGGAATCTTTTATTACCTTCCCTTTTTTCTGACTTTTTAAGATTAATGTTTGTATTATTTATTCATGTTTTAAATTTTTTTGTATTTATTTGCAAGGAGACAGAGAGAGAGAGAGAGAGAATGGGCCTCTTGCCACTGCAAATGAACTCCAGACACATGCAACATTTTGTGTATCTGGATTTATGTGGGTATTGGGGAACTGAATCCAGGCTGTCAGGCTTTGCAAGAAAGCACATAAACCATTGAGCCCTCTCTCCAGCCCTATTTGTAATTTCACATATATTTTATGTATGTAATTCTAATTGTAATTTCACACACACACACACACATTCCTGCAGGAGGTGTCACTGGATGAATCTTAAGGTTCAGCACTAATGTGTCAGGGTGGATTTAAAATTCCAGTCTAAAGATATACAAAAGGCCAGAGTTCTGCCTGGATCTCCTCAAGTGCACTGTATGGTGTGGCTTTTGTGTTTTGACTTTTTTTTGTTGTTGTTATTGTTGTTTTATGGTCATGGTGTTGTCTTTTTTCCCTCTCTCTGTGCTTAGACCTGTGAAAACAGGCCAGCTTCTTCTGCCATTATGGAACTTCCCCTGGATCTTTAAGGTTCAATAAGTCCCTTTCTCCATAACTGTACCTGGTCTGGAGGCTCATCTCAGTGACGTGAAGCTGTCTGCTACATTGTCTGTTTTATAATGGAACATGCTCTGGTAGTAAAATACTGACAGACACTTCTGATGATATATGTAAATCTCCTTCATTATTCTGAGGAAAGGAAACTAAAATGCAAGAGGATATATCCATCTATGTATATGAAGTAGAAGAGTAGTTTAACTCATCTCTTGTCATGAAGAAAATGGTATTATGGTCATATTTTGAGTCAGGGATATTGACTGGAACGAAGTATGGGGAAATTTTTCAGATAATAGAAATATTCATTAAATAGGGATAGGTTATGCAGATTGTTTTCTCACCAACCTGTCCTGATTCTCCCCAGTGATGGTTAAATCCTGTTGTGAACTTGGTCTGATTAGGAAGAAAGCAAGAAACATATTTCTTGGTTTGGTCTGTAAGGGTGTTTCCAAAGAGGATGGGTGGGGGAAGAGCTGCCTCCAGAGCGGTTGTCTTTCCCATCTTTTTCTATGTGTGCAGAAGCTCTGGGAGACAACGAAGCCTTTCATGGGGTTGCTGAGGCTACTCACCAGAGAGAGCATTTACATCGCTGATGTCATTCTTTGTCAAGTTTCAAGAGCCCAATATAGTTCCTTCTTCATATGTGAGATCAAGACATCTTAAGGTTCCCTGGGAATTTTCATATTATTGTGGTTATTACTTAATATCAGAACCATACTCTGGCTTCTTTAGTTTCTCCAGAATTCATTTTGTGAGATCAATTCATCATATGAAACATATACATACTACGTTTTACTTTTCACAGTGAATATATAAACCAACTGTACTTATAAGTCTTGACTTGCTCAAGACCTCATAGATTGTAAGTGCTTGAAGCTGTAACTGTCACTATAGACTCTGTGCTTTTCCAATTTCCTATTTTTAGAGATTTAGTCAGTGGAATATAAATATAATTATTAGTTTTATGGTAAACATTCATCATCATTTGGATACTCCAAAGCAGAGGTAGAGATTATAAATAATCTTATTTACAATTCTAATTTAAATCTACTATAATATTACAGATGTATGAAATAAAATCCACACTTTGAGCAGTGTGGGCATAATTATATCTGCATAGAAATAATATAATGGGAGTTTTTTTCACTGAGTTTAGTATTTGAGGAAAGAGAACATTTTATTTTTAAGGAACAGATAGTATATGAAAATGTAAATTATAAAAATTCAGAGATATCAAGAAATAAAAGAGAATTAAGGATAATCTCTCAAGATGGAGTTAGATATGTTGTGAAAAGGCAGAAGCAAATTCACATCAGTGGGTGGCTGTGGTGCCTTAGTCTTAGGAGTATAGCTACGCTTCAGTAACTTTCTCTTACAATTTCTTAGCAGAAAATATTTAATCAAAATCTTATCAGTTGTTGGAAGACATGAGAATCCATGAGGATACCTATCTGTCTTCAAATAACCCCTTGTTTGCCAAATTCCCTGTAGCACATTTTCTTAAGGCAAAGCCATTAAGATATTTCTTTTAGAACAAAACATTCTTTTCAGTAGAGTTCTCCTTAGTTCTCATCTTCACATGTGACATACTGTTATTTGTGGTTGTCTTACAGCAAATTCAAGTATGCCCAGGGCTGTGTAAGTAGACAGGGCTTGAGAAAGATCTGAGGCCATAGGTTATGAATTACTATGTACAGATTCTGTCATCGCTAAAGAAACCAATCAACCTGAAGACAGTTAGTCTTTTTGCAATGAGAGGGATTATTGAAGAGAACGCCATGGGTGAAGCAATGAATCTAAGAAAGAGAAATTAAGAGTGGAAATGACATCTATACAAAAGACTCAAAAGGTTGTAAAAGATGGGCTGGAGGGATGGTTTGACAGAGAAAGCACTTTCCTGTGAAGCCTAAGGACTGAGTTCAATTCTCCTGGTCCCACATAAGCCAGATATGCAAGGTGGCATGTGTGTCTGGAGTTCGTTGGCAGTGGCTAGAGTTCCTGACACACCCATTATTTCTCTCTCTCTTCCTCCTTCTCTCTTTCTGTTTCAAATAAAAATAAATGCATAATTTTTAAATGTTTTTTAAAAGAAAGACTCTTAAATTCCAATCATTTTGCTACTAAATAATCTATACAGCTCTTCATTTGCAGGCCAAGAACTGCTGAGCGACACCTGTCACACCTCTTGAGTGTGTGTGGGGGAGGGGGGTTGAGTGCATTTTTGCTATGGAATGCAGTCATATCTACAAAATTTCTCACACAGAAATGAAGAGTTTTCTGTAGTTGTCACTTTTGTTGTATGTCCATCATTTAGCCACGTCAGTCCTACCTCATGTGTGATTAACCTCAACTCTGTACCAGATTCTCAGGACACAACTCGGGCTATGGATTGCTGAGGTCCTTCAGATCCAGGGCACACTAAAATTGCATGCATGCATGCATGGCCATCTGCCAGCAAGAGGCGTCCAGCAGTAGTCAACGTAGAAATGATTGCTTCCTTGTTTCTACAGAATGTATTCTCCTTTGTTTTGTAATAAGTAATAAACATGATTTGTTTGACGAAATGTACGTTCTGGTACCTACATGAGGATTTGGGTTACAGATCCCAAGCAGCAGTAGATTTCATTCCAGGGAATTTTCAAAACACTCCACTTCTAGGGAGCCATCAGAGACACTTCACACTGTTTTACAGAACCTAATTAACTCCTTGATTCCTCACTGAAGAAGAGAGGTTAGGCAGATATGATATTATGAACAAGGATGTGCGAACCAAAGAAGCTTCTGTGCTTGACTCAAAACAGAGAAACCAGAAGTGCAGCTCTGAGCATGTTTCCCAAGACACGCGATACAATCCAAAGAGTGAGGAGGCGGGTTTATTGTTTACTATGTGTTTAATGGTAAGATGACAGCTCTGGGGAAGGAATTTATGCCAGAAATACATCCTCTTTTCTTATTTACATATGTAATTTCATTGATAGCATAACAATACAAATATAAGGCTAACACATGTTGAATACAGTATGAATTTTAACATACAGTGTCCCTTTCTACTTTGTAGATTATCAATATAATCATTTTAGTTATTAATTATGAACTTTATGAACATATTATATATTGGTCATATTGCCATTTGATTATACTCTTTTTTTTTTTTTTAACTTTTCGAGTTAGGCTCTCACACTCTAGCTCAGGCTGTCTGGAATTCACTCTGTAATCTCAGGGTGGCCTCAAACTCATGTTGATTCTCCTACCTCTGCCTCACGAGTGCTGGGATTAAATGTGTGCACCACCATGCCTGGCTGATTTTACTCTTATATCCTGTCTACCTTGGCCAATTTCAATGAGGGCCCGGTTTAGTGGGATAATTGGTATTTACAGTATAGTCACATGTCAGAAATATTAATCTCAACATTTTTATCCAGATGAGTGAACTAATACATTTAAATCATGGAACATTTGTATAAATAATACTTGATTAATCAAATGTAATTTTTAAAATGAATAATTATTAAAAGGATTTCCTCAATACTTATGTCATATCTTTTCTTTTACATATGTAGAGGAATGGTATTTATTTTATTCAGTAGTTTGTACCTTTGTCTTTTACTCCAATAAATTATCTTGGTTGGGAAAACTATTTGGATTCATAGATAAGTTACAAAAGAAGGCAAATTCCCATAAATCATACCAAGCTGATAGAAAGTCACAGTGAGGTAAATATACCTTCACTGGCAGATGACTTGGTGAGTTGGTTTAAAGCCTAAAGGAATGAGCCTAAAAGATACAATGGTACCAAATTGACTGTATTCACTGAGTACAACACTAATTAATAAAAAAATAAAGTAAAATAAATAAATAAAAGATATTTCACTGTCTGGGAATGATTTTGAACTTGGCAGGTACCTCCATTCCTCAGGATAGTATTCCATTCCTTCCTAAACTCTACATGTTACATGGTGCCCTGAAAGACTTTTAGTCAGTATGTTTTTTTTTAATTTATTTTTAATATTTCAACTATTTTACTTATTTACTTGTGAGGAACAGGTAGGTAGATAGATAGGCAGATAGATAGATAGACAGATAGATAGATAGATAGATAGATAGATAGATAGATAGATACACAGAGAGAGAGAGAGAGAGAGAGAGAGAGAGAGAATGGGCATGCCAGGAACACTAGCCAGTGCAAATGAACTCCAGATGCACATGCCACTTTGTTCATTTGGCTTCACATAGGTACTGGAACTCAGGTCATTAGGCTGTATAGGTACATTTCAAAACCACTGGACCATCTCTCCAGCCCTCTTATTTATTTTTGACATGTCTTAAGTATTTCTAGACAATGCTTTTTGATCTCACTCCTCCCATTTACCATCTCTAGCATCTCCACTAAAGCCCTTCATCCTCCCCTTGGATCCTTATCCCACTTTACCACTATCATGCCTCACTATTTATTTTTGTGTTAATTTATATATGTATTTATTTGGGAAAGATATATCCGCTGGTACAATAGTGGAGTGAGAGTTATGGGAGGAACCACTGGCTCTCCAATTGAATTTGGTAGTCATTCCACAAGAGGGAAATCATACCTGGTACTATATATAAATCTAGCCCAAAGACTGTGGCTGGGAGATTAGCCCCTGGGAGAACCCGTCAGTATGGTTATAATTGGTTCATGTTTCACACTGCCTTCTAAATATCTATGTTTGTTCCTATGTACCGGTACTGCTTGTAGTCTCAAACAGAGCTTTTAGTATTAAAGGACAGAGGTGAAGATGGAGGCATAGATGGCAAAGATACTAAGAATAAATGGAAAGTTTGTGCTTAACTCTAAACATAACAAGAATACCATTCAGTTTTTAAAGTGAGATCTCTGGCATTGAGATGCATTGACTATGGACAACTAGATAGACAAGGTAGAACTTGTATTCTTCCCCAAACAAATTTAGAAGAGTGACCTCAGTGTTCCAGAATTAGTTAGCAGTCTTGGGAATAGTGGCTGATAATGAGCTATTCTCACTGGACCCTGTGGCTTTGCAAATAGGTGATACTCTCTCATAACTCATGCCATCCCACAGACAGGCCCCATAAAAATTGTGTACAGAGAGACTGACGTTGAAGAAGGTGAAGGCCTTGGAGCATCTGGGCTAGAGACATTGTCTTTTAGAAAATTTCCTTAGGCATACCTCTCATCCCTTTCTTTCTGGGATTTTTGGAATGGCATGTTGGATAAAAATGTCATGGCAAGTAATGTCTATGTTATTCATGTGGGTCTTCTTGCCACTAAGATACTACTTCCTATCTTTGACTTGATGTTAGCCGTGGGTTCTAGCCTTGACTCCCTTGGAGTTTTCATTGAGAAAATGTGTGTGTGTGTGTGTGTGTGTGTGTGTGTGTGTGTAGTTACAAATAAAATTCAGTTGCTGGATACAAATTCCTTGTAAAACCATGTTTAATATAGTCTTAGTACAAAAGTAACACATATGTATTTATTTATGTGTGTAAGAAAGAGAGAGAAAGGGAGAAAAAGAGAATGGGCACCCCAGGGCCTCTAGCCTCTACAAATGAACTCCAGACACATGTGCCACCTTGTACATGCAGCTTGCATGGGGGCTGGGGAAACAAACCTGTGTCCTTAGGCTTTACAAGCAAGTGCCTTGACCACTAAGCAATCTCCTCCAACCCCCAACCCTTAGATTTTGATGAAAAAAAAATACTCTTTCCAACAGTAGCCACTATATTATATATTCTTTTATGATTTCCAACAGTTTGACATTGTTATTTTTCAATTGATTTTTTTCTATTATCCTTCTAGGTGAATACTCTTCCACTGAGCTACACCACTAACCTTTTTTTCTTAGTCCCAGGTGAGGGCTAGGAATAGATGGTAGAATCACCTCTCACCACACTGAGCAGCAGCAATGTTGAACCATGTCTCCCGTCAGCCACTCAGTCATGACAGCTAGATCCAGACACCCTGCAGTGCACCATGTTGCTGAAATATGGGGTTCAGTGGGTTAGGTGGATTAACTGTACCTTTGATAAATACCAAGTCAAGAGCCATCTGTATTTCTGTGGCAGGCAACAAGTAACATTTGTAAAACCATCGTCAATACCATCATACATCAAAGAAAAGGAGAAATGGGCCATCAAGTAGGCAGTCCCACAGTCACAATTCACCAGAGACATTAACAATGCCACATATATGAAGTGGTTCCCACTGCCCAGGTCCACAGGAACCACTGCAGGTATAAAGAGCAAAGACAGGGGCTATTATGGGAGGTTGTTGATGGAAGGAGCCATTGAGTTCAAGGTCAGATGGATGGAACTGGAGTATGTTTCAGTAAGCTATCTTAGTCCATGAGGAACCCCAGGCCTCAGACATATGACACATGAGCCCATGTGATCTAGTGAGAGCAGAAATATGGACAGCTCAGGTAGCCCACCTTGCTGTTCATATCCTCCTAGAGTCCAATGTTACTTTATACATGTCTCCCTGACCTATTCTTTGATACTAAAGTCATGGCATTGGGAACCAAGTCCCACAATGGAAGGCCCTTAGGTTCCTAAGACTTTAGTCTGTATTTTCTGGGCCTCATGTCCTTCCTAAAATATTCCTGGCTTTGTCTAGGTCTGCAACAAAATTGTTTGTGGCTCAGGAGAAAAGGTACAGGATGAGCTACAGAGACTAAAAATAGGAAGTCAAGAAAAAAAGTCTAGGACAAGGGAAATCAGGGGCAGAGGGCCACTAGTTAGAAAACTCCTTCCTATAAAAGTATTCTTGGTTAAGGTAAGTGGGATTTTCATACCGCCAAAGAGGTCAACTAACCATGTATGTGTCTGAGTCTAGATTAGCAAAGTATAGTAACCATCTCTTTAATATCCTAGCACATAACTTGTTCCTATCATCTTTTACTATGCATCTAATTGGTAGGACCCTCTCCTGAGTGTTCAGAACCTATCATGCCTTCTTTGTATATGTGCATCTGAAGAAAACATGTGGATACTCGAAACTTCTCAATTACTTGATTTTATCAGTGTGATGTCTTCATTTGTGTGAACACAGCTGATACACTTTAAAACACCAAGATGACTAGAGCCCTGGTTTGCTTTATTATGAAAGACTACAGAGAAAGAACCATCCCTGAGGCAAGATAGTGACTGTGTGATGCAGACCTTCCTATTTAAAGGAAAACTGCTATTCATCTTTCCCGCTGATGTTTATGGAAAAAAAAAAAGCAGTAGCAGATGAAAGACCACAGACTATGGTGCTGGAGGCCATGTTAGTATATTTTATTGAAACGTTATATTTGACCCATATTTGTGACTGAGGGTATCACAATGTCGAGAACACAGTCTACCACAGACCTGGCTGTCCTTGAATGGTCTTTCATAGCATGTCAAGAATGCAAAGCCCCATGCTTTCTTTGTCAGGGTTGAGTTTGCAGTGAACAACCCTAAGCAATGAGAAAGTGAATGTCACCCTCCAGACATTGCATTGCTCCACCTCTTTGTTCTTCGGGTTTGATGCAGATTCGTGACATGAAGAAGATCCGCAGGGATACTCTGCCTTGTCACTCTGGAAATAAGATGGAGGATCAACCAATGCAATGTCTTTTTGGTTTTCTATGTCATTAATAAAGTGGTCATTTGTCTCTGATGCGTGAGTATCATGTTTTCTGCCATTACCTATTAAGTAGCAGCAGACCAATTTACTAGCTCATAAAAGTGATAGCATCCTATTCTCTGACAGAGAGTTTAAATTTATTTCAGGGGAGCCTTAGCCTCCATAAACCATCTGTTCCAGCCAAGGCCAGACAAATAAGGGCCCTTATCTCTTCATTAATGGTAGTGGTTTTAAGTGTTTCAATTCTTCTCTGAATAAAGAATTACCTATGCTATTGAAGGAAACAACAATTTGTCACCCTAATTTATGTCTGTTTGGCATTAAAAAGTACATTTGGAGCTTGAGACAATTGTCTAGGAGATGCAGAAAAGGTTCTTTCTATCCTCCCCCTTTTCTGCCTAAAGGTAGTTTTTACATTTTCCTTTTCTGTAGATGATTCTAGATGTATCAGCCCAGAGACGCACATAGCACCAGGGAAATCTACAGGCAATCCTTGCTCCATTGATTTACTCCCATATATCTTGCTTCCCACTGCTTTCTACCAGAAGAATGCTAAATCAGCTTTGCATTACACTGGCACTTTGCTACATATGCATTGCTATTTGTCAAAGACACAGCATAAGTCAGAGTTCTAAGTTACCTCTTCAAGTTATTCATGGTCTTGCCTCTTTCCCATATGTAGGAGATACAAATGTTATTAAGCTTCTATTTGTTTTACCTTATTTTCTCTTTTTAATATGCCTTTTGCTATACAGGAATCCAGCTGAGAATTCCTCAGGGTAGATGGCAAAAGGTATTTTTCTTCTCCTACAGCTCACAGAGAATATAGGAAACATAGTCAAAGCTTCCTCTTGGCCATGTATGTATTCATAGACATTACTCCATGGACCAGGGAGCCAGGTTCATGAGCTGTCCTTTGCTAAGGTTGTCTATTTCTATTTCATATCCAGGAAACAGAGGAATGGTCACAGACTGGGTTCTTTGAACTGGCAGCAATCCTGACTCAGAACATGCTCCTCTTTGGGGCTTAGCTTCTTATGTCCACTGTAACTTAAAATGGCCATGCCTGTATAGGAAAGGCATTAGTTTGACTTCCACTTTCAAAAGGAAGTTTCATCATGGCAGGAAAAGTATGGCAAAGCAGGAAGCCAGCTCAACACATATTGTCATAGCATGAGGAAGGAAACCACCTGAGTGAGTTAGCACTGGACCCCCAGTGGGGCGGGACTAACCAAACTCAAAGTTCACCTCCAGCGTCACACTTCTTCCAGTTGGCTCTCACTTCCTATGGACTCTGTAACTCATGAGGATATAGGTGACATTTCACAGTCAACTCATCATACTTCCTGAGCTCACTCTGGAACCAGAAGAGGTATTTTGAATGTATTTTTTTTCCTTACATTTCAATCCAAACTCAGGATCTCATTTTCCATCCTTAACAAAGGGTACGGTGCAATATTTCAAACCAATACTTTTCTAGCTGTGTCAAAATATAATATGATTCTGACCATTTTTCTTAGCACAGTCCTTCCTGTAATGACAGGAGAAATGGTATCTGCTACAGTGAGCAAAGGGACACTTTCACTTTCGAATATGTCTTAGGTTAGCACTTTTAGACTCTCAACTTCTATATCTGAGACATTGTGGTGATATGTTATTAATTAGAGTGTCTTATCTTTATGCACTCATCCTCTTATAAAGAAAAAATTAGACTGACAAAATACAAAATGAGAGCACAATCAAAGCGAAGATAAATTATAAACTCTGAATTGTTTTTAATACAGGGGATCACATATGGTAGGCAAATGCCCTACTACTCAGTTATATTGCTTTTGATTTTTATTTTCTAAATTAGGATATCATTAAATTTCATGAGCTGGCCTTGAATTCACCCTGTAGCCCATGCGAGCCATGAATAGCATTCCACCTGCTTCAGGCTCCAAAGTAGCTGTGAATGCAAGTCTGTTTCACCAAGTTTAACTAAACTGGGAATTGTTTAGAACCTCAATGACTACTTATCACATTGCTGAATGGTTAATATTGACCTAGTATCTGATGAGCCAAGAAAATCCAATTAAAAATATTCAGAAGTTAGTAAGAAAACTTGTTTTTCTATTGGCCCTTTCTTGTGTATTCTACTACATCATTTAAGGTAGGTCCATCGTTTTCACAGGTTTTGCATAGAACCATGACATTCATTTTCTTTTTTATTTGTTTACAAGCAGAGAAAGATAGAAGAGAGAAAAATAGGCACATCTGGGTCTCTAGCTGTTGTCAATGAACTCCAGATACATGCTCAACATAAGGCTTTACATAGGTACTGGAGAATCAACCCTTGGTCATTAAGGTTTGCAGGCAAGCGCCTTAATTGTTGAACCATCTCTCCAACCTGAAGCATGACATTGAAATGATTTAAGTTTCTCATTGTTTGATCTGAGTACATGTTCCATATTTCCTTCCAGTGACTAGGAAGGAAGAAGATTATCTTGATGTAAGATTAGGGTATAACCATTGACATATTTACACTAATTTGACTTGGTGTTAATTAGTAAAATAACTTTCGGATAGAATTCTATGATAGGTAGGCTGGGATGTTTTTGTAGAAAAGTATGAAGTGCACAGCATTAGGTACTGAGTCAGTTGGATTGACTTTAAAGATGCCAGTTGCTCATAGGTGCACTTATTAAAAATGCTCAAATTTGTTCCTATTTCTGCATGCTTTGCTTCCAGCTCAATGGAAATTTTCCTAATTTACTGACTTTCTGAATAGCCTACCACTGTGTTCCAGAAAAAAATATGAATACTCTACATAACTGTGATTTCTATAATGTGAAATATAGCTTGATGTGATCATTTACAATATATAATTATAAAGCCTTACATGAATATCCTGGATTTCAGTTTTTCAGGAGTTAGTAGTTCTTAGCCATTGGTACACTGGTATCAAGCTCAAATAGCACAACCTCTTGCAGGAATGACTTGAATGATGAGAGACCACACTGGTTAATTATAAGATGTCATGTAAAAGTGCACATTGTTTTCAGCATTTGAAATGCCAAGGACATCTTGTAAGGATTAAGAAAATTCCTCCTCATTCCTAGAATGATAACTTGTGACATATCCACAAGGATAAGTGACTAATAAAACATTAGTAGGAACTAGAGGTCTTTGAGTATATTCTAAGTATTTTCTTTCTAAACATTAAAAATCTGTTACCATGATGAAGTCCACTGCAGAAGCCTCCTCAGTCTACTGGCTTCTGAAACTTCAGCACCAGCATGTACATGAGGTTCTCATGTAAGTCCATGATGATGTTAAAGTCAGGCTGGAATACAGAGCATTCATCAATCAGTACACATTCCTTATTACCACAGTATTTTCCCAATGACTTTCATTGTAAACCTTTTGCATTACTACAAGGAATAATTTTGAACTTTAAGAAATTTTGCTATTGTCTGTTCTTAAAATTTTACCTTCCTCTTTAAATAAGCATCAAAAGATCCTCTGAGTTGCATGAGCATTCTGAATTTTTGCTAATGTTAAATTCACTGCTTCCAATATCTATTTATCAGATAAAGCATCAAAGTTTTAAAAGTTCATCATAGCAGGTGTATAAAATTGCCTTTAAAAAGTGGAAAAAGTGGCAGTCAATAACCTAAATCCAAAAGATAGATTTGAGAATGAAATACAAGATATTAGGAAGCACTAAGACTTGTAGGTAGTATTATATTACAGTTATATTTTCGACTCCATCACACATTTACACTCAATAGCACCCAGAACCATTGCTTCTAAACCCTGTCCATCCCTTGGCACAATGATCAGAATTACACATTAATTAATGAATTTTTTTAAATTTATTTATTTATTTATTTGAGAGCGACAGACACAGAGGGAAAGACAGATAGAGGGAGAGGGGGAGAATGGGCGCACCAGGGCTTCCAGCCTCTGCGAACGAACTCCAGACGCGTGCGCCCCCTTGTGCATCTGGCTAACGTGGGACCTGGGGAACCGAGCCTCGAACCAGGGTCCTTAGGCTTCACAGGCAAGCGCTTAACTGCTAAGCCATCTCTCCAGCCCTAATTAATGAATTTATAGATACAGAAACTTAAATAAAATATTAAGACATTAAATGTCATGGATGGACATTTGCCATGCACGCATAAATACCTGAGAACCCATACAAAAAGCTAGATATTATTGTTCTAGCCAGGAGTGGTGGTGCACGCCTTTAATCCCAATACTTGGGAGGCAGAGGTAGGAGGATCGCTGTGAGTTCGAGGCCACCCTGAGACTTCACAGTGAGTTCCAGGTCAGCCTGGGCTAGAGTGAGAGCCTACTTCAAAAAACCAAAAAAAAAGAAAAAAGCTAGATATTGTTGTTCTAGTATCGGTAAGCCCAGTGTGGGCCTAGAGCAAGAAGGAAGACAAAGACAGGAGAATCACCGGGAAGTCTGTGGACGAATATGCATGGAAAATTTAACACAATGAACAATGAGAGACCATGCTTCAAAGTAGGCAGAAGTCCTCCTCTGACCTCCACACTGTGACATGGCATGTGGGTCCAAACTCACTTCTCTCTCTCTCTCTCTCTCTCTCTCTCTCTCACACACACACACACACACACACACACACAGAAAGAGAGAAACTTAAATGTTAACAAAGACATATGGCCATTTAATCAATAAAGGTAACATGCAAAGTGTGCATACCAATTCTATATACTATCTCCAAAATTTCCTGATGTAATTATTTAAAAAAAAAAAACATTGAAACAAACAAATGCTTTGAAAATTGGGCAAATGTACAAACAAACATTTTGCTAAAGCAAAATAATGATAACAATCAAGTTAATGAAATACATTTAATATCATTAGGCTTTGGGTCAATGTAAATGGAAAGCACCATGACAGGTTTCTGTATGCCTTTTATAGTAGCTAATAGTAGATGCACAACACACACACACACACACACACACACACACACGGATAAACAGCAGACTGTGGTCATGGCATAGCACAACTAAGATCATCATACATTGCTGATGTGAAGGAGAAACAATACAGTCACTTGGAACAAGGATTTGACAGTCTTTACACACTTTCTTATTCAACTAGATTTAGCAATTTCAGTTATAGATAATTACTCAAGTCAAATGAAAATTTTGACGTATGTAAAAGTTCAGAATGTCTGAATTTAGAATCACCAAGGCTAAAATATCTTTTGTCTGACAAATTCCTTAACATATCGATATATAACATGTAATACATACTAGTAAATAGCACAAAACAATGAACCACAACGTTAACTTTTTTCATTAGTTTCACTAATTTAAATAGTATATCACATTACACTGATGATTCTTTTTATTTTATACTTGAGGAAGGACAAAATAAACGTAGTCATAGAAAGACAGATAGTTGACAAGACAGTGGGGTTGGCTGTGGAGGGACTGACTACAAAAAGAGCCAAAATATGTGCTGCGTGATAGCTCTATTAAGTATTTTACTATCTTAGTTATGATAATACTTAATATATTTGTTAAAAACCTATAAAGCTAAACACGAAAGGATAAATTTCACTGTTAGTTATTCACAGCAGTGTTAAGAGGAACAGGAAAAAGAATGCCCAGCAAAAAACAAAATTTGAAACAATAGTCATATTTAAATATGCCATTTATTGCAGTAAAGAAATATGTAAGTTGACTTTTGGACAGAAGTTACCAGCACCACATCAAAAGGCAAAATTGCAGCAAATGTAAGATGTGACTGTCCTTTATTTGTGAATTTATTAATGCCTGCTGTGTGGCTCGGGCAGTTTGAACCCCATCCAGTCAGCCAAGTGCTTTACAACCGAGTTCTTCTTCAGTCCTGTTTTCAGTTCTAGAGTTTCATGTCATCTCACTCTATAACATGTATATCAATGGTCCCATAAGCTGACCCCAGGAGTTGGGCAAAGAAATCTAAAACTTTTAAATGTATCTAAGATAAAGATACAAAAATATGATAAAATGAAACACTTGTCACTTTCTGATTGCATTAGCACATGGTCATCATATTTCTTTTAAAACCACTTAAAGTCATATTTAAAATGAAATAAGTGAAAAAGATAGCAAAGCCCCAGAAATTCTTGATTTCAGGGAATATTTATAGCATCTTTATTTCTGCCCTTTAATGTCTACAGCTGCTGTGGGGTCACCACAATGACCTCTAGGCATCTTCTGTATGACCCTGTGCCCCTGCATACACATACAAGTGCACACACCTACTTCAGTAATTTAAATGAAAATGAACAATAACCATGTTTTTATTTATAAAACTCAAGAGTGCAAATACTAAAGAAGACACCTTTTCTCTGGCAATTACTGTATGGGGTCCCCTGCTAGTAATTTTTAGCATCAAGGGATAAGCAATAATTTTTTTAAGTTATTTCAGAATAATGAGTGATCATTAGATAGCTAGAGCCTTAGAAAGTATAAAAATTTTAAAAAGGGAAACAAAACGTCAACAGGAGATTCACAGTGGGGTTCAAATTAAATTAAATAACACTGTGGTCCTGTAGTCACCTAAGGTATGGTTATTTAAGTATTAAAGTTTCAGATTATTTTCATGCCAGATTTATATATCGTGAATAAATCTTTGATTAGACAGTAAGTAGTCAGGATTCAAATGGAATTGATTTTACTTTGTTATTTTGATGGCAGTGTATTCCACCTTGGTCAAGTTTTGTTCCCTCATGCTGAGCAAGTGAGGAGATTATTGTGTCATCCCAGAGAAATGGTCATAGGAATGTCCTCTTATTCCTTTTGATGAGAAAAAAAAAAAACAAACACAACTTAATAAACACAAGCAATCAGTGTGAATGTGCCCAAAAATTTAACACTTAGGGAATAATACAAGAAGTGCAAAGACAATACTATGCTGTACTTCACACGTTGCCTGAAAAGGAAACAGCGAGACAGAAATGTCATCTTTCCCTTTGCTACATCAAAGGCATCTAGATCAGTGAGTACACATAGTAGGCCCTTGGATATCATTCTCAAGGGAATACAGGAGTGACAGGATCCTCTGTGGGTTAAAACAACATGGAGTGCTAATGCTAACAGCTCTGAGACACTTGAGAAATACAGCCCAGCCACACTCCCTTCCCTTGCCATTGCAGATCAGATTTACTGATAGGAAAAATCTGTCTTGTCCCAGGGGCAGCAGGAGACCCTGAAAACGACCAGGGAGCTTATGTGTGATTAAAATAAGCCACTCCACTCTCTAGCACTGATGTAGAAGATTCAGTTTCTGGATGAAGCTGACTAAAAGATCCAGCAATGGGCAGGAGGATTTTGAGGAGGCGCCTGGAGCCCATGCAGGAAGCCATTAGACCCAGGTTAGAGCTGGAAGTGACCTGACTGAGTTTTCCAGACAGGACTGCGGCCGTGCAAAGCTCTCTGCACTCGTTGTGACATGGCTAGCGTGTCTTCCGAGGCTCAGGGAACATTGCAGAATAGGCAAAGGACAGGATGTAAGACCACGGGAGGAGTACTTGAGAACACTATTCTCCAGGCATGAAAGAGCCTTTGCATGCATAACCCCTGAATGGCTCATGTCACTTCTCCAAGACCTGCATGGTATTGAGCACATCAATATTTTGACATGGGCCAAAAAAGACATCATTGGGGCTAGAGAGATGACGTAATGGCTAAGGCACTTGCCAGCAAAACCTAATGATGACAGTTCAATTCCCCAGTACCCACATAAAGCCAGATACATAGTGGCACATGCATTTGGAGTTCTTTTGAAATGGTTAGAGGCCCTGGCACACCCGTTCTCCCTGTCTACTATCTCTTTCTCTGCTTATAAACAGATTAAAATATTTCTTAAAAGACATCAAAATAAAAGACTTATGCAGGAGGACAAGGTGTATGGGTGGAGAAGCAGAACTGCTACTCCATTTGGCCCAGGAGAAAAAGTGGTAGAACAGCTTTCTAGTGATGTTACATTAGTTATTGGTTAAAATAATTAAACAGAAGGACCGTAGGCTGAGGTGCCTCCAGTGCCCTGGCTCGGAATGTAAAGAAAGTCCATACCTGAAAAACCCCGGATTCAGCAACAGGGACCAGAGAACTTCTTTGTCTAGGTCAGGCCTATCCCCCGGGGTGTTAGAAATACCCTTACAGTTTGATGTAGCCAGTCGTTTCCTTGCTCCTGGGAAAATCACAATCGTACGCGCGCGCGCACACACACACACAGAGGCTCATAGTCTAGTGGGGTTAGGGGAAGAAGTGATTTAGCAGGTGGATTAGATTATGACTTTGTGAAGAAGTGTCAGCGAAAGACATCAATCGTGTGAAGAGCCAAAAAGTCATTTACAGTGATATTTAAAACCATGAAGCAAGATATGGTCAACTAAAGAGTGTGTATATGTTTCACACGTAAATGACCCTTTGGTACTGTCATCAAGAGATTTCCATTCCTTGCAACGAAACAAGTTTGAATTTATAAAGACATTGTTAACAGGAAGTAGTAGAAAAATCCTTGATAGCATTTTTTCTCAATTCAAGATTGTAGAATATCCACCTGATTTTGGCCTCTCTCCTGTCATTAACTCCCCTTTATCTGAATTATTTTGATTGTATTCCCTCCAACCAAACACTTTTTATGAAACAACAACAATAAAAAATAAATAAACTTAGCATCAAACCCAATAGTGTATGTCTTCAGTCCTCTCCAAAACTCTTAATATCCCTCAGGCAAAATTGGAATGCAAATGGGATCACTGAGCTAGGATTAATTATAAATCTAGGGTGGGAGTGACTAAAGGTTACTCTTCTTTAAAATAATTAAGGCAAAAATTACACATTATGAATAAATTGTATCCAATGTAATGAAGTCTATAATGATGCCCATTTTGAGTCTGTGGGAAAATGAGTTTAAAGTAAGACACCTGCCATGCTTTTAACAACTTTCTGTGCTGGTGGACTAAAGAACTCTCTCTCGAGACCGTCTGTGAGACAGATGAAAGAGGTGGTGGCTTGTGGTAGGAGAAGGCTTCTGCTGCATTTTTCTGGTACTCTGCTGAATCAAAGAACTGTCTGTGTTAATCCATATGGTTCTTCCCTTCATTTAAAATATCTGGTTCTGTGTAGTTTATGCTTTAAACAAAATAATACTCTCCTCACTTTGTTGAAACTGTTAATGATTCTTCCCCTAAGGCTTAAAAGAAGATGCTGGAGATAATGAGCAGAAATCAACTTGATTGTTCTCTCACCTAACAGATATATTTATGTGCTTCTAAAACACAGAATTTTCAGTTGTTATTTTGACTCTGTAAATATCTGTGGAGTGCCAGGTTAATAATCAATCTCGACATTGTATTGGTTTGACACTATAAATAGTGCATTATGCTAGAGACTTAAAAAACTCGATGGTAGAAAAAAATAGGACAATGACTATGCCCCAGATAAGCTTAAAAATGAACACTGATGAAACTGTTAGATAACATTTAAGTACCAGAGTTGTATAACGCTGACAGTGTAGGGAAGGGGAGAGCTATGTGAACCAGGGGATCTGTGGAAAGTTTGTCAGAAGAGTCAGGTCTTTCCATTCTGAGATCATGAAGACATTGTTCTTATTGCCTTCAGCATTCTATTTAATGAACATTTATTGACAGTAGTACTGAAAACATTTTCCAAAGTTGTGGAGGACATAGGCACCAAAAATACAAATAGGACATTAGGTCTGTCCTCAGAAGATGGTAAACTTCTTGAAGTAGAAATAAGTCATATATACAAAAAAAAAAAAAGAGAATTAAAAAAAAAAAGTCAAGAAAGAGTCATGGCATTCCATATCTTTTATTGGATGTATCTCAGACTTTATAATTGTAATATTTTTCTTACAGGAATACTACCTTCAAAAGTTGGCCAAACTTATGGTTAAGCTACTTGCCTGCAAAGCCATAGGACCCAAGTTCAATTGCACAGGATCCAAGTAAGCCAAATGCACAAGGTGGTGCATGCATCTGGAATTTGTTTGCAGCAGCTGAAGGCCCTGGCATAACCATTCTTTCTTTTTGTCTATCTACATCTTACTCTCTCTCTCAAATACATACATACACTAAAAGAGAATTATAAAAGTTGGACTAACTTTAGTGTTGAGACAGTCCAAATAAATTTGCTGAAAAGGCCCACAGAAGACAAATTTTCACTTTAACAATTAAAGAGACCACCTATCCAAAATGCTAAGGTTATAAAACCTAGTGGGGAAGCCAGTAATGTGGAAAGCTTAAGTGGATACATTGTGCCCATCAAACTGCCCTTATCATTAGCATCATGGAAGAAAGTGAGCAAAAAAGCCATCATACTAGCAGAGGGTCTTGTGAGGGGTGATGTGTGAGGTGGGTGTTAAAAGGATTTTCAGCAGGGGATTTTTTTTTATCAAATTATATTTTATTCATGAAATAAAATTATCAATTAAAATGTATCTATTTTTTTTAAAATAAGCTACTTAGTGGATGAAGACTGTTTTATTTTTGACATTGTCTTTTCTTCATCTTTACACATTGGGAAGGACCAGTGTTTACCAGTGAGAACCATGAAGAATGAATGTTTGTCATCATCAGCATAGTCTGTTCTAAAATTTTACTAGGACTATTTAGATCTAACACCCTGAGTGTAAATACCTTGTTTCTAGTGGTTTTTACCAGAAAATGCTAAATCTCATCTGCTAGAATAAAAAAAAAAAAAAGTGTCTGTCTATGGGCTGCAGAGTGGCTCAGCAGTTAAGGCACTTTCCCACAAATTCTAATCACCCAGTTTGATACCCCAACATTCACATAAAGCAAGATGCATAATGTCACAGTATGATGCAGTCAGGTTCACATTGCTGGCAAAAATCACTTGGCCAAGAGCAACTTTGGGGAAAACAGGGTTCATTTTGGCTTACAGACTCTAGGGGAAGCTCCATCATACCCATGAGCACAGACTGGAGATCAACATCAGGTTGACAACAGGAACAGGAGAGTGTGCCAAACACTGGCATGGGGAAACTGGCTATAACTGCCTTAATCCCACCCCCCCCCCCCAGAATACACTGCTACAGGTGGCTTTAATTTCCAATTGCCATCAGTTGAGGAACCTAGCATTCAGAACACCTAAGTTTGTGGGGGACATCTGAATCAAACCACCACATTCTGCTCCTGTCCCCTGTAAACTGATAACCATACATGATATAAAATGCAATGCATTCAGCCCAACTTTAAAAGTCCCTATAGTTTTTATCAATCCTAATGATGTTCAAACGTCCCTGTAATCCAAGGTGTTTTCACTAAGCCATAATACCAAAATAAAAATAAAAAATCCGCCCTCCCCAACCCAAAATAGAACACAATGAACACTCATACTGCAAAAGATGGTACTGGGCATAGCAAAAAAATATTCAACCAATACAAAATTTAAAACAACCAGGGCAAACATCAAGTTGTGGGGCGCTAAGTACAACTCCAGTCAGTGAAAAGTCTATAAATCTGATAATTCTAACCAGCAACAAGTCTCTGGCACTCCGATTCCATCCCTCCAGATAGGCTACTCAGAGACCTGGAGAACTTCATCTGGGGCCAGCAACGCTCCTGAGCTGCCCTCTCATGATCCTGGCATCTCCACTGGGTCTCCACTGAAAGCTGCAGTTCACACTCATAGCTCCATCAGGTCTCCATGCAGACATCCAGCAAATCTGCTTCACACTGCCCATGGCTCTCAACAAAACAAAAGACCATGTTGTAAACTCAATGAGCCTCTTTTCCCTGCATTTCTTATACTCCACAATTCCAGGTAGGGTGCCAATTTATTAATCCAGGGGGAAAGAAAACAGACTTTGAAGAACAGGACACTCCTTGAGCAGTCAGGCTCTTCAAAAGAGTCTACATTCTTCCTGTTGCCCCAGTACAGGTCAGCTGGCCCAATATCAAAGATTGTAATCTCTCAATTGCAGGTGAATGTGAGTTTTGGCACAAAGATTTCATTTTCTTCTGGGCCATATCCCTTTGCTCACACCAGCCCATTTCTACACAATGCAACCCTGCAAAAGTTCTCAGGACCCAGGCATAACAGCAAGCCTCTCACACAAACTGCTTCTAGCCCAGTCCAAGAAAAGCTCTTTTTCGTCCTTATAAACCAAACCTCACAGTGCATAGTTCGTTCTGCATTCAAGTCTTTCAACTCTGACCAGAATAGTCCATCAAGCTGTACTTACAGCACTGTAAGGCATCTCTTAGGCCAAGATTTCAAATACTTCCACATTCCTCTTGAAAATCAGCTCCAAGAGGATAATGCCAGAGAGTCAGGTGTCTAGTAGCAAGTGACACCACTCCTCAGTACCAACTTTACTATTGCAGACAGGTTTGTATTGCTGACAGGAACCACTTGAGTAAGAGCAGCTTGTGGGGAAACAAAAAAGGTTTATTTTAGCTAAAGACTCAAGGGGAAGCTCCATGATGGCAGGGGAAAATGAGAACATGAGCAGAGGGTGGACATCACTTCCTGGCCAACATCAGGTGGACAACAGCAACAGGAGAGTGTGCCAAACACTGGCATGGGTAAACTGGCTATAAAACCCAAAATCCCACCCCCAACAATACCCTGCCTCCAGTAGGATATTATTTCCAATGCCATCAGCTGGGAAACCTGGCATTCAGAACACTTAAGTTTATCAGGGACACTTGAATCAAACCATCACACAGTGTGTACATATACACCTCAGTACTGACCTTTATCAATGGATAAAGAAAGGCCAAACACAGACAATATTGTCTGAAGATTTACTTACATAAATAGAGAGAGAGATTTCCATTTTCAAGAAACCACTGTGCATTTAGGGTGATGCAAATATCTTGACTCTCCCAAACCTCACTAGTGACACACAGCAGGAAAACAAAGGCTCCTTGAAGATTACTTCTTGACTCTGCATTTACACCCCTTTAAATCACAACAATCCATGATGAACCCAAATCTAGAGGCACACGCCTTTAATCCCAGCACTTGGAAGGCAGAGGGAGGAGGATTGCCTTGAGTTTGAGGCTGTGCTGAGACTCCACAGTGAATTCTAGGTCAGCCTGGGCTAGAACGAGACCCTACCTCAAAAAAACAAATAAAAAAAATATCTTTTGAGTAATCTCTTTGCTCATTTTTATAACTTACCTAGATTTAGTTGTTTTCTTTCTTCTTTTTTTTTTTTTTTTTTTAGGTGTTAGGATAAAAAAAAATTAAGAGAAATCTAACACAGGTTAGAGAAGCATAATCATGGACTCCCTTAGAAAAGTAAACTCAGATGACTACAGCAACAGCAACATGAGGGAAATCATTACAGCCAATCATGAATATATGACTGACATAAAAACAAAAATACAACTAGATTTATTTATCATTTATTTACTATCAACTATATGTTTATGTGATATATGTTTCTGAGACACATTCAAGATTTAGAATCACTCATTGTGTTCCTAAAAACCTTTCTTTTCTTTTCTTTTCTTTTCTTTTTATTTATTTATTTGAGAGCAGGAGAGAGAGAGAGAGAGAGAGAGAGAGAGAGAGAGAGAGGAAGGGAGAGAATGGGCGTGCCAGGGCCTCCAGCCACTGCAAATGAACTCCAAACATATGCACTCCCTTGTGCATCTGGCTAACATGGGTCCTGGGGAATCGAGCATCAAACCAGGGTACTTAGGCTTCACAGGCAAGTGCTTAACCACTAAGCCATCTCTCCAGCCCAAGAAAGCTTTCTTTTATATATTTTACTTGTGAAAAAATTATTTTGTAAATCTTAGATTGGTTTGGTCTATCCTACATTATTATTATTATTATTATTATTTGGTTTTTCAAGGTAGGGTGTCACTCTGGCCCAGGCTGACCTGGAATTAACTATGTATTCTCAGGGTGGCATCAAACTCATGGAAATCCTCCTACATCTGCCTCCAGAGTGCTGGGATTAAAGGCGTGCACCACCATGCCTGGCAGTGTAATTCTTAAGAATGCAAGTCTGATGAGCAGGTTAAATTATATTTAGTTCCTAATATAAAAATAAATTGTCTAATTTGAAAGTGTAATGCTTGCTTCAAAGCTGAAAATCAACATGTAATTGAATCATTTATTTTCAGATGGATAAGAGGTCTTTTGGAACAGTTAACAAAAGATGGACAATTATCAAAGATTGAGATAGAAAGGCTGTTATTTATACATAAATAGTGCTTCCAAAACTGGAAATCAGGGAGGGAAAAGGAAAGATGATTGAGCAAAATTCTGTCACTTTTATAAAAAAAAAAAAAAAAAAAAAAAAGTTCTGCATTCTGAGTAGAGGAATATGGCTTCTACCTTGGTTGAAGTCAGTGCTTGGGAGCGAAGAAACCCCCTCAGCACACTGAACCCACTATGTAAGATTGACGGTGGGGAGACAAAGCCTGAAATCCTGTTTGCAAACACAGCAAAGAACTAAATAACCCTGCTTGATGTGGAGGAGTGAGCAGAGCTCAGGTTTCAGACTGAGCCAGGGATAGCTCCAGGGAGAGCCGAAAGAAAGCAAGGGGCCTGGGCAGGTCGGCTGGAAGCCGCGGTCTATGCATGGAATGCTCGAGAGCTCGGATCAGTTGGCCCTGACCGACGGCCGTTCATCTCTTAACTGACGGGTCAAGGGGCTGTTTGGCAGCCCTAGTGTACCACTGGAGGAAAGGAGTGCATTTAGAGTAATTTCCCAGTGTAATCCTTTGGAATTACGGTAATATTTTTGCATCAATTCTGTTTCCATTTCTTCCCCAAAGCATATCATGTTTCCCTCTTAGTTCTACATAAGCAATTCCTATTTATTAAGTGTCTGTTTCAGTTTGGCTGAAATCGAACATACTAACATGCCATCATCACTCACCCTCCCTCCCCCGCCCCCTGTGCAGGGGCTGGAAACCCTGGCTTCACAGGGATAGCTTGATTGTGTTTTGAATGAACTCCACATTCAATTCCTCTTCCTATGGTGATTATGGCTTGAAGAATCAGCAGATTGAGACTGACCCAAAGGGGATCCAAACAGGTTAGACTAAGTAAGAGCTTTTAATACATAAGGAAATACCCATAATTTTTTCAGCTGTGTACTTCAGTTTTCTGATGAATATTTGGGCTAGAGATACTCATAGAGATTTGTGGCTGCAGGATCATTGCTGAGTCTACATCGTGATGACCGATAGACAGACGCTGAGGATAAACAACACATGCCAAAGCAAAAATCCAGAGGTTCCTGGGAACTCAACACTAAAGTTTACTTAACACACCGAGCACAGTTCACAGAATTTTGGAAAAGAAGGGGTGTGTGGTAGTTTGAATAGAATAGATGGCCCCCAATATATTCAGTTGTTTGTTTATAGTTCATATCTACAGCCACCTGGCTGGAGGCAGTTTCACTGTGTGAATCTTAAGGTGTGGTGGTGGGTTTCAGGTTTCAATCTAAAGAGATGCAAAGTGTGCCTAGCTGGAGCTCCTGAAGTGTGCTGTGGTTTTTGACCTTTAGGCTTGTACCTCTCTCTCTCTCTGCTTGGTCCTGTGAAGGCAGGCCAGCTTCTTCTGCCATTTACGGAACTTCCCCTGGATCTGAAGGCTTCAAAAAATATCCCCTCTTCCATAACTGTGCCTGGTCTGGAAGTTCATCTCAGTGAACCTGAATCTGTCTGCTACAGGGTGGAAAGCCTGAAAGCGCCACAGGATGGGAGGGAATACCCAGAGGCATTGCCCTCCCCACACGATGATTGACTGCTGCTCTCACAACTCATAACCCACAACCCCACGGGGAACCCTGCAACCCCACTAAGGATGATCTTCAGTGGTTTGGAGACTGATAGTAACATATGATGCATCTATACAAATATATATACTTAATAAAAAAAAAGAAAAGAAATCTCTTTGGTAATGAAATTTCTTATAATAATATGGCTGAGAGGACATGTAATGAGCTATCACTTTTCAAATACACACATATTTAGAATATTTTATGTGCAGTGCATATCATTATGCAATTGAAACATGGTTAGTAAGGTGTGTTTGCTACTATTATATTTCTGTGACCAAAATATCTGTCAGTCAGGACAACTTAAAGGGCGGAGTTACTCTTCTCATAGTTTCAGTGGATGTGGTTGGACGCAGGCACTGGGCAAAACATCATGGTTGTGGGTGCATGCTGCAGCAGAAGTTGTTTTTTTTTTTTTTGATGGACAGGAAGAGGCCAGAGACAGGGCCCCCCTAAGGTTCTGCTCCCAGTGGCCTGTCAGTTTTCTCCAGTGAAGCTGGAGAAAGGTCCCAACACATTGCAACCAGCTGGCATCATAAGCTTTTACACATGAGCTAATGAGGAAGACTGAATCATCAAGTTCAAACATGGCACGAAGAATAGACTTTTTTGATTTGATGGGAATTTAGATAACATAGGCTGGAGAAATTGTTCAGTGGTTAAATGTGCATTCTTGCAAGCTTGGGTTTGCTTTTCCCAGTACTCACGTCAATCCAGATGTAGGAGATGGTTAATGTTTGCTTGTTTTCCAGTTTGTTTGCAGCTTCAGGGGGCCCTGGCATACCCACCCACCCCCAATGTCTCTCTGTTTCACATACAAAAATATTTAAAAAATTAAATACCAGACACGTGCGGCTTCATTAAAGAAGTCAGGCCTAAAAGATGAGAGGTGACTTTTTAAACACTTTTTAAATATTTTTTTTTTTATTTTTATTTATTTGAAAGCAAAGGACAGAGAGAGAGAGAAAGAGGGAGAGAGAGAGAGAGAGAATGGGTGGGCCAGGGCCTACAGCCACTGCAAAGGAACACCAGACACGCATGCCCCCTTCTGCATCTGGCTAACATGGGTCCTGGAGCATCAAGCCTCGAACAGGTGTCCTTAGGCTTCACAGGCAAGCACTTAACCACTAAGCCATCTCTCCAGCCCTTTTAACACTTTTAAAACAGGATGATAAGCTGTCTCCCATGCCAAGTCTTTGTGCTACCGACTTGTCTTATAGTTACAGCTGGTCTAGAGGGTAAGGACCTCTTGCTACCTTCTGGGGTTTGGCTTTCTTTGTCATGCTCCTGCCCCACTGAACAACTTGTGAAAGGGAAATAACACATCCAAAACCGCAGGCAGGAGAAGCAGCAGCAAACAGCAGCCCTGACGGTAATTAGTGCTGGAAGACCATTTTTCCTGTGGTAATTGCTGAACGGCTAAGTTATGGCCCAAAGGTGCCAAACAAGGTTACTTTAGCTTTTTGCAATAAGTTCACTGACAACACATTAGGAGACATATGCAGCCCATAAGTTGGAATGGATTGTGATTAGATAGTAGTAAAAATTATTTCCTTCTTTGCCTACACCTTAACTACTGTTAAAAATAAGCCTAACCTCTCAGAAATAGTTATTTGAAATAATTTTCTCTTCTCCAACATATGCTGACAGAGACAGACAGATCATTACTGATGCTTTACAATGTTAAGATGCAACGTGCTCTCTGTGACAGCAAATATTGAGTGCTTTAAAATTGTAACTTAACATTTTAAATGTATGTTTGTATCATTTCCTGTATCTTGTAGCCCTGCTTTTAACATCAAGACATTTTAGATGAGTGTAAATTGTGGCTGACAGAATAAGACTCACAAGGAAAATCTGGCAGCTCATTTGAGTTCCTTGACACATGGATATGCACTTTTCTGATTCAACATGAACTCGTAGGATGTGAGCAATAAAAACTGGCCATTTCTATTTGGATAAAAATAGTAGGAGAGTTTTCATGCCCATATTGTCCCAGATTTTCACATATTCGAGGATTCCTCTTAGTAGGCACAGGCAAGAATGTGCAAGGCACCTGAAGGAGTTTTAAAACCTCAGATGAAGTGGGCGAGATGGCTCAGCAGCTCAGGCACTTGCCTGCAAAGCCTAATGACTAAAATTCAATTTCCAGGTACCCATGAAAAACCAGATGCACAAAGTGGCACATGTACCTGGAGTTCATTTGCAGTGGCTGGAGGCCCTGGGGCACCCATGCTCTGTCTCTCTCTCTCTCTCTCTCTTCTCTCTCTCTGCTTGCAAATAAATAAATATTTCCTTTTTTTGTAAATCCCTCACTTGATGAATTAAAAACTACAGGAGAATTAGGCAAGCTTCAAAAGTACTGTCTTGACTCATCCTGAGTCCATTGTTAGTCATTCAATTCTAACACACTTGTCATCAGTTTCACATATGTCATTCAAAATGCATGAAGAGAGACTTCTTGCTAGCTGGTAGTGTTTTTTTGTTTGTTTTGTTTTGTGTTCATCTCTGCTTCTCCATTAAAAAAACTTGTAGAATGGAAATAATGAATCAAGATGTCACCTAGCTTTCTCTCACAGCACATGCGTGTGTGTACATGCGTACGCGCATGCGTGGGTGCCTGTGTACCACACTTCCTTGTCATTTGCCTGTTGGGCTTCCCATGCTTGTGATAGTGCATACTGACAACATGAATACCTTGTGAAAGGCAAGATATAGGAGTTAAAGCGCCAAAGAAATCTATCTTTCTACTGAGCAGCCATCTTAGAACTGTCTTTTAAACCTGCCTCCATTGATAACCTTAAATAGAAATGTTTTGAGTACTATTATCTTGTCTATTGTAATCCTGCTGCTATAAAAAGTGGGTAAACTTTTATAAGAGTTAGTATTTTTGAAACCTATACACACATATAAATAAGGTCCCCGGGCTTCCAATTAATTGTTCATATCAGAATCAATATAATATTCAGTGGAAAGTTAAGGCCATAGAAACCGATACTTTGAAAAGCGTTCATACTTCTCTAAATCCTTTATGCGAATTCAGCAGACTGAAATGTTCTCCATGCCTACATGAATTGTACACCTGAAACTTTAAACATTTTACATTCCTCATTCCAATATACTAAAAAAAAAAAAAAAAAAAAAAAAAAAAAAAAAAAAAAAAAAGGCAATGTAGCTTTGGGAAGGTAAAATTAAATGGAATGATGATATTAGAGCCATAACGGTTCTAACAGGCTGGTGGTCTTATTTGGAATGGAAGGTAGAGCACCAGCTTCGTCCTTTCTGTGCAGACACAGAGGGCGTTCACCAGTGCCTCTGGGTATTCAGGAAAAGGGGACACTTGAGGCCCTGGAAGAGTCCCCATTAGGATACCACTGTGCTGTCACCTTCCCAGCCCTCCTGTGCCATCAAGTCTACAAGGAACACCTGAAAGCTTGAAACAATAAATATATACTGAGGTAGGAACCTCAGTCTATAAAGAGGCTGATTCTTACCTAAGTAGAAGTGATCATACAAAGGGTGGGTCGTCCCTGTGAGGGGTGTACAAGATTCCTTTAGACTCCTGGTATTGTGAATTGAATATAAAACGTCCCCCGTGGGGCTGGAGGGATGTCTTAGTGGTTAAGCGCTTGTCTGTGAAGCCCGAGGACCCCGGTTTGAGGCTCCATTCCCCAGGACCCACATTAGCCAGATGCACCAGGGGGCGCATGCGTCTGGAGTTCGTTTGCAGTGGCTGTAGGCCCTGGCATGCCCATTCTCTCTATCTCTCTCTCTCTTTCTCTCTTTCCATCTCAAATAAATAAATAAAACAGAAAAAAATAAATAAATAAAAATGTCCCCTATGGACTCCTGTGTTCCAACACTTGGTCCCTAACTGGTGGTATTCTTCAAGAGGGCACGACAGTTGTGGGACCTTTAGGAGGTGGGGCCTTGCTAGAAGAAAGGGTGAGCCTTGAGGGAGTTTAGGTTACCCCACTTTATGATTGCTCTCTTTGCTTTCTGATAATGACACATTATAACCCACCCTGCTCCATCCTCTGGTTATAAGGCCTTTCTTACCATGATCAAATGTGTCCCTAAAATCTCTAAGCCAGAATAAACCCTTTCTTTCCTTAAGCTGCTTTCTGTAAGATATTTGGTCTCAGGAATGAGTCAAGTAAGTAAAAACCTGACCTGTCTGATGAAACTCTTCTTGTTATGAGGTAATTTCCCTTGGTCTCAAGAAAGAAGATTAAATTATTTGAAGACTTTAGTATCACACAAAGCTGTCTATGCAACTTGACTATATAAAACTGTCCTTACAGAGGAGGTGTCAGTCTTCCACACTTAATATATCTGGAGAGCTGGATTAAAATGATACATGTTTAAAGAATATATGTGTGATTCATGTGTGGGAAGCACAGACAGTGAGTGGCTTGGCCACTCTTGTTATACTTAGCTGGTCAGATAAAAACAAAGAAACAAAAGCCAACAAACAAGACGTGCTGAAAGACATTCTCCGGGATACTGGAGAAGTTGGGAAAGCTTCTGGTCATCATGAGATCAAGTAGCAGGACAGTCTTTGCTTCTCTTTGATGCTAAGAACAGACCACTGGCACAAATGACCTTCTGGCCATAGTCAGCTGGTAGCTACATGAGTTGATTGTCTTCCTCAGAGTATCTGAGACAGAAAGTGGCTTTAAATCTTGCTCACGTTTCACCTTTTTTGTGTTCTGTACAACATTTCACCAAAGTAAAAATAATTCAACCTTGTTCTTTCATATGGTTAGAAGACTAATCTTAAATTAGTTTGGTAGATGTTAGAATGTACTCATTGATTGTTGCCAGAGTTCATACCAACCCTACCTTTGTCACTGCTCTTCCTCTTGCCACGTCTGCTGAGAATCTACCCAGACAGCCAGGCGCTGGCTCAGAGAATCCCTCCCTGTGGCCGCTCCTTACTACAAAGATGAGCATGCATCTCCCCTGCTATTCCTCACGGGGAAACAGATGTAGAATCCGTGGTGGGATCAAGGGCAGCATTCTAGGTTCCTGGTGACCATATACAGTCTACCTTCTAAGGCCTTTAATATGACCTTGCAGGTAGCTTTTCCAGAGCCAGGGGTCATGGTATCACAATTTGGGAATCATTTAATGATTGTTTTTAATCCATTCTAGTTATTATTATTTATTTATTTTTGTTGCATCTTAACATTTTTTCCACCGGTGAGATCAAGGCTACTTTGTCAGAACATAAAATGTGTCATCTCACCAGTGAGGGAGTTGGCAGTCATTTGTCACTTAGCCCTCCTCAGAGCACCTGAAGACAAATAACTGTCTGGATTGTCATCTAAATTGCTTTCTTTCTTTTATTTTTTTTTTGGTTTTTCGAGGTAGGGTCTCACTCTGGTCCAGGTTGACCTGGAATTAACTCTGTAGTCTCAGGGTGGCCTTGAACTCACGGCGATCCTTCTACCTCTGCCTCCTGAGTGCTGGGATTAAAGGCGTGCACCACCATGCCCAGCTTAAATTGCTTTCTTTACTCATCAAGAGGGAATACCTTTAAACAAAAATTCTGTTTTTCTTTAATCACTGCAGGAAATCTTGGGGTGTACCATGTGGGTTTTGCGCAGAGTGGTTGGTGTTTACGCAGCCGTGGGTCCCAGATCCACCTGAGGATGGAACAGAAAGCTCCATGGAATTTGGATTTCCTCACTGAATTATAGCAAAAATGTACGTGATTATTTTGCTTCCATTACCGACAGTTGAACTGTGGATGGCTGTGTGGTTAGGCTCACAAGATCAGGTAGTGCACACCACAGAGGGAATGGATAAATACACCAAGGCATCTGTCCACAGGTGGAAATCCCTAAGGTTGATGAACAGACCCTACTACACTATCAGTCCACAATATAAGGAAGCCAGAGAAATGGTACCTCTGGTTTCCTTGCTTCTTGTATCTAGCAATGGCTACATTTCTTTCTTGTACTGTTTCAAGCAAATTGTTTCACAAAACCATTTACACTAAATATCTCTACTAAGATAGAGTAGCTAGAGTCAGGTTTAGACAAGTTATTGTACCGAAAAGTCCAAGCTTTTGTAAGTTGAAGCCATATATTCCTCATAACAGTAAAATTAAACATGTTGGAATTCCTCAGCACACTTGTAGAGAGGACATATGAATATACAACACATAGTGTTAAACAAGAAATCAAGGTGAAGAAATGAGGTATCTCTACTTCTAAAACCAAAATTTAAAAAACCCTGATACATACAGGTAGGATACATACTAACAGAAATATACTCCATAAATATATAACTATCATTCTCTTGCATTAGTAATGAATGGAATATACTTTTTTAAAATAAATATATATATATATATATATATATATATATATATATATATGCATACACACACACATATACATACATACATACACACATATATGTACCACTACTCACTGGAATCCAAAATTGGCACAAGAAAATATATTGTGGGTTGAAAATCATTCAAACCATATTATTATTGTATATGAAAGCACTATATATATAGCATGTGTTTGTGTATCCAGAAAACTCAAGATATCCATTTGGCAAAAACTGAATATATGCATTTTCCCACACTATACTATTATCAGCACTTTCTTGGAAGATATATATGGAGAATGATTTTAGCTCCATATTTTATGAACCCTTGAACAACAAACCCTAATGAATGATTCATTCATAATCTGAGACATTTCCTTTGCTAATATTTTCATAATATTGGTAGTAGTGTTCATACTACAAATCTTACCATCAACCACTCTGTCATATAGATAACCTAAAAGCAAATAAGAAAGACATGTCCCTTGTGGCCTAAGGAGATTACTTCATGATGTATGGACATTCTGTTCTATTACAAAAGTAGGGATACCCCCAAAAAGTAATCTATCTGAAGGCTTTGGGAAAAACAAAAAGAATCCAAAAGCAATAGTATCAGATGGAAAGGAATAATTAAGATCAGGGTAGAAATCAATGAATTGGATTAACGTTTTAGAAATTAATGAAACAAAGAGTTGGTTCTTTGAAGAAAATGAATAAGACTGATAAACCTCTGGAAAAATTAATCAAAAGAAAATGGAGGCTCTCATCAAAAGAGTTGAAAGAGAAGATGAAAAGGGAGATGGTACAACAGATGGTAATGAAATTTGGAGAATCATTAAGACATTGTTCAAAAACCTGTATACCATAAAATGTGAAACTCTTGAAGAAATGGATGAATTTCTTATGCATAACATCTACAAAAGCTAACCACAGAAGTTGTAAAGTATCTGAATAGATCTATAACATTTAATAAGAGTGAAGAAGTAATTAAAAGCCTCCCAAATAAAAGAGTCTAGGCCCATACGAATTCACTGCTGAATTCTACCAAATATTTAAAGGAGAGCTAAAAGTCATTACTTCTCAAGTTGCTTAACAAAACTGGAAGAGATGAAATGTTCTATGACTGTATCTGTGAAGCCAACATTACACCAATATCAAAGATGGACATAAACACAAGAAAAGAAAATTATAGACCAATAACTTTGATTATCTTAGGTGAAAAGTTTTTCAGTAAATTCTTATAAATTGAATCCAAGAACCTATCAAAAGCATCATTCACCTCCATCAAGTAGGTTTGATCCTGGGGTGTGGGGATGATAAAATTATGAAAATGTGCCAGGTGTGGTGAAATCCAGGAGAACCTGAGCTAGAGTGAAACCCTCCCTTGAAAATATGTCCATATATATACATATACATGTATATGTATACATATACATATATAAATCATATATATGTATATGTATATATATGTATGTATGTATATGTATGTGTGTGTGTGTGTGTGTGTGTGTATATATATATATATATATATATATATATATATATATATATATATGTAATACATCGCATAAATAGACTTATGGACCGAAATCGCATGATCATATATAAAGATGCAGAAAAGGAGTTTGAAAACAATACAACACCCTTCATTATGAAAACGCTGGAGAGACTAGGGATGGAAGGTTCATATATCAGTGTAATAAAGACTATATACAGCAGACCTAAAACACATACTATACTAAAGGGACTAACACTTGAATCATTCCCACTAAGGTCTAGAATAAGAAAGGGCTGCCCTCTCTCCCTGCTGCTGCTTAACATAGTACTTGAAGTCTTAGCTTGAGCAATAAGACAAGAGAAAAAAATAAAAGGAAATGAATTGAAAAAATTCAACCTAGCCCCTTTTGCAGATGATATGGTTCCACACCTAAGAGACTCAAAAGACTCTACCAAAAACCACTACAGCTGATAAACCCTTTCAACAAAGTGGTAGGGTATAAAATTTAGATATAAAAAGCAGTAGCCTTTGTATATTGATGACAGAAAATCTGATAAAGAAATCAGGTAAGAAGTCCCATTTACAATAGCCAGACAAAAAAATCAAGTATCTTGGAATAACCCTAACCAAAAAGGTAAAAGACTTCTAAAACAAAACCATTAAAACACTGAAGAGAGCTGGCGAAATTGCTGAGTGGTTAAGGTGCTTTTCTGCAAAGCCTAACAGCCCAGGTTCAATTCCTCAATACCAACATAAAGCCAGATTCACCAAGTGGCACATGTCTGGAGTTCATTTACAGTAGCTAGAGGACCTGGCACACCAATTCTCTGTCTCTCTCTTCTCTTTATCTCTCTCTGCCTGCAAATAAATAAATAAAAATAATAATAAAACACTGAATAAAGAAATTTAGAAAGATGTGAATTTGGAAAGATTTCCCACAATCATGGATTGGAAGAATTAATATCATAAAAATGGCCATCCTACTAAAAGCAATGCACGTAATTAAATGCAATTCTCTTTAAAATTCCAGCATCATTTCTTCATAGAAATAGGAAGAATAGTATCAAAATCCATATGGGAGCACAAAAGTCCTAGGATATTGAAAAGTCCCCTCCATCTAAAGAATACTGCTGGAGGCATCAGCATACGTGAATTCAAGGTGTAATGATGATATAGCAACAACAAGAGCATGGCACTGAAACAGACTCGTCAGTCAATGGAATACTAAAGAAGATCTAGATGTATGCCCCAGAAATGACAGCTGTCTGAAACTCGACAAAGAGGCCAGAACATGCACACTAGGGTAAAGGATGTCTTCTTAAACAATTGGTGCTGCAAAAACTGGACAATTATACTTAGAAGAATGAATCTAGACTCTCTTCTCTTGCCCAATACAGAAAAACCAACCCCAACTGGATCAAAGACATTAATACAAGGCCTAAAACCATGAAAGAATGAGAGGGAAAGGTTGGAAGAACACTGGATGATATATGGGAGATACAGGTAAAGGGAAAGACATTCAGAATAAGAGTTCAGAATCCCAGGAAATAAACTCTCAACCACTAGGGTATCATGAAACTAAAAAGTTATTATGCAGTTAAAATAACTGTCACCAGTCAATAGGCCTATACAATGGGAAAAATGTCCTCACTACCTATACAACTGGCAAAGGTTTAATATCTAGAATATACCAAGAAATGAAGTTGGGCATGGTGGCGCATGCCTTTAATCCCAGCACTTGGGAGGCAGAGGTCGGAGGATTACCATGAGTTCAAGGCCACCCTGAGATGACAGAGTTAATTCCAGGTCAGCCTGGACCAGAGTGAGACCCTACCTTGAAAAACAAAACAAAACAAAGAAAAAAAAGAACAGTTAAGCAATAAAAAAATCAATCACCAGAGTCATAAAATGGAGTAAGGAATTGAACAGAGCATTCTTAGAGAAAGAAATACAAATGGCCAATAAACACCTAAAATTAAAATCAACATTTCTACCCATCAGGAAAATGCAATCAAAAACCGCTTTGAGATTCCATCTCCCTTCACTCACAATGGCTATCATCACAAAATCGAATGAAAGCAAACACTGGAGAGGATTGGGGAATGGAAAATCTCCACTTGCTGTTGATGGGATTAATTTGTTCAGTTACTATGAAACCAAAATGGTGGTACCTCAAATATTTAAATCTATATCAAACACTCTACCCACCTATACCACTCCTGGGCATATACCTTAAAGTTTCTAATCTTCCCTATAGAGATATTTCTTCATCCATGTTCTTGCTGCTTTATTTATGCTAGCTAGGAAATGGAATCGTTCTAGATGCCCATCAATGTAGGCATGGATAGTGACAATGTATAGATACACAATGGAGTTCTGTTCAGCACTAAGAAAAAACTCAAAATTTAAAAATTTGCAAAAAAAAAAAAAAAAAACCCGGGTGGACCTGGGCAACCTTACATTATGTGAAGTTACACAGGCTCATAGAAACAAATGCCACATCTTCCTCTCATACGTGGATCCTATCATGGAATAGCCAGATTTGTTGATAAGTTGTAGCAAGCATCTGTAGTATTGATAAGGAAGCTAGAATGAAGCTTGGGAAGAGGAATTTGCTGTTTGCCAACACTGACAAATACTAGGGCAACCCAAGCAAGACCCATCAGAATAACAAAAAAAAAAAAGAAAGTCAACTGCCTAAAACAAGATGAGTCTTCTCCGTCACATATGTTGTATCCCAGGAGCATGACAGAGGACTGCTGGGTTGACAATGAGCGTTATTCTTGCTACGAGCCTAAGAACCTCCTTCAGGAAGATGCCTGTAGACACTGAAGAAACTCAGAGTCATCAAAACAGAAAGCGAGGGGCTGCTGAGGGTCTAAATAGGACTTACACTCTGAAAGGCTTGGGCAACATTAAAGAAGAGATGGAAATGTAAGAGCCACAGGATGGGAACATGAAATCTGAAGCATCGTCCCCTCACCTCTGATGGAGACTGACTGTTGCCTTCATAACCACGCAGTGCTACTGATAACTGAGCTATGGAGGGCCGCTGTGGAATTGGGAAGTGAGTGAAGGGAGGTAAGATTATAACCCAGTGGGAGTATAACCCGTTCACCATATATTCATATAGTAAAGCGCTCAAAGAAAATAAAGACTGAGAGGTATTCTCATCACAAACTCCCTTATCAGACACCCATCCCAGGAATGTTGGTCACCACATAGACCAAGTCTCCTGTTTATCCTCATTCCCACTGCCTACACGGCCTCCCACATGTAGACGTGACTTAGAGATTTCTTCTCAACATCTTTTGTTCTCCTAGGATCCAGGTAGTTAGTTGTGTTGTGACTTCTGCCTATCATGATGTGCTGTTTCCTTGATCAGTGCATCTTAAACTATATTTTATGCTGAACTCAGTAGTTTCTTCCAATATACAAAGACCTCACGACAACACTCAGCAGGTGAGGTTATCAATGGTAACAAGCTCTTTGTTATCCACATATCACTTCAAAAGTTCATTTTCTATTTCCATGTCTTTTTATTATTATTATTATTATTATTATTATTATTATTATTATTTTGGTTTTTTGAGGTAGGGTTTCACTATAGCTCAGAGGCTGCTGACCCAGAATTCACTCTGTATTCTCAGGGTGGCTTCGAACTCACGGAGCTCCTCCTACCTCTGCCTCCCGAGTGCTGGGATTAAAGGCGTGCACCACCATGCACGGGTTTTCTTGTCTGTCTTTTTTTTTCATGTTTTGCATATGCCGTGTATATGTTCTGTATATGTTTTTTGTATGTGTGCTTGTGTGCATGCATGGACTTGTGTGGCATCCTCAAGATGCTCATCCACCTCCTTTTGAAAGGTGATCTCTCAATAAACATGAAGCAGGCCATTTAAGGTAGGCTGGCTGGCCAAGGAGCCCCGGGGATCTTCCTGTCTCTGCCTTTCAATTGCCTGGATGATGGTCACACGATACTATGCCTCATATGCATCAAACTCTGGCCTTCATTGCTTCCAAAGCAGAAACTTGACAAACTATGCTATCTTCCCCAAACTTAATGTCTTTCTCTATCCTATAGAACATGATTAACTTCAAGCTTTTACTTCCTCATTAGTAATTCTTCCTGCTAGTAAGTGAACAGCAATGCTGGTTGAAGAGCTGAGCATGTTCTAAGTTTTCACAGCATTGTCTCTTCCCTTGAATTGCTTCATGACAAATTTTGACATTTTATATGAATTTAAGACATTCTACCACTTAGCAATTCACTGGTTTTAATATATCTCTTGTTTCAAATTATTCCATTTCTTCTACTTCATCTCAAAACAGATACATTTTCATTCTAAACATGCACCTCTGCCTTCTGTTTTAATCCCTTCTTCCCTTGGCATCGCCTCTCATTTTCCCTATGAAGTCTCATTCCCTAGCTTCTCACACACATCACTCTTTGTCTGCAGCTCAAAAGCGCTGTCACCAGCACCTTATATGTAGCTGGGAAGTGTGTCTCTATTTGGATTAGAAGAATCTAGCAGTCCTGTTTGCTTCCATCCTTCTGTCCCTAATATACAATTTTATGCCAGATAGATTCCTTATAAATTATGATTGAAAGATTACAAATTAATTTAGCTAATTTAATTATCTAGCAACTCAAGTTCTAAAAAAGAAGAAAAGTAAGTGCATCTGAAACCACTACCCAGCTTCTGAAATTTTTATAAATATTTTTGAATTTTTATCATTGCATTTCAATGCAAAAGGTCTCAATGTTAAATCCCTTAAGTTAAATATTCAGAAATATTGACCATAGATATGATACTCTGGACATATGATCTACTGATAATCTGCCACTCTTTGATGATTTTATGTTTAAAATATTTCCATTAATTTGTTTGAGAATGAGAGAGATAGAGAGAAAGAGACAGACAGAAGTGAGTATAGGCATGCCAGGGCCTTCTGCCACTGCAAATAGACTCCAAACACATGTGCCATTTTGTGCATTTGGCTTTATGTGGGTACTGGGGAATTGAACCCAGTCCGCTCATACTAACACTTTAATACATTTCTTGGAAGATATTCAAGTGAAAACCACTGCTCACTGTCTCCATTGATAGGCAAACAACAAAGGCCAGTTATGTATTCACTCTATAAATTCAAACCCAATAAAGAGTTTAACGTAAAAAATAAAAATTGCCTTGGTGCAAATGTGTCCAGTGATCTACACAGAAGCCCATCCCTATGAGATACGAGTACTGTTGACTGGTAAGTATAGGAAGCCAGCCCAACAGCAAGTTATCTTTTTAATAAGACTCCATAAAGAGAACATAGGCTCTGCAATCAGGAGCTTAGGACAACAGTGAAATTGCTGTTTGATTCTTACAAAACAATATGTTTGAATTTTTTCAGCAGCTAATTAACACCCTTGATCAATGATAATTTCATATATCGTTGCCTCATTCTGTGGACACTGACGATAATGTAGATATGTTTGATCAATATTAAAGCCATTGTGTGAAATCTATTTCAAGTAATTGGGATGGATATTATTTTAATTCTTTACTGCTCTGTATCCAATGCTTTGTGGATTCTAATGTGTAATTTTCTAGATTTCTCCATCTGTCTTTTACAAACACAGCATTAAAGAATCTTAATTAACACAGAGTGAAACTGCATGTTATAATACTAAATAAGTAGTTTTAAAACGTCAATACTTTTACCCTTAAAAATCGATGTCAGGGAAATAAAGAAGAGTCTGTGGACAGGTATAATTTAAGACTTGTTTTATTTTTTTCTTTAATTTTTATTTATTTATTTATTTACTTACTTACTTGCAAACAAATTCCAGATACATGTGTCAACTTGTGCATCTGGTTTACATGAGTTTACATGGGAAATCAAACCTGGACCCTTTAGCTTTTCGAGCAAGCACTTCATTGCGAAGCCATATCTCTAGCCCAAGACTTTTGTGTTTTTCTTTTTTTAAGAGACAAAATATTGGCCTAAAAGGACCAAGTTCCCAGGCCATATTGGAAACAAGAACTCCAGGCCCCATGGAAAGAGGTTTTGAGCCCATATTTGTAAGATGCATATACAGTCTGTGGGCATTCTGAGTGGTTCTGGTAGCAGTAGTCAAAGACCAATGGCTAAAGAAAAATGGTGCTTCCATGATAAAACCTCCAAGAAGACAAGTGTTATGTACAATGGACTTTCCTGTTCTTATATGTAAATGCGTCAGTGGGAAGGAATGGATCAGAGGTGAAGAAGCACAGTGGTTTGGGGATCTAAATCTGAAAATGTTAAGTCCTGACCCTGCAATGGCCGGCTCGCACTGCATAGCTCTGCACAGACACTAGACACACTTGAAAGAGGGCGTGAAGTGACCCTGCGATGGCCGGCTCGCACTGCATAGCTCTGCACAGACACTAGATACACTTGAAAGAGGGCGTGAAGTGACCCTGCGATGGCCGGCTCGCACTGCATAGCTCTGCACAGATACTAGATACACTTGAAAGAGGGCGTGAAGTGACCCTGCGATGGCCAGCTCGCACTGCATAGCTCTGCACAGACACTAGATACACTTGAAAGAGGGCGTGAAGTGACCCTGCGATGGCCGGCTCGCACTGCATAGCTCTGCACAGACACTAGACACACTTGAAAGAGGGCGTGAAGTGACCCTGCGATGGCCGGCTCGCACTGCATAGCTCTGCACAGACACTAGATACACTTGAAAGAGGGCGTGAAGTGACCCTGCGATGGCCAGCTCGCACTGCATAGCTCTGCACAGACACTAGATATACTTGAAAGAGTGTGTGAAGTGACCCTGCGATGGCCGGCTCGCACTGCATAGCTCTGCACAGACACTAGATACACTTGAAAGAGGGCGTGAAGTGACCCTGCGATGGCCGGCTCGCACTGCATAGCTCTGCACAGACACTAGATACACTTGAAAGAGGGCGTGAAGTGACCCTGCGATGGCCGGCTCGCACTGCATAGCTCTGCACAGACACTAGACACACTTGAAAGAGGGCGTGAAGTGACCCTGCGATGGCCGGCTCGCACTGCATAGCTCTGCACAGACACTAGATACACTTGAAAGAGGGCGTGAAGTGACCCTGCGATGGCCGGCTCGCACTGCATAGATCTGCACAGACACTAGACACATTTGAAAGAGGGCGTGAAGTGACCCTGCGATGGCCGGCTCGCACTGCATAGCTCTGCACAGACACTAGATACACTTGAAAGAGGGCGTGAAGTGACCCTGCGATGGCCGGCTCGCACTGCATAGCTCTGCACAGACACTAGACACACTTGAAAGAGGGCGTGAAGTGACCCTGCGATGGCTGGCTCACACTGCATAGCTCTGCACAGACACTAGACACACTTGAAAGAGGGCGTGAAGTGACCCTGCGATGGCCGGCTCGCACTGCATAGATCTGCACAGACACTAGACACACTTGAAAGAGGGCGTGAAGTGACCCTGCGATGGCCGGCTCGCACTGCATAGCTCTGCACAGACACTAGATACACTTGAAAGAGGGTGTGAAGTGACCCTGCGATGGCCGGCTCGCACTGCATAGCTCTGCACAGACACTAGATACACTTGAGAGAGGGCGTGAAGTGACCCTGTGATGGCCGGCTCGCACTGCATAGCTCTGCACAGACACTAGACACACTTGAAAGAGGGCGTGAAGTGACCCTGCGATGGCCGGCTCACACTGCATAGCTCTGCACAGACACTAGACACACTTGAAAGAGGGCGTGAAGTGACCCTGCGATGGCCGGCTCGCACTGCATAGCTCTGCACAGACACTAGATACACTTGAAAGAGGGCGTGAAGTGACCCTGCGATGGCCGGCTCGCACTGCATAGCTCTGCACAGACACTAGACACACTTGAAAGAGGGCGTGAAGTGACCCTGCGATGGCCGGCTCGCACTGCATAGCTCTGCACAGACACTAGACACACTTGAAAGAGGGCGTGAAGTGGACCTGAATGAATGTCGGCTGTGGTTTTAAAGATGGGGCTCCCTCCAACTTAACCCCAAATGTGAAGCTACTGAGAAGCATGGCCTGACTCATGATAGTTCTGCCATTATGAATGGATCCGTCTCCTTATAGAATGATCCATGTTCTCTCCAGCTGCTCCATCTTCTGTGGTGTGAGGACCCAGAACTCCTCCGCGCTAAGGGATGCAGTCTTGAGGTCCAACCAAGAGCAGCCCTTACCAGAACAAAATCATGCTGACGCTTTGATTTAGTACTTCCTAGCCTCCATAACTGTAAGAAATAAATATATATTCTGTACAAATTATCTATCCTATGTGTGGTATTTCGTCACAACAGCAACACCAGACTCAAATAATAATCCAATTTCCTTGCCTCCAAAACTGGTGGAGCACTAAAAGTCCCCCATAACCACATTACCAAGATCATTTTTTCTAGAATAGGTTTTAACCAAACAATCTTTCCAAAACTTTAAGGTGACAATAAAACTGGAGCAAGTAGCAGCTAATTCTGAGGCAGTGAGTCTTATCACTGTGGGACAGACGTTTCCAACCACCAAAGTGTCTATGGAAGCTGGTACTCCCTGGCTCTAGTAACATGTTGGACAGCAATGGCTTTCTTCAGCAAATATGTTCTCCCCCTCCTCCAGTCCTTCATCCAGCACAGAAATTGTTCCTTCATTTAATCTTAACAGATATTTTTAGTAAATTTAAATTATAAAGCAATATACTCTAGTTAATTTAAACATATATTCCCCAACCGGTATCCTCAGCCAAGGGCACCAGCGAAAGAGCCACAGTGAGTCCCATTAGTGGGTTCCGGAAGCAGTCTTCTTTCTCCTCCTGCATAGCAGCAACCCAGTTTTCCCCCAGGTATAAAATTAGTCATCCAAGCAACAGAGTGACCTCTTTCTTTGCCACTGGGTCAGTCTTATGAGAAGCTCAAAATGGCTAAGGAGCGCTTTCAAATTTCAATTCAGCAGACCCATGGATATCTTCTTTGATTAAAAAATAAAGAAGGAAAAAGAAAGGAGAAAAATCTTTGAGTTAAAGAACGAACATCCAAGCTACTAAGCCCAGCCTTTATAAAACAAAGAACAGATTGCTCCCGGGTCAACGATGACAGCATCACTTCCACTTCTACCCTGCTTCTACCATGAGTCTGTGCATTATGACTGTGGGAGAAAGTGCACCAAATATTAGGTACTTTACAAGAACATAACATACTCAGAGTGCCAGGACCCACCATTTGGTCCTTAAGAAAGTGTTAAAATTGGACCATATTCTACCAAGTCAGCCACCACCCAGTCACTGGAACCATGAGTATACAGGGAATCAGTGAACGTAGACCCGCTAATGCAAAGTAAGGTGCCATTCGAAGTAGGCTTTGTAGGGGACTGTAGTAAAAGCTATCAGTCCCCATAGGAGGGGATGATAACACACACACTCTGACTGAGAAGACAGTTTCTCGCCCACATGAAGTTCTCCTCCTGAGAATGAAGAACTCTGCCTTTCTTGCAAAAGAAGGTTTGGGTTATGTATTACTATGTAAGCATTAATGCAACATTGCGAAATGTAGACATCTCCTACAATTTAGCATGCCATGCATGCCAGAACTTGGACTCGGGCTTCTGACAAAGCAAGAGCCCAGGGTCAGGTAGCACTTAAGTCAAAGCTCAGCAGGCACAGGACGGATGCCCAGCGTCACCAACAACAATGTTTTATTTCCCCAAGAAACCTGCTCCCAACCTGAAAGCAACTAAGATTTCCTAAAGCTCCTCCATATCCAACTGATCACCCCCATACACAGACACAGTTCCAACTACCATGGTTGATTTAGGATTTTCTAACTTTGCGACAGTGCCAAGGCAATTTGCATCCAGTGGACATCACATTCTCAACTTTGAAACTCACTCTGTCCTCAAGCTTGTGGTGTGTTGCCCATTAGTCTCTCACAGAGCAACGTTGAAAGAGATTCCAGCCATCTGACCATAGAGTAACAAGCCAATTACCTTCAGCATGCTGTGTTGCTAAGCTCCGACGCTTGATAGGCCAAACGTGTTCAATGCGCTTCAGCTGATAATTTCTACTTACAGCGGGTTTACTGGTGCTCACCTCCGCAGTAAGAGAACCAGCATAGCATAGGGGCATTTGCTATGGCAGCCCCCCACTCTGCAGCATTCACCTCTCTCTCAGCTATCCAAGAATCCATATCAAACTGCATTAAGATTCAGTAGTTTAGGGCTGAAGAGATGGCTTAGTGGTCAAAGTGGTTGCCTGCAAAGTCAAAAGAGCCAGGTTTGAGTCCCCAAGACCCAGGTAAGCCAAATGCACAAAGTGGCACATGCATCGGGTGTTCGTTTGCAGTGGCTGGAGACCCTGGCATGCCAGCTCTCTCTCTCTCTCTCTCTCTCTCTCTCTCTCTCTCTCTCTCTCTCTCTCTGCCTCTTTCTCTCTCAAATAAATAAATAAACAAGATACAATAAGAAGTTTAGTAAATTAAATTACATTTATTGTCCGTAGCAGATTCCTCCAAAGTGAAATGTTCCCTTCTGAGGAAGCTCTTGGAATTCAGAAAGTCAAGTCTGGGAAGACCTGAAACTTCAAAGGTCACAGGACCACTCCTCAAGGTTATAGGAATGATTAAGGGTAAACTTTAATCAATGTTAATTAGAAATGAAACATTCCCTCTGGGGAGGAAGGAAGGAAGTTCAGGAGTCTAAGGAACTCAACAATCTGGGAAAAAGTTGCAAGACCCTGCACTCAGCGTCTATAAGAGGAAAACTACTGCTTGAGGAAAGACTGTCAGGTTGAGCTGCCTGTAAGTCACGTAGTGTGCGTGAGACTCACATCAGCCAAGCTGCCTGAAGGTTGTGCAGTGTGCATCAGAGATGCAGGTCCAGAGAGCCACCATCTATACTGGCCTTGGCTTCCCGGTGATGCAGCTGCTTTCGAGTTGCCAGTTGCCACTGTAAGCAAGCCCTTACCTTGCTCTGTTACTAATCCCTACAAACTTGTTGCATTCTAACTGGTTTTGGTATAATTATATGTTGGTCTGTCATCCGTGTCTTATCTTGAGTGGAGAGATGTATGTTTGCTTCTCCCCAGCAAAAAAAAGCTTCTCGTGACATTATCTTACAGCTTCTGAGGGTTTAGAACCTGAGTATGATTTAGCCTGGCGATTTCCAACTCTCACCTTGCAAAGCAAACACAGTATAGATTGGAGGTGAATTCAGCTCAGGGCCCTTGCTTACATCTCTTGGTAAGACAAGTCAGGTTCTAGATAGCTATTAACAGGAAAGAAGACTATCTGGTGATGTAATTATGACGTCTTCTCAATCTAGCATATTCCAGAGCCATAGGAGAAAACATGGAGGAAAAGAGGTATGGAGGAGGATAGATATTGTGTCACACAAATTGTGCAAATAGATCTGTAAAATACACTAGCCTAAAGCAATTCAACATATCTTTCAGGGAGATTCCTCTTTATGTGTCCCTTGTCAGGCCTCCGTCAGAGGGGGTCAGAATGATGAACTTCTGTAATCCATCTTCTCATAGAGACACAGGGCAGACGTCTTTGGCAGGAGAAGAATTCAGTAGAAGCAGTTTCCATATAACCTGTGGCAAAACACTTTTGCCAATATGAAACCAGTGTCCCTGACAACATGACCATTTTGTGCAAGAGTCCATTAAGAAAACAACAAGACAGCCAGGGAAAGAAATTGGTTGGCAAACATTAATTGGTTTCTACCCCATAAATAAGAGCTTTTTTGGGGGAGCAATAACCTCTGGGAGACATATTTGTGGGGCACATGTTTTATATTGGTTTGTATTTAAAATATATACCCTTCCTTCATGTCTGTCACAATTGTTCTTAATGTTCTAAAATATTTGTGCAGCTAGCTAAATAACCATTTTTTTCTTTTTTATTAATCAAAATTGTTTATTTATCTATTTATTCATTTGAGAGAGAAAGAGGCAGAAAGAGAAAGAAGAGAGAGAATGGGCAGGGTCTCTAGTCACTGCAGGTGAGGTCCAGACACGCGTGTCACCTTGTGCATCCGATTTTATATGGGTAGTGGGGAATTAAGCCTGGGCCTTTGGCTTGGCAGGCAAGCAATTTAACTGCTAAGTCACCTCTACATCCCTAAATAGCCATCTTTCACGGGTTATACCTATGGATCACATCTGTTATCTTCCCTTTGGAATTCTTTATCAGTGTCTTCAGAGAACATGATAAGTGACACTGCATCTCTATGATCACCCAGGTTTAACTCATACCAACTTACTGTGATATTCCATAAGTTTATCTTTATCAGGTGAATGTCATCAAAATACACACGCATTGTTTCCACTTGTTCCACAGAACAGGTAACTACTGGCTTATGGGGGAAATTTGGACCATGTGATTTTCTTACAGTCCCCAGAAGGTGCTACTGTGAAGCATGCAGTGAGATGACAGCCTCAAAGGCCCATCTATGACGTCTTCTGTAGGGTTCTATCAGGCCAGGGTCTCTCTAGGCTGTTTTCCATCAATAGAAGAGCACAGAAGGAGTACTAGAATTGAGATATTTCTTCCCACTGTTGAACACTAATGAGGAATTTATACCCTGTGCCCTTCAAAAACCTGGGACCGTTCTCTGAAAGGTTCACTTTCATCTGGGCCATCCCATCACGTAGGTTTCTCTACTGCTTGTCTTTGTGAATGAGCATGCATTGACTGGTGTCTACAAAATGGACCTGGTTACAACTGCTCCCTGCCCACACTACCCTTGACAAGTGCTTCTCCTACCTACTAAATCTGAATTTTAATAGAAACTTTTAAATGTATTTATTTATTTATTTATTTAAGAGAGAGAAAGGAACAAGCAGGGAGAGAGAGAGAGGGAGAGAGAGAGAGATAATGAGTGTGCCACTGCAAATGAACTCCAGAAGAATGTGCCTCCTTGTGAATCTGGCTTCATGTGTATTGGAGAATTGAACCTGGGTCCTCAGGCTTCATAGGCAAGCACCTTAACCACTAAGCAATGTCTCTAGCCCAAGTCTGCATTTTAACTTGTGTTCTGGCATCTGTTTCTCAGAGATCCTGAACTAACACATGCAACATAGCTAGCTACATGGTGCCCCATGGCCAGTTGCTAAATCTCTCCCAATGCTCTGAAGGAAGCCAAAAACAAAAACAAACAAACAACAACAAAAAAAAAAAAACAGTCTGAGATACAGGGAAGGCATTACTTTAGTTAAAATCTTAGAGATGTGTACCTGTGATACAAGTGGGTGTAAGGTTCAAGAAAAACCACGGCATCTACAGTCCACTGACAAGACAATGTTTACCTCTGAAGAAGGGTGTGCAGCTTTTGAGAGTCCTGGCAAGCAAGCACAGAGATCAAGGATCTGCTGACATTTTTTTTTATATTCTCTAACTTGAGCAGGGACCAGGGCTTTACTCAGAGTCAGAGTTTGATCTCACCATTTCATGTGATTGGCTAAAATATAAAAATCACACCATTTCAAGGGTAAAACTAAAAGAAGGAAGAGTTAGGGACTTTTAACAAGATAAAGTAATATAAGAGTAGCCTTCAAAGACTGTTGACTTCTTGGTCATGAGAACTGCTACCTCTCTTGGCCTCAAGACTCTTCAGGTCTCAGAGCAGGCTGCTTTGATTTGGTTTCAAACATGCCTGACTCTGAAATGGGCCTCTCATAGAACGGCATTCTTCCAGAATTGAGTTTCTCTATCTTTTTAATCCCTTGGCAGAGAAAAAACAGCTTATCTCTCTTTTTCTCACACCTGTCATCTTTCTGTCACAGGCAATATCACTGAGTTTGTGCTGTCCCCTGGCCCAATTGTCAGAACAACGGACACTTCCAGCAAACCAGACATATCCTTTTTATATTATTTATTTTTGCCTCCATAGTTGGTAGAGTGATATATTGATGTGTCCAAAGACAGTAGTCTCCTAAAAATATCACCAAAGATATGGTCCCCTGATGAGCTGTGGGAACATTCTTGCAGCTTCTTGCCGATGACTAATGTGTTTGCAGAGCTTGCAACTTCCTGCTCACACGGTATAAGTAGTTGAATGAAATTAGTTTAAAATAGTATTGATATTCTGTGGTATTTCAAACTACCCAACACATTTCTGGGCATTGTTTTGTTAAGGCACAGTCTCTCTTCTGCTTTTGTAAACTGAAAGCAATGTGAGAGGGGAAAAAAAAAAAAAAAACATTGTGAGATCAAGCACTGAATACCAGGTGCCAGAGGCTGTCTTGTGTGCTAGAATAGAGATTACATTTCCAGAAATCAACTACAATTAATAACACCATCTGATTAAGTTTGCAACAATTTCCTTTCATTCTTCCTGAGCCATCTGGCTTTTGCCGTGACCAAACAAGCAATTGAAAGTTGGGATGTGGTAGAAAGTGCAACTTCCCTCGCATCCGAAGTCGTTCAGAATGGCATTAATCCCTTTCTTTTCCTGACAGACATTGTATTGTTTTTTTAAATATATATATTTTTTTATTTACTTGAAAGAGAGAGTAAGAGGCAGAGCAAGAGAGAATGGGCATGCCCAATGAACTACAGACACATGATCCCCCTTGTGCATCTGGCTTACGTGGGTCCTGGAGAATTAAACCGGGATCCTCTGGCTTTGCAGGCAAGCACCTTAACCGCTAAGCCATCTCTCCAGCCCACATTGTATTATTTTTTACTGGTATCCTTGATAGAGAATAGCAAGATGCACAAGGACCTCTTAACCTTTTCCATAATAATAGTTCATGTCCGGGAGTTCTGATAACAATTGTGGGCTTGTCAGTTACTACGCATCCGCACCGAAGTCAGTGAAGCATCGGCAATGCACATTGTCAACACCCCTCTTATTCCTGCATTGGGATAGAGTTTTACCCATGGGCTTGTTGGCTATGAGAACTAGCAGGATGTTTAGTAAAGACACTTGTGTCCCTTAAGAAGGATCAAGTTCAGGAACAACCTCTGGTTAGGTTTTATGTGTGGGAAGCTGGTTTTCAAAAGACAGGGAATGGAGGGTCTGCTTCTCAGTTAGACAGTCTGGGAATTTTAGTTGGGGCTCCTCTAACCTTTGTCTGCTGGGCAATCTGCCCATTGCTAGCATTCCATGACTTCCTACCAGTGTGGGCTTTGGCCATGAGACTGACTTTCAACTCTGTCATCCCTACACTCAGGTTTCTTGACTTGATCCTCAGACATAGGTCCTGCGCATAAAGGAGACTGATGCCTTTTTCAAAGCTGACATCACGGCCTTCTGATTATGCACTTGTCTAAGAGCTTTCATCTTCTCCTTTTGCCTATTTATGCTTTCTGAGGTAATCATGCAGTGTTTCCATTACATTGCCACCATTGGTCTAAGGGCCAATGTCATTGACCACCTGGCTGCACACCTTCCACCTGCACCTGCGCATCACCCTGTCTGTGCCAGCAAGGGTGGGAATTTGAGAAACAGATTTGCTGTGCGCGCTATGTAACACCTTATGTCTGTTTCTCTCAACTAAGATTATTGGTTCACCCTTCAAATGATATATTCACTGAGTCACTCAAATGCACAGCAGTATTTTTGTTTTTCAAGGTCGGGTCTCACTCTAGCCCAGGCTGACCTGGAATTCACTATGTAGTGTCAGGCTGGCCACGACTCATGGTGATCTTCCTACCTCTGCCTCCCCTTCCCTCCACCGAGTGCTGGGATTAAAGGCGTGCATCACCACATCCAGCTACCAGGAAAATTTTATGTAGTAATATGAGGTGTTACTAATACAGTGTCTTGTGAGGTATAGAAAAATATCAATGACTGTGGTCCCAAAGTGAACTACGTCACAGAGCTTGAGCAGTACGGGAGGAGGCAATGATAAAAGCCTACCCCTTAAGGTTGTCTTATACAAAACAAAAACAAGGGTGCTGAATATTGCCCAAGGAACTTGATGAAAAAATGAAATAATATTTGCAATGCCTCTAGTACATAACTAAAAATTACTGCAGTGAGCTGAATTATGCAACCAAAGCTACAAAATTCACATGTTGAAGCCCAAGGTGAATAAAGATATTAGGAGACTGAGCCTTTAGAAGCTGACTGGAATGGGATGAGTTTACGAAGGTGGACCTGCAGAATGAGTCTTTGTAAAAAAAAAAACAAAGATCTCTGATGTCCCACACCACTTTGTCCTGTGAGGACCTGGCCAGAAGATAGACCTCAACAATTCGAGACCCAGGACATCACCAGGAACTGAGATAGTTAGCTGATGAATTAATCTTGGACATCCCATCCTACACAGTTGTGACATAAAAAATATTATGTTGTGGGCTGGGGAGATGGCTTAGTGGTTAAGTGCTTGCCTGTGAAGCCTTAGAAAGCTGGTTTGAGGCTCAATTACCCAGGACCCACATAAGCCAGATGCACAAGTTGGCACATATATCTGGAGTTCGTTTTCAGTGGCTGGAGGCCCTGGTGTACCCATTCTCTCTCTCTCTCCCCCACCCTCTCTCTCTCTCCCTCCCTCCCTCCCTTCCTCCCTCTTTCTCTGTCTGTTGTTCTCAAATAAATAAATATAATAATTTTTTTTAAAAATTGTGTTATTTAATCCACCCCCTGTATGTATTTTAGGCAAATCATTTTTGTTTCAATTTTAATATTTTACTCACTATGGACCCAACATCATTCTATCTCATTTAATCACTGCTACAATGGAGTAAAGTAGGTACTAACATATCTTAAGTTTTCCAAAATAAATAAATAAATAAATGGAAGTAAAAAGCTGTCTCATGATCCTACTAAAAGCAATTACTGGAGTTTTATCTGTATCCAGTCAGTTTGGCCCTAGAATCCTTATACTAATATGATGTTACTTGTGATCTGTAGACATGCCTCCCTTTGCAAATTTTATTTAGACATCTTCCTCTTTTTAGCTGAAGAATTGAGCATATGAAACTGATGAGCAACGAATACAGAGGATGATAGGTACACGGAGAATTAACAAGTGAATAGGGATGGAATTTCTCACCCTCTTACCATTGTCAGATCTAGTTGGGTATTTATTTCCTCTAACATGAAACATGTCCTCCTGTAAGAAGAATGCAGTTTCACAATACTCTAGAGGTTAATGAAACTTGCAAGTTTCAGAAATCTCAGAAATTTGCAAGATTTGCTGGGTAATTATCCAAAGTTATAGAAACGGTGAGCAATTACTAAGGAAGAGTAGAGCTGTCTGCAAGTTGGGCAGGGAACCCAAGGATGAGCTTTCATGACTCATGACACATGTTGGGGTGGGAAGTTTTTGAGATGCTCCTGTAAGTGACCCCCATGCATGTTCCTGTAAGTAACCTCTCACCCATGCTTCTGTAAGTAACCCCATTTACTCATGATTTTGTAAGTGATACCCTTGCCCATTTCCCTGTAAGCAATCAAAGTAAATTCACTGGTTCCTTAATTTAGGCATGAGTGGAATCATTTCTTTGGTCTGCTATCATTGCCTCATCAAGAGTGAATAGATGTTCATGTCCATCCAGGAATAGCTTTCTACCTTAGACCCTGCCAACAAAAGCTCAAATATGAAGTCAATGAAGCAAAGTCCATCCTTCCAGGACTATACTATCTTGCTTATTTTTCTCATTTCTTTATTATAGACAGAAGGACATAGTGTGGGCTTAAAAGAAAGCTATGTCTAGGTTCATTTTGCTAATTCATTACTATGTAAGTATTTACCATTCTGAAAGGACAAACCTCACTAAATCTCAGGGCTTATAATATCATGGAGACTAAAATGGATGCTAACAGTTGAAGTTGCTGTGAGCATCAAGTAATGTGACCAGTATAAAATTCTTAGTCTAGTCATGGGAACTAGGAAGTACTATACAAAAATATTTGTAATTTTTAATTGTTTTCTTACTTTTGCTTATTTTTTAGAGAGAGAGAAAATGGACATGACAGGGCCTCCAGCCACTACAAACAAAGTCCAGATGCATGTGCCACTTTGTCCATCTGGTTTATTTGGGTCTTGGGGATACTTGCAAATTTATGAATACACATAAACATTTCATTTACCTGCTGCTGCAAATTTGGAAACTAACATGATCAAATTGCATTTTCTGGTTCACTTACAAACAATTACTGAAAGACTGTAAAACCAAGACCATAGTTTGATGTTTGGTTTTGGGCTTGACTTTCTTAGAAAACTACCTTGTACACAGGGATAACTTTAAAACTGAAATTTTCTTTAAGTATTTTGAAGTACCCAACATCAATAACACTCTCACTATTATTAATAACTCAATTGGACCTGTCAGTGTTCTATCATAGATAATGTATGAGGGCATGGATCTCACGTCCCTCCCTAAGGTGTTATTGGCAGCTACTGGCTGCCTGGATAATGAGAGATGTCTTCTACAGTGGTATAACCATTGGTAAAGTGTACATGCTCAGTAAATAACCCTCCCCAATTGCTCATGTATGCAACCAACAAATTACACAAATACATGAAGGAAAAATACATTATAATAGAGGACAGGCTAATTGGGAAATAAAAGAGTTCAGTGGAAAGGGATCAGAAAGGGGATTCAGAAAAGGTAACAGAAGAGGTTATGGCCAAAGTATGTTGTATCCATATATGACTACAAATGAAATATACAATTAAAAATAAAAATAAAATACAAATTACCCATGGGTAGTCATTTAATATTATATGAATTAAACCAAAGAAAGTTAATTTAGCAAAGTCTTAGTTCTTTGCACATCAAGGAGGCATTCTTTTGATACTAAGATGTATTTGTTTTGGATGTCATAGATACCAACTAATGTCAATTTATTAGTGCTGAATTCACATTACTTTTTGGTATTGATCACTTTAACGTTTATATTTCAGATAATAATTGTAAACTAGTATGAGTATTATTTCAATTAAATGTCAATAAGTTTGTTTATGCCGGAGGTATTGGAAAACGTATAGTTTAATTACAAACCTATTACACAGTCATAAAAATATTGATAGTATATAAATGTATATCTGTGTGTGATTTCCTGAATACATTATAATGTATATGGGCTAAGTTTTAGAAAATTAAAATGACTAAATAACCTAGAACCATGATCTCACTGGTAAATATCACATTCACTAGCTCTACAGCCTTGAGCACATCCAGTCAGGGCCATATGTCTTCTACATGATAAGGTAGCTGTATAGCTAGATTCCATGGTTTCTTTCAAATCTAACATTAATGGCATAATCTTAAGAATATATGTCTGCTTATAAGCAATAAAATCTGCATGCAAATTTCAACTGTGTGTTTAGTTGGTATGCATTATAAAGCAGACACTTACTCTTCTGGGAACAACTTTGTTTTGTATTGTTTTGCCTTATAATAGGATCAGTAAATGTTACATTAATTCAGTTCAAATGTACACTTAAAAACATGAGAACCATAAAGGGTGATAAAATTAAAAGTATCATTAATTGCTCCCTCCGTATTTATGTAGTTCAAACATTTCTATCTGATGACTTGTGCTGTATTTTACCTCGCTGAACATTCAATGTCTTCCTACCCCATGCCAGACTGCTTTCAGTATTACAGACCTTATCGCCAACAAAAACAGGTGCATCCTCTGCTCATCTGAAAATATTTACTTCCATCTCATCCAACTGTGAAAAGACACCAATTGTCAAACATTCATTTAATGTCCTTTATATGATCACAACATAACAGCAATGGAGGTTATATATACAGCGCAGAATCCTGAAGAAATAGTAAAGTGAATTCTAGAAAAGTTATGTTTTCTGTCATGCCATCCATGGATTCATTATTCATTTCAACATAAACTATTCCTCAGACTGAGAAAAAAAAAAATAAACACGCACAAAACAGTATGCATGCATTGATTTCTAGTAATGAGACTAATATTTATTCAAATGAATATCCTACAATATTTTCAGCTTTAATATTGTCATAGTCATAAGTCAATGGGAAACATGAACATAGTGACTACCCTAATTTCCTCAAAACACAGTGTGGGTCTGTACCAACGCCCGTGACAGGAAGAAGGAACATTGGTCACTATCTGTTCCAATGGCTCTGACAGCAGAACACAAAGGTGGTCTCTGTTAGATAAGCCCAGAACCTTCCATGCAGGAAGGACCTGAGGGCAAAGGAAGGGATGGATCCATTTGAGGGAAGTGTTCCCCACTCCCTTCAGATTTTCTAACCTCTTATCTAACCAAAGAAGGGAGAACAGACTAAAGGAGCCAGGGGCATGCTTTTGGCCATATGTGACTTACTGGAGCATGGGTGAGGGGTCACTTATAAGAGTATATGAGAAGGGTTGCTTACTGGAGCATGGGTGAGGGGTCACTTACCACTGACAGAGGCCTGATATCTAGAATCTATGAATAACTCCAAAACGTCAGCAATAAAAATCAAACAATCCATTCTAAAAATGGGGTAGAGAATTGAATAGGGAATTCTCAAAGGAAGGAATACCAATGGTTAATATTCACCTAATAAAATGTTCAACATCCTTAACCACCAGAGAGATGCAAAGTAAAACAGCTCAGAGAGACTCCACCTTACTCCAGAAAGGATGGAAAATTTTGAAAAATCAAATGACAATAAATATTTTGGTGAGGATGCAGGGAAACAGGAACCCTCATTCACTCCTGGTGGGAGTGCAAACTTGCACAACCATTATGGAAATCAGCATGGAGACTCCTTTAAAAAGATGAAAATTAAGCTATCAACTAACACGGTCATTCCTCTACTTGGAATCTACTGAAATAATGTTCCACTGTTCACTGCAGAGATATTTGCCCAACCATGTTTATGGCTGCTCAATTCACGAGAGCTACAAAATGGAATCATCTCAAATGCCCATTGTCTGACAAATGGACAATGAAGATGAGGTATAGAGGTATATATACACAATGGAATTCTACTCAGCAGTAAGGAAAAATGATCTAATGAAATTTGTAGGAAAATGGACAGCCTTGGAGCAGATCATTCTGAGCAAAATTACAGAAATGTAGAAAAATAAACATAGCATTTCTCCCTCATCTATAGTTCCTAATCTCAAATATCTTGAAGACATATCTGACAGGCAACTCGAAGAACAGATAATAAGGATGGAAGGGTTTGGAGTTAGGGAATGGGAGGGAGGGTGGAAGTATATACAAAACCAAATCCAAAATGAATTGGTACCATAGAAACCTTCCTCCTGGGTAGCAGCCTAAGAGATATCACCTTCAATAAAAGCATGGAGGGATCATCTGGTAAGAAGGGCCCTGGAGCGGGGTGGATGAAAGATGAAACATAACTTTAAAACATGTGTCTCTGGTTTGCAACTCCTAGTACCAGAAATTAGTTACAGTCCATATTGAACTGTTGGCCAGAAATACCTAAAAGATCCCTAAAACAAGACAGGCCTCTGTCAAAGCACTTGATTACCTGTCTGGCAAGATGTGAGATGCTACTGCTGAAAACTACACAAGCTGTTGATGCAGAACATTGAGAGATCCAGCTGAATGGGAAAGGAAGCCAGATGGTTAGTCCATACAGTGCTGAAAAGCACAAAGTAACAATGCCTATACCCTTTAACCTATCCTGATATCACTCTCTGTTGTAGAATCTGTTTTTACTTTTCAGAGAGAAGTAAGGACCAAGCACAACCATAATTTGTCAACAAGACAAGAATAGATAGCTGACTCTGTGACAGGAGATGAACCACCCCTCACACAGCAACCAGGGCCCAGGTGAAACCACAGAGGAACTGGCGAGACGAGCAAGTGGGCTGCTTCCATGGCAAGCCTGACAACCTGGGCCAGGGTGATGCTGATGGACACTGAGGAGACTCAAACTGCACCAAAGCAGAAACCCAGACACTGCTGAGAGCTCAACACTAAAGTAAAATTAATCATACCTTCCGAGGCTCAGGGAAGGCTGAGAGGAAGAGGGGTTGGAAAGAACATAAGATCCTCACAGTGAGAGAGAATATCCAGAGACATAGTCCTCCCCACAACGACAGAACACTGCTCTAATAGCTCATAACCTAAAACCACATGGTGAATACCAGCAATGTCACTAAGGAGGGCTCTCGGTGAAGTGCTGGCAGGTGTCCATAACAAATTACTACCGACTGAAAATAAAATAAAAGAAATGAAAATGGAGCCAGGGGGTGTGTGGCTGGAGAGATGGCTTAGTGGTTAAGGTGCTTGCCTGCAAAGCCAAAGGACTAAGGTTCAATTCCCCCAGGACCCACATAAGCTAGATGCACAAGGTGGCACATGCAATGGGAGTTTGTTTGCAGTGGCTGGAAACCCTGGTGTGTCCATTTTTTCTCTTTCTCTCCCTTTCTGCCGCCTCTCTCTTTCTCATAAATAGATAAATAAATAAATAATACATATAGTTTTTTTTTTAAAACAAGGAGCCATAGATTCTTAGAAAAATAAATAAATATGTTAGGGATGCTGCAGCCAGAGGGGTCGTGAAGCTTCAGCAAGCAAATAAACTCCAGCATTGGAACATCACAGACCCCCCCAAACCCAGAAGATAAGAACTGACCGGAAGAACTGAGAGCCTTCCTACTCTTGCACACATGGGCACCACAACAGGAGGTATCTATGTGCCAACAGCAGCTTTTGCCCAGGGAACTCCCACACTGGCTTTCTCTCAGGAAGAGTGCTTTCAGAAGACCACAGCACACAGCCAAAACCAGAGCAAGGATGTTTAAAAAAAAAAATAGATTAGCTCTTTTATCTATAGCTTCAACAAAATTAAACACGACTCTAGTCCTTGACATTTTATCATAAATTCTCACACAAAAGGGCAGTTAACTAAATCCATATGATGTAAAACAAAGTATTCCGGTTTGAGCAAAAATAATTACAATCATTTCAGAAGTGGAAATGGAACAGAAAATAAAAAAGTGATCAGAAGTAGACTCAGCTACAATTGTCAGCTAGGAATTTCTATGGGATATAAAAGACTCTACTAGAAAATGTCAAGAATGTCTAGGTACCACATAGAGAGGTGGAATATCTACTAATGACCCAATGTCCAACAGTAAATTAAAAGTGTGTGGTATATGCCTCCAATCCCAGCGATCAGAAGATGGGAGGATAAGGAATTCAGGATTATTCTTGTTTACACAGAGAATTTTAGGCCAGCATGAGCCACACGAAAACCTGCATTAAAAAAAAAAAAGTGGCAAATTTTAGAAGTTAAAATACTCAGATAAAAACAAAGCCGCCAATAACAAATGTGTATAGAAATGTTATGAGCAATGCAATGGAGTAGCTGAATTCAAAATGTTCTTGTGTTGTATGTTAATCAGCTTATTTGAAAGTGAATTTGACTTTGTTTTAAAAGTGTTGTAGTCTCTAATGCACGTTACTTAAATAAACCCCATTGGTGTAGAAGAGAGAAAATGAATAGAATCAAATGAATTCGCATATATAATAATATTACGAAGAAAATGGGATTTAAGATAGAGGGAAACAGGAAAAGGAAACAAAGAGAAGCTAGGTAAATATTAATTCAATAAGACCCTTTGGATTGGAAAGTCAAAATGTACCGGTTAAAGGATGGGAATTCAAAGTAGACTCGGGTGATGGAGTATGGGTGAGGTGGCTCTGACCCTCGCCCCGTGGGACCTACTATTGATGCAGGACTTCTTCTAGGTAAGAGAAAGCTATGGATTATTACAGTGTTAAGAAAACTCAAAAGGGAGGAAAAACTACTAGCTGTTGGAGAAAGAAAATAGATCTTAAGAGTAAAGAGACCAAAGGGAGAAAAAGGAATCAACATCTATAGAGTCTTTATTTGCTCAAAGGTTTATTTTAACCATTTTAATTATCACTACCAAAATATCCATGCCTTTAATTCTGTAAAGATAGGCTAAAGATGGGCTGGAGAGATGGCTTAGCAGTTAAGTGCTTGCCTGTGAAGCGTAAGGACCCGGGTTCGAGGTTCAATTCCCCAGGACCCACTTTACTGAGATGCACAAGGGGGCTCATGAGTCTGGAGTTTGTTTGCAGTGGCTAGAGGCCCTGGCATGCCTATTCTCTCTCTCTCTCTCTCTCTTTCTCTCTCTCTTGTCTGTCACTCTCAAATATATATATATTTAAAAACAGATAGGCTAAAGAAGCCTTTGTTTGGAGATTGGGAGGAAGAAGTGAAAGTGCACTTCTTATGCACACGGGGATATGTGAGCTGAAAAGAGGAGGAGGGATAGAAACTAGTCATGAAGATATTTTTGAAAATCTTTCTTGCCGTGGAAGAATGGTCTGTGCAGAAAGACCGGAGGGCGCAGGAGCTCAGCGTTTTGCAGGAGACTTGGGTGACCATGCGCCTGCAACACTGATGGAACAGTATAAGGTTATGTCATGGACTACCAGAGACTGGAAATACTTTGGAGACTTTCAGTGGAGAAAGACTGGGTGCTCTGAAACATGGTAATTTCAGGAAAGGCAGGATTACAGAAGACAAGTTACAAGCATGATGAAGCGGTGTGGCCATGGGTGATTTGTGGTTGGACCAGAATGGCGAACAGCATATTATATGCTGGAAATCATTCATATTTATGCTACAAATAGATGTAAGTCAATAAAATATTTCATATGCATTAGTGATTTTTGAAGATTTTCATAAAGAAGTCTGGTATTTAGATAAAAAGAGCCAAGTTAGGAAATGATCAAATGATTTGGGACATCTATGTTGTTATCTTAACGTTCTAACGTAGACTGAGAATTAGGCACATTTATGGCAGATATAGCTGGTGCAGATGATTAAAAGGAAGAGATGATTTGAAGTGGGAAATGAAGGGTCTTACCAGATGACATAATATATTGATAAAGGTTACAATGACTCTAAAGGACTTTAGTTCAAAGAAAACAAAAACAAATTTGCAAAACCTACATATCAGCATAGGTATATTTTAATCAAACTTTGAACACAAGGAAAAAGTTGATAAAATGGATATCTTCTTTGTAATGAAAAAGCTCTTATGTACATTAGATTAGTTGCTAACATAGCCATGATTTGTAACCCACTGGCAATCTTGAAGCTCTCTATTCATTATATCATTATTTATAATTGCTATCTTGGTTATTTTGAGCCTGGACTTTGCTAATGAGCTCCCTTTGAATTCCCCAAGCCTCTTTGATTCCTTGTTTTCTTTTCATCCCAGGTTTGGTACAGTCTTGGCTTTTATTTGTTCTGACCTTTGACACTTCAATTTTCTGTTTGCTTTTAAAATCCTAGCTAATTAGAGCATTTCAGATTCTTCATGATAGAGACATTCTTGCACAGAGCATGTAATTAGAATGTCTGATGGCAAGATCTGGGATTTTTTAACACCCCAGGGTTGAAAGATCATACCTCTAGCAACATTCTCCCTCAGGATGTTTTGCATTTGAACAATTAACCTCCTGTTCAGGACATGGCCTGCTATTCATCTTCTAACATCCCTTAGCTGGGATTATTTCAAAGTCTGTTCATTTATTGCCTTTTATCAGACACAGTGAACCCTTAGGTCAAAGTAAAAAGGCCTAAAGAGAAAATCTTATCATCTTATAGAAATGATCATAGTGCCTTATTAGAAATGTATCATTGAAAGCTCCCAAATTGCCTTTTGCCCTACACAAAATCACTACACTTAGGTTTTATTATAACATTAAAGTTATTTCCTCACCAAATTACTGCAACTTCTGAATATATATACATACATATACATGTACATATATACATATACAAATATATATATGTATGTATTTGTGTATGTGTGTGTGTCCATATATATATATATATATATATATATATATATATATATATATATATATATATATATATCACACACCACATACCTAGTGAGTTGAGAAAAAAATGTTGCAATGAAAATTAGGTCCAAGTAAGCAATAAACTAGGACAGTCAAAAGTCAAAGATATCTACAAACTCTGTCCCCAAAATAATAGCAAGTCTTCTCATTCCTCGTTCAAGCCTTCCCTGCCCAGCGTACAAATGCCCACTCTAGGACAGGTACTGTAACTTGGGTGCCGTGGAAGAGCCGAGGCCAACAGCGAGCGGATCTTGCCTTCAAGGAAAGGGAAGAACGTAGATGAGACACAGCGCCACGTGCCTGTAGTCGCAGCTGCTCAGGAAGCCAAAGCACGAGGATCCATGAACATGCTTCCGGCCTGGAAGTAACAACAGCCTATCTCAAACAAACAAAATTAAAAATAAAATAAAATGAAATCTGGGTAACAACAGATGAGATACAGACATCATCGTGGGTTTTTTACCACTGCCTTTGAGATTCCAGAAGGGTCAGGGCTCACATGCTTAGTAATGCCAGGGAAGAGTCAACCACATCTGTTTGAAGACTTGAAAGAGACTCCACAGAAGACAAAAACAGTTACCCTCAGAGGCGAAGTGTGAACGGAGATCACTGGACAGAGTAGTGTGTCGGCTTTGGTGAGTGCCTGGAGGACAGACGAGGCTGTAAGAATGGATGCCAAAACGTACAAGAGAGTATGCAAGAATCCAGCTTCGTTCTGGGTGCCTGGACTGAAGTCCAAGACCAAGGAGAGAGGAATCTGGACATATATAGACAGTCCAAATGTAAAACTACATGGTTGCTCATGCCAGGCAGTGATAAACTTGCAAAGTCTTGGCACAGGTGCCAAAAAAGTCAATCAATTTTACCCTCTAACTGTAACTGTTTTAAAGAATATATTGTTTCTAATGTGTCTGCACAAATGTGCATTCCCTGTAGTAATATATAAGGATTCCTTTGTCTCCAAATCCTCACCATTTCTTATCTTTCATCTTTTAGATGAAATTTATGAGCAAGGAGATCACTCACTGTGGTTTTAATTTTTCATTTCCCTGATGGTTAGCAATGCTGAGTATTGCTTCATATACTCTACTGTCTATCAATGGGTAGGGAATTTAAAATATTTTGCATATATATATATATATATATATATATATATATATATATATATATATATATATATATGCAAATCCTTTATTTGCCACATTAATGAACCCTGAAAGTCATGCTAGTAAGTAAAATAAGCCTGGCACACAGAGACAAATTATGATTTATTTACCCATGGACTATGAAAACTCTGAACTCATAGCTGGGGTCTCTTTTAAGTTCTCAAAGCTGACAACTGTATTCTCATGTTTCAGCTTCCTGAGGGGCGGAATTATGAGATATGCACCACCACAGCCTCCACCCATAGCATCCGTTTGACATAACACAAGCTTCTGTTCCCAATAACAAGATGAAGACAAAGGCTATTTATCCAAGGAGTAACTGTAAATCAGTGTCACCCAAAGTTATTCAAACTCACTGCAAAGTACTCTACTAGTTGTTACATTCTCATTTTTGTGACAAAATGCATGACACAAAATAATTTAAGAAAGGAAGTCACCCGGAGACATGGCTCATAACATTATAGGCACTTGCCTGCAAAGCTTGATGGCCTGGATTCACTTCCCCAGTGCCCATGGAAAGCCAGATGCACAAAGTGCCACCTATATCTGCAGTTTGTTTACAGTAGCAGGGAGCCCTGGCATGCCCGAACTCAATCTGTCTGTCTTCCTCTTTTTCTCTGTCTCCCTCTTTCTCAAGTAAATACATATATGTTAAAAGTTTTCCTTTCTTATTTATTTACTACAGACAGAGAGAAGGAGAGAAAGAGTGAATGGGTTCACCGGGGTCTCTGTCCACTGCAAGCAAAGTCCAGATGTTTGAGCCACCATGTGCATCCGGCTTTCATGGGAAGTGGAAACTCAAACCCGGGTCCTTAGGCTTTTCAGGCAAGTGCCTTAACCACTGAGCAATCTCTCCACCCATAAATCGAATCCCTTTTTAAAGGAGGGGCTCATGTCAGCTTACAGTTTAAGGTGGCAGTCTGTCATAAAGGGGACACAGGGCAGCAGAGTGACAGACAGATTGTTCATATCACTCTCAGTCAGAGAGCAGAGAGGAAAGGTAGCAAGCGTGATGTGATCAGGCTCTAAAACCTCAGTCCTTGACCTTGGTGAAATCATTCTTTTGCATCTCTTTTTCAGATGGACACAGATCCTGAGGAAATATTCAACCCTTCACACCTCAGCAGGGCCCAGCTGAAACCGTAGAGTAACTGGGGAAATGAGCAAGAGTGCTGTTTTCTTGGTGAACCTGGTAACAGCACAAGGGCTAAGGAGATAAACATAGAGAACACTCAACTACCAAACCAGAGATCCAGAGACACAGAGGCTCCCAAGGCCTCATCTCTGAAGTAGACCTAAAACGAACCCAACATGGCTCAGGGAAATTCACGGAAGGGTGGGGGGGGAAGGATTGTTAGAGCCACATGTTGGGTCATTATGCACAGAGACATTGCCTCTTCCCCGTAACTGATGGCTAACCCCACAATGCACGACCCATATTCCCCAAGGAGGAGGGTCCCTGCAGAGGGGGCAGGACAGGGAGGAGGCTAATGATGGTACCAACATGGCTGTATACATACTGTGTACATAACTAATAAAATAAAAAAAATATTGTTTTCAGCCTTCCCAGTGTCACCACTTAGAGACCAAGTATTCAAACTCATTGACCTAAGGGAGACATTTCAAATTCAAACTACATTATGTTCCCTAAGTCTTCAGGAATGACCAACCACCTCACTGCCAACGGTAATTCCATGGGTTAAAAATAAAGGATCCGGGGCTGGAGAGATGGCTTGGCAGTTAAGCGCCTGCCTGTGAAGCCTAAGGACTCTGGTCCGAGGCTCAATTCCCCAGGACCCACGTTAGCCAGGTGCACAAGGGGGCCCACGCGTCTGGAGTTCGTTTGCAGTGGCTGGAAGCCCTGGTGTGCCCATTCTCTCTCTCTCTCTCTCTCTCTCTCTCTCTCTCTCTCTCTCTCTCTCTCTCTCTGTCACTCTCAATAAATAAGTAAAAAATTTAAAAAAATAAATTAAAAAAAAAAAAGGAACCGGACATCGTTTCACTAAAACTGCAAACAGTTCAGTGTTCTTGCAAAAGCAGCCAGCAAACAAGAAACCCAGAACTCACAGATGCAGGTGTTTATAACTTGTGAGAATTATGCGTGGGTTATTTCTTTTCCAGAAGACCCATTGTTAATGCATCTGTTCCTGCCAGCCCAGACCCGCAGTGTTCCTGCATTGAGAAGTCACTCTTCAATGTGGCAACGTGGTGCTGAATAAACTGAGTACAACAGCATAACCCAGCTCCTGTGTGTGTGTGTGTGTGTGTGTGTGTGTGTGTGTGTGCGTTTGCTCCCTTGTCATTATGCATGCCACTCCAGTTCTGTCCATCTTTCTGATGTCAGAATGGGAGGTCTGCTTTTATTGCACCTGTTACCCACAGCCAGCCACCTGAAATGTCCCACAGCGCCAAATCCTAAGGTTTTATCAGCTCTCCCATCATCCAGATTTATCTTTCACCTTGGGACTCCCGTGGCTCATCTTATTAATTAATCCAGCCAAAGACTTCGTGGTTTATTTAGGCTTAATGTGTTATTGCTGCCAGTTGCGTTCCTGCTCGCAAGGGATTTTTTTGGCGAAGCCTAGAGAAGGAGCCACGCGCTGGTCTCGTGGAGTGCGGGCAGAGGATCTCGGGAAAGGTCTGGGGAGGCAGGTGCGGCAGGTTTGGCTAAATGCAATGAGTCTGTGGCTACATAGACCCGGGAGGTTTATTGAGAGCCCCACACCTGGGGTTTCTTCTTCTGAGAGCAGCACCTGCTTGGGATGAAATCCTCAGGCTGCAGGCAGGGCCCCTGGCGAGTGGTTTGTGTCTTCTACTTGAATTTCAGCAATTTCATGCCTAGCCCCATAGGGCCTTGTAAAGTTTTGATGGAAATCGTTGACAACTAGGGCAGATTATTTATGCTGGGAAAGAGCCAGGTGAAAGTAATTGAAATGCAAATTTTAAGTGCAAATGGTCACATTAAAAAAAAAGGTTTGTTTTAAATTTCATAGCAATCCATTGAGCAGTTATAAATTTCCAATTGAAATCAGAAAGTTCCCCTTACCTGCTGCTCCTGGTTGGTGGACCAGGCATAGCTGACGGCTTCATTATCTCTCTCCCGGGAGTTCGCCAGATGTGAGAGGCAGTAATACACGAACGTGTCTGCTTGCATGGCTGCTTCTGGCTTGATAGGAGGCGGAGATGGATGAAGAACCGAGAAGTGCTTTCAAAATTCCTCAGGACTGTGAAGTTTAGATTCCCCTGTCTGCTGCTGTTTTAATGCCCTCCATAAGCCTATCAAGTTCGGAAATATTTCTTACTTAAATTACAAAAGAAGTACTTTTCCCTGGTATAATGAGCTCATTAAATCCTTTATGGATGAGGTCTCAATGTGGCATTTAGATTTTTGTTACATGAAATAATGTTCTATACCAAGGCCAGTGGACATTTTCTGTAAAGAGCTAGATAGTAAAATTTTAGATCTGTGGCACAACTACTCAGTTTCGTTGCAATGTTAAAGCGGTAAAGACACCACAAAAAATGAGTAAGGATGGCTGTGTTCCTATAACATTTTATTTACAAAAATATAGTCGTATAGTAGCCAGAGGACCAGTTAATGGGTCTCCTTCTATATAAAGATTTTTCTCCTTATCTTCTATTCTATGTTGCTTTGCACATGAGTAGTAACTAAGATTTGTTGTGGGTATTACAAGAATGTGTTAGACTTTGAAAATATAATTTATTTAAAAGTAGTGGTATATAGCAATAAACTTATGCAAAATCTTACAAGGAAATAAACAGCTTGGTAAGCATTCTAATCACATAAAGTGAAAAAAATATCAAAATGTTTTTAATGAGATATTGTCTTAAAATGATTTTTAATTTCTTTAAAAAGGCATGCAGAATGTAAAGATTTGCTTAAGAACTACATAAAAGATAATGTAAATCTCTGCAGCCTTGGGAATCAATGCTTTATGTAGATATTTCGTGATACTCTTATATTGAAAATGAAATAAGACAGTAAAATAATATTTTTATTTTTTTAATGAGAGAGAGAGAAAAAAAACACAAGAGTAAAAGAGAGAGAGTAAAAGAGAGAGAGAATGGGCATGCAGGGCCTCCAGTCACTGAACTTGAACTGCAGACACGTGTGTCACCTTGTGCAAATGTGCAAGCTTGCCCTTGTGTCGCCTTGTTTTTCTGGCTTATGTGGGATCCAGAGAGTTGAACATAGGTCCTTAGCCTTTGCAGGCAAATGCCTTAACTGCTAAGCCATCTCTTGAGTCCACAAAAATATTTTAAAATATCTTGCAAACATAAATATTTTGCAGGAAATTCACCTAGATTTATGTTAAACCCTCAATATCAATAAGTAATTGTAAATAAAGGAATTTGGCATCTAGAAAATTCCCTCAGTGGTTAAAGACATTTGTTAGTAAAGACTGGTGGCACAAGTCAATTTCCAAACTACCCACATATGCCAGACACAAAAGGAAGCACAAGGGTTTGGTATTCATTTGCCAAGTCAAGTGGCCCTGGTGCAGATGTGTAAACACACAGACACACACATACACACACACACAATTAAATGATTTTTTAATAAAGAATTATATTGGCGAAGTTAGATAATTTCATTTAGTTTTTTGTTTTGTTTTGTTTTTAACCTAATATTAGATTACTAGTGAAGAATGGATGTTGTTTTAAAATTTGTTGACAGGTTGGGAAGATGGCTCAGTGGTTAAAAGTGCTTGCTTGCAGGGGAAACAAACTGCCCTCTAATTGGACTGGAGGCCCGCTCCATGGGAGAGAATACATCCCTGATACTGAAAACCTACAACAGGGGTAGTCCTGAGCCCTAGGGTTGTAAGGTCTGCTACTGTCTGGCTACATGTATATACTATGCTCACCAAACTGCCCAGTAAGCACTTCTCTTAATGTTTATACCCATATATCAAAGCTATTCTCACTTTTGGTTAGAGAACCTTCTCTTTTCATATGGCAGTGACCTTGGGATGACTCAGAAGGCACCATGGTGCTGGGAAGATATGACAGAGGAGTGCTCAGCAATGAAATATCTCTATCCCACCTTCCAAGGCTCAGGGTCTATTGCGGAAGAGGTGGCAGAAAGAATGTAAGAGCCAAAGGAAGGGTAGGACTCCTTACAACGTGCTCCTCCAGACATAAAATGGCCTGGATATCCATGACCTCACAGTGCCTGACACTACCTCCACAAGACAATAGGAGGAAAAGATGATGACATCAAAATAAAAGACAGACTCATTGAGAGGGGGAGGGAATATGATGGAGAGTGGAGTTTCAAAAAAGTAAAAGTGAGGGGAAAGAGGGACTTACCATGGGATATTGTTTATAAACAAGGAACTAGTCAATAAAAAAAAAAATGAAAAAGTGCTTGCTTGCAATAACCACTGGCCCAGGTTTGATATCCTAGTACCCATGCCAAGCCAGAGCACAAAGTGACACGTGTGTCTGGAGTTTATTTGCAGCTGCAAGAGGTCCTGGTGTACCCATTCTCCTTTATCTCTTTCTCTCTTTCCATGCAAGTAACTTTTAAAAACATATTATTTATTTATTTATTCATTTTGGGTTTTAGATGTAGGGTCTCACTATGGCTCAGGCTGACCTGGAATTCACTACATTGTCTCAGAGTGGCTAAAAAAAAAATATATATATATATATATATATATATATATATATATATATATATATATATGTTTAAAAAGCTTATTTAACTTTACTCTTTGCAGACATGTACTTGATGAGGCAGGATAAAGAGAAAGTCTAAGAAATCTACAAATACCATATTTACTCCCACATACTTCTGTCACCCATTTTGCCTCTTTCTCTATATTAGATACTCTGAGGTAAAACGCAGAGAAATGATACATTTAAATACAGTTGCATATCACAAATAAGACAAATTACATTTTCAGACTATGCCTGTCCGCAGATTGGAAGGTAAAGTGTCCACAGAGGTGAGCACTAGCTCACAACTGGACAGCGTGGGCTGTTTAAGGGCGCCCGTTTCTCCCCCTGCCACGTAGGAGCGCCTCCAAGCAGATGTTCCAAGTAACCCCAGAGCTTCAGCATGGCAGAGGCCTGCCCAGGTTAAACACTGATGAAATAACTGGCCACACAGAGCTTCCTGTGATTTTTGTTTGTTTGTTTTAGTGACTATAGAAATATTCTCAATTCCTGATGCCTTTCTGTCAGCCTGAGTTTCACCTGCCTTTTCTAAAGTATTGTTTCATCTGTGCAAGCAGAGAGAGTATGTTCTGAACGCTTAGTCCCCAGCTGGTGACAGTCGGGGAGGCAGAGCATCGTTGGAGGAGGTGTCTTAGTAGGGATGGGCTTTTTTGTCATAGCCAGATTCCTCTGCCACCAGCCTGCTCACTCGCCCGCTGCTGTTTTCCACCTGCCGTGTTAGAGGCGGCGGTGTCTGGCCTTTGGTTTCGCCCTGCTCCCACCTGCCCTCATGGAGCATGCCCTGTGTGGCTGTTCTGTTGTCAACTTCGTCTAGCTAGGGATCCATAGACATCCCTCTTGGATGAGTCTCTGAGGTTGCTTCCAGGAAGAACTGTCTGATCAAAGAAGTCCTTCCCCCAGAATGGGACTTTCCCCCAGAGTGGGAGACCCTCCCAGAGGCGGGGAGGGGGTAGCTTTATGTAAGGAATGTTGGGGGAAAAAAGAGCCGCTTCATCCAGTCTGGCTGTTGGCTGTTGAAGGCTGTGCCTTCACCTGTACTTGTGTCTGTCCTGTTCAGCTGCCCTGTGCCAGCCTTGGAACCCAGTGTCCTCAGCCTGGCAGCATGCATTGAAATCCAGGGGTTCTTGGCTCTCCAGAAAGCTGCCAAGCCATCAGTACTCCATTATTGGAACTGCTGAAGCAACCAGCTGCATGTGTCTATATGTATATGTGTGTGTGTATGTATATGTAGTGTGTATATATGTGTGCATATGTATAATTTGTGCAATTATACACCATCCACAAAATAATAAATGGCTTACATTACTTTGCAATGACTTTAGGTCAGGATCCACTGAGAGCAGAAAAGAATTCAGCCCCAGCCAAATACCCTAGGGATGGAAAAGTAACAAGCAAGGAAGACGCCGGCTTCTCAATAACTGCACCAGGCAAAGGCACTGGGTCCGTCCGGGCTGCGCTGTTCACCTCCAGGCTGTTAGCTTATTGAAGTCATCACTTGTTTCTGTTATGCAATGGCAGTATTGACTTTTCTCTCTCTCTCTCTCTAAATCACCGCATATCTGAAACAAAGCTCCCATCATGGGCTTTCCCACTGGGGAAAAGCTGTTCATCTTGGTCCTATGATGGTTTTAGAAATGGAGGCTTTTAACTGAAATCTTTACAACGCTGGTTCCCCCACCTCTTAGGCCTTGCTATTTGCATATTTCTGGAAATGCAGCCATGCAAGAGAATTTTAAGAAAAGTGTGTTTTTCTTCTTACACTTCACAGAGGCATACATCACGCTTAATGATGTATGGTTCTTCAAGCTTAAATTTATGGCACTTTTTTTTTTTTCGAGGCATTCACTGTCAATTCAGCTACATTGCTATTTTAGACTGTTTTATGGTGTCCATTTTTCTCAGTCTGACACTCCAGTGGGTCCTAACACACACGCACATTCACAGTCAGTGGGGAAGTCCACATAGTAAAAAGTCCTGAGTTATCAATCATGCAACAAGCACTTACTGAGTGCCTTCTAGGGGCCTGTTACCCTGGCAGGTGAGAATGATACAGAGCAAGGTAAAACATGGTACCTGGCACCAAAGAGACGAGGCTATGTTGTTGCTAGTCGATAAGAACACACGCACACTCACACACCTAATTTCACTAGGAAACACATGATAATTCCCTACAGGATCACATGAAGTATCACACTGTAGTGGTTTAGAGGAAAATTAATGCATCAACTTGAAGCTCCCTAAAAATGCTGCTAGCTCTTCTCAGTGTCCTCCTCACTGTATTTGCAGCACTTTTTCTAGATATTTAGACATAATTCCTTCAGTATCCTCTGATTAATGTGGTCTGTACATGATCAGCTGCCATCCAGAAAGTATAATATTAAACAAAGTTTTCGCTTTAGGTTTGTTGATCATTTTATATGATAGTTCAACCCTCTTTTTAAATATTTTATTTTTATTTATTTGAGAGGGAGAGAGGAAAGAGACAGGGAAAGAATGGGCACACCAGGGCCTCCAGCTGCTGAAACTGAACTCCAGATGCATGGGCCACCCTGTGCATCTATCTGGCTTACATGGGTCCTGGTGATCAAACTTAGATCCTTTGGCTCTTCAGGCAAGCACTTTAAACACTAAGCCAGCTCTCCAGCCTCATAGAGAATTGGCCTTAAATAAAGTTGTGATCTTTACAAAATTATATTAATGTACTGGTAGAATGTTTCCAGAAAATTCAAAATACTGAAGGAGTAATAATAGTCTGGTTTGTCTGAGGAGAACTTAATATTGTTACTCATTTCTTCTAAGGAGAAAAAGCTGCAATTTTACTTTCCAGAATTCATCAATCTATTTCCAACTTGCTTACTTTACCAATGAAAAAATACTTACATGAGAATTTCAATACAGAAAAGATTAGTCTTAGGCCATTAGTCTCTGGAGGGAGTTAAAGGCAGATGTGTGAATTCAGGACATGTTCCTGTTAGCTCCTGGGGAGCTCTTCAGAAGTCCAGGCTTCACTGTTGTAGACTGAGAGACTTGTGGCAGATTCTCAGAAGTTCTTTCAAAGTATTACCCATTCTAAATATTGACCACTACCTGTTTCTTCCTGAGGTCTCAGTGAAGTCTTTCCTGATCATCAGTGACAGCTTCCTTGATCTTATCTGGCCCAATCCTGCCTACACTGGTTTCACCCTATCCCATTTTCTAAACTCTTTCCTAGAACTGCATCACACTTGTGGATGTGTTCTCCTGAGTGAATGCCAGTGGCCACGGGCAGGAACCCTCAGGTGCGTGATCACATGATGGAAGACGGCCCTTGTGTTATCAGCCCCATCCCTTCCTCCACAGGAGAATGAAGAACGATGCATGCCTGTTCCCAACTCCAAAGTTAAGAGCTCACTTGAAGAAATTAAGGTATGACTGTTGCTGGTTCCAGGACGTAAGTGGGAGTTGAATAAGATTCATAACAGAAATGCTGGTTTACAAGACTCAGGAGAAAAGATGCCTGCAAGGAAGAAACATCAGCAGCACCTGACCTGAGCATGAAAGGTCCAGGCATAACTAGGGAAGAAACAAAAATAATTAAAATAAATTCAACTAAGTGACAAAAAAGAGATAGGGAAGTCAATGCTGCTAATAAAATTATATTGCTTTGTAGAAACCAGAGTAAAGATTACATTGGATAAAAACAGCACTGATTATCTTGATAAGGTGTAAAAAGTCAGAGCATGCAATGAATTGAATTTTTTTTTTTTTTAATCTGCTCATCTCAATCCAAAGAGACTTAGATCCTGCAAGGCTCAGAAATGCCATGGGTGTCAATGCTTCAAGTTTCCATTTTCAGCATGCTTGTTCCTTTCTTACTCGCTTTCCTACATAGTCTTTAAACCATCAAAAGGTTGGTTGTACTGTCATTCAAGTTAAGCACTTCAGTGAGCAGGACATTACAGACCTTCAGTACAGGAAAGAGGAATGGAGAATGCTGCCATATCACCCGATAATTTGCAGCAACTTAAACTGCATCGGAAGGGTTACTGCTCACGGGCCAAGCCCTGTGCATCTGCTTAAGCAAGCATGGTGAGATCAGCAGGGAGGACTCATTTTTATAAACTTTATGATTTATTGTGAATGGCATCAATTTTTTAAAAAAGGAAACCTAAAATAAGTAAAAAAAAAACATATGCAAATAACAACCCTAGGGAATTATTTATATCCCAAATATAAAAAGAGCCTATTCCAGTCATTTACCTATTTTTAAATTGTGTTACTTGTCTGGCTATGATAGTTCTTTTTTATTCACTTATATGGGGGGTGGGGGATGAAAGAGAGAGAATGAGCATACAAGGACTTCTAGCTACTGCAAAAACAAAACAAAACAAAAAAACAGAAAAAAAAAAAAAAACCTTCAGATGTATGCACCACATTGTGCTTCTGGCTTACATGGGTACTGGAGAATCAAAGACTTTGTAGGCAAGTGCCTTACCCGCTAAGCCATCTCTCCAATACTAGGAAGTTCTTTTAATATACCTGAACAAGGAGGGGCTGAGGGGACAGGGTAGGTCACAGATGAGCCCAATAATGGTACCAAATTGACTGTATTTGCTGGGTACAAAATTAATTTAATTAAATTAAGTTAGTTAATAAAAAATAAAAAAAAAGAGTTTGGTTAGATACATGAAATCTTGACTAACTGCATAGGTTTAAACTCTATTACTGAGAAAAAATGTTTCTTGTGTCTATTAAATCATAATTACCAGATAATTGGTTTTACTCAAAGATGCAAGCACTTTCAATATGTTTATAAAATATTTCTCAGAGCTATCTTTGGAGACAGGATACAAAATGTTGTAAAGTCCTATGGTAGTGTAAATAGATGGTCCCTAGTATATTCAGGATTTTACTACAGTTTGTAATTTAGATCTTCAGCCCCCTGGCTGAAGAAGGTGTCACTGTGGGTGGATCCTAGGGTCCAGTCTTAAGGTGTGGGGGTGGAGCTGGAATTCCAGTCTAATGGTAAGCAGAGTATTAGAGTTTACCTGGAGTTTGAGAAGTGTGCTTGCTTGCTTATGCTGGCTTGTGGCTTATCTCTCTATCTCTCAGTACTTGTTCTTGTGAAAGAGCACCAACTTCTGCCATTATTGAAGGTTCTGTGGATCTATAAGCTTCAATAAATATCCCTTCAACCATAACTGAAAGATCATCCCAGAAACCTGAGACTGTCTGCTATAGAACTGATACCAGAATGTGGGGTGTGGCTGAGATGAATCTGACCATGTGGATTTTATTATTTTGGGAGTATTTTTTAGAGGAATGGGCATAGGCTTAGTACTTGCAACTGAAGATGTCTTCTGGTACAGTAAGTCAAGTTTTATGGACTATTCTGATGAGAGTTTGAGAATGCCACGTGCAGGGAGAATTACATTTGGAAGCTTGACCTATTAACTTTCTAAGGGGAAGGAATTATGGCAGAAAACCTTCCTGGAACTGGACTACTGGCATAACGGCTAGCTATGTTGTTCTGCCCAGGCCCAGAGTTTAATCTGTGTTAAGTTTGAAATGGACTTATATGCTTGGCTAAAGCTATGAAACTGAGAGATTTAAGATTTTAAATTTGAAAAATTCAAGCAGTTTAAAATTACTGGCACAGAGACTGGTTGATGAAGCGGGTATTGTTACACACATTAGCAATCTTAAGGAAGATGGCCCAACTGCTTCACATGAAAATGATGAAAAGGATGTCTGAGGAAAGACTATGATAGATATGCAAATTCTTTTGGACAAGGAACCATTTCTTCAATGTTATAATTTATTTTATCTGCAAATTAAGAATATTGCTGTGTTCTACACTCCTAGTATTGTTTTTGGAAATAAGCAAAATGCATGGGGTGGGTAATAAAGTGCACATACGGTTTCAGGAACCACTGCTGAGATGGAGCGTGAGGCAGGGCACAATGACCCTGACAGGCAGAAAAGCCATTGGAAGATGGACCGTGGTGTGCAAGGCACCAGGTACATTTGGATATTCCAGATGGTGCAAGGGCTACTGTCAAGGTTGTTGGCTTGGGATGAAAGTTTTCCCTCAATATTCAGCCCAGCTGGATGGGTGAGATTGAAAATCTGGAGACTGTTAGTCATTGGTGATGTTACCGGACTTGAACTGCAGAAGTTTGATGGTTGTTGAGTTTGCATTGCTCCAGACTCTCCCTGTTACTCCTTACAACAGTTAAAAATGTTTACCTTGTGCCTTTATGTGTTGAAAGTATATAACTTGTTTTGATTTTATAGTACTGACAGCTAAGGGTCAGTTTTCACTATGAGGAGACTTGGGACTTTGGGATTCTGTTAAGTTGGCAAACACTGTAGGAAACTTTGAATTTTGAAAACACAATGTGAGATGGTTATGAATCTACTGGGGCCAGGGGCAGAATGTGTTAGTTTAAATAGATGCCCCCAATGTACTCAGGATCTTATTAAAGTTGTAAGTTAGATCCACAGCCACATGGCTAGAGGAGGTGTTACAATGCGTGGATCCTAGGATCCAGCTCTAAGGTGTGAGAGTGGATCTGGAATTTCAGTGTAAGGATATGCAGAATGCTTGAGTTTGCCTGGAGTTTCAGAAGTGTGCTTGCTTGCTTGTGCTGGCTTATGGCCTCTCTCTCTCTCTTCTTGGTCTTGTGAAAGAGGGCTAACTTCTTCAGCCATTATGGAACTTACCCTGGATCTATAAGCTTCAATAAATATTCCGCCCTCCATAACTGTGCCTGAGTTGGAGGTTCATCTCAGCAACCTGAGGCTTTTTGCCGCCCCCCCAAAAAAAAAACCTTAAAATGATACTATCCAAAGATCTTGCTCTCTGTCTCTCTCTCTCTCTCTCTCTCTCTTTCTCTCCCCCACCTCCATACAGAAAATAAATATAAATGAGGAATAGTGGTGTTTTATATTCACTTAAGTGATCCTTACACTGACTTATTCCATTGTCACAATAAAATATTTTTATTAAATAGTTTTGTACTCAGTGAATACAGTCAAGTTGGTACTATTATTAGGCTCATCCGTGACTTACCCCCTCCCTTGGCCCCTCCTTGTTGAGGTATATGGCTCATGCATTGTGGAGTTAGCCCACAGTTATGGGTATGATAAATGTCTCTGCATATCATGACCCAACATGTGGCTTTGACATTCTTTCCACCTCCTCTTCCGCAAGATTTCCCTGAGCCATGTTGGGTTCATTTTTGGTCTGCTTCAGTGATGAGGTGTTGGCAGCCTCTGGGTCTCTGGATATCTGATTTGGTAGGAGTTGATATTCTCCATGTCGATCTCCTTCACCCTTGTGCTGGTACCAGGTTCACCAAGAAAACAACACCCTTGCTTGTTTTGCCAAATATTCTTGGTTTCATCTGGGGCCCTTTTGAGGTATGATGGGGAGGTTCTCTTCTTAGAATTTGCGTGTATCTGAGAAAGAGAAGCAGATTCTCCAATGGAGAGTAAAGTTAGCACCAGACAAATGGGATAACCCTTATTTTTTTGTAGAGAATTTAATAGGTGTAGGCCTGCTTGTAGCCCACAATTGGTGGTTGCTTTATAATGGAGAGTAGGCCATATCCAAACAATAACATATTTTAAAATAATCATTAAGGTAATTTTGCTGAACTGTCTTGAGAAACACTTGAAGCATTCACCGTCACCCCATGCAATGGTGTGTGACCAGTGTTCTACATGAATAATGACATTAAAAGAAGAAGAAGACAAAAATCCTTCCCCTAAATACTTACACACATAGTAACTGTAGTGCAGACATGTGTCAAACAATGGTGTACCTTCAGATGTATAGAAAATGAACCACGAAATAATCTTATAATGCCTCAAATCATTCAAATATAGCCGATACTAAAAGATTCAGAAACAATTTTCTAACATGCTGAAGCACTGAAAAGCAACCACTCCGTGTGTAATCCTGCATCTGGTAACTGCTACTTTAAAGATGAGGCAAAAGGAGGAAGGAAAGGTGACGCTGCTTTGAGTTCATTCTCAAGAACAGAAATGGCCAAAGGCCGTTCAGAGTTAACAAGGAATGATAGAAGTAACAGGGTGACTTCCTTATAATGCTACACAATCTCATATAATTTGAATCAATTAATAGCTAACATGGAAATTGGAGCTTTGTGGCCAGCAGGGAAATTGTGGGAAAATGTCTTATCGATCCAGTGGATGTCTCTCATGCAGAGGGGATTAATGCACTGAGACTCTGTGGCCAGGGGAGATTGTGCTCTGTTTGGGTTGTGTTTTCATGACTATCCCATTTAGTATCACTTAAAATGCAAAAGTTAGTTGGCCGCTGTGGTGATTTGCTGTCTTCTTCCCCCCACCCCCACCTCCCTCCCTTTTAGCCTTGTCCATGTTACATATTCAAGAGAAAACTAAAATCAGGCTAAGGAAGAGTGAAACAGCTAACCCACCCACAGTGAACATGAAAAGTTAACCTCCTTTAGTGGATTACTATTTTAGGATTAAATTTTCTTTTCTGGTCAATGTTAAAAATACAGAAGTTTATCATCAAGTTGCAGATGTCTTTTTCACTAAATGGATTTGGTTTTTCCTGGGGGGAGGGGGGAAATGAAGGTCGACTTAGACTACATAAACAGCTTTAAAAGCCATTTCTGAGGCTGGAGAAATGGTTTAGTGGTTAAGGCATTTGCAGGCAAAGCCAAAGGACCTAGGTTTGATTCCCCAGGACCCATGTAAGTCAGATACACAAGAAGCCTCATGTATCTGGAGTTTGTTTGCAGGGGTTGGATGCCCTGGCACACCCATTCATTCACTAACTGAGCATAGAGATTTCTAATACAATTTTTAAAACCAAGCTAAATATCAATAGTTATTTTACCTCGTGACATTAATGACATTTCTTTTTAGTGCAGAAAAACTAGCAGTCATCTTTTGCACATATATCTAGACTTTTTAATTTCTAAGAAATTTTGTAGAATAAATAAGTAGCTATTAAACTAAAGGTGGGTGCCCTTTTCTGGTTTTTTGTTTGTTTGTTTTGTTGTTGTTGTTTTAGAAGAGTCTCAGATTAGTCTGGGCTGGCCTGGAACTCACATTGATCCTCCCACCTGAGCCTCCTGAATGCTGGTCTTAAAGGAATGAGCCACCATGCCTGCATGCCACCTTAACTGTTGACAAAAAAATAAAAAAAGGAACATGTTCCCATTTAATGTTTTAGTTTCAAAAAAAAAAAAAGGTTAAATTGGGGATGGAGGGATGGCTTAACAGTTAAGGTGTTTGCCTTAAAAAGCCAAAGGACCCAGGTTTAATTCCTCAGGACCTATGTTAGCCAGATGCACAAAGGGAGGCATACATCTGGAGTTCATTTGCAGGAGATGAAGGCCCTGGCATGCCCATTCTCTCTCTCTCTCTCTCTCTCTCTCTCTCTCTGTCACATAAATAAATAAAAATATTTTTTAAACAGTTTAAATCAATATTTTAAATCTGTATGTATGGGCATGATACAATATGTTTAATCATCTTCTTTGGGATATGCATAGCTAACTCTCCACATTCTGTCTTTAAAGTGATTGTAGCTCCTTTTGAAGAATTGCATACATATTGTGATTTTCTGATGTATTAGGCAACTCAAGAGGAACACAACTGATAGAATGAGTATGTCAAAAGGTGCGTGGGGGGATCAGCTCATAAGAGACAGCATACCTAGTCCTACAACCACAGCTGTCCGTAGACCTGACCATTGAAGAAGCTGGAAGCTTCTCCAGCCACAGGAGGAGAGGCAGACCCAAGCATCTCGGGGCCCAGGAGACTCTCAGTCTTTAGGAACACATGCAAGCTGAAGACTCCAAGAACTAGGCAAGATCTGTCAGCCTACCAGGCATGCAGCAAGGGGAGCCAGGCAGAAAGCATACACAATGTTCTGGGGCTCCCCTGTGGCTCCCTTATCTCTCATCCCCACAGTGGTAGGGCTGCCCTTTTCTGAAGAAGGACTTTCTAGATCCACAAATCTTGTCTGGAAATGCCCTCACAGACTCACAAAAGAAGTTTCTCATTCCATTCCTAAATCAGGACAAATTGACAATAAAGCCAAGCATCCCGGCAAGGGTAACTAACCAAATTCCTCCTGGCAACATAGTTCTGGGTCTCCAGGTTAACCCCGTGTTGCAGTAGGTTGAATTTAGGTGGCTAGGTACAGTGAGCCTCAGAGCTCCTCAGGAACTCCTTTGAACTCAATGAGAGTTTCTTTCATTTCCAATCTGGGAAGCAACAGAGTAAAAGCAGGTTTTTTGGTTTCTTTTCTAGCTAATTTGGCCTAAACTGAACCTCTGGGGAGAATGAATGTCCCTGAAGCATTGCAGTTTTCATGATGAACCTGGACAAGATAAAGGGAGATGGAAATTCTGGGAGCACACGTTGCATTGGCCCAAGGACAGGCATAGGGTATGTTTTCCCTATATTCTGCCCTCTCCATGGGAATAGAAAAGCCTGTGAGACCACCCATGCTCCCTAGGAAAGGCAGTTCACATTAAGAAAACATCAGTCTTGTGCTGGGGAGATGGCTAAATGGTTTGTGGGCCTGGTTCAATGCCCTAGAACCCAAATAAACCCAAATGCACAAAGTAGCGTATGTGTTTGGAGTCTTTGCAGTAACAAAGAAAATCATGAAGTGTCCACTGTCCATTTTCCTCCCTGTCTTTCTCTCTCCTTCCCTCCCTTCCTCTCTCTTTCTTCCTATCTCTCTTCTCCTATCTTTCTTACACACACATATAGACACAAATAAATAAAATATTTTTAAGATAAAATTTAAAGAAGACAATATCTAGTAGCAATATCCATGGTGCAATGTTAAAGATTTCTGGTTTTGTTTTTTTTTTTTTTTTTTTTTTTTTTTTTTGGTTTGACCTTTGGAATTCTTACCTTCTCAACCAGATCTCCTTACATATTGTTGAAAAACAAAGAAATCTTTGTAGATGACTCCAACCGCCAGAGAATAGCAGGGTTTCATCAGAAAAGCATGTGTATTTTTTCCTGTGAGTCTCTCAGGTAAGGTGTACCACAATATGAAGTCATAATGTTGACATTATTAGATCTTGACAAACAGCATAATTAACTCTCTACATTTAAACAGATGAGTGAGAATTTATAAACTAAGATAAAATATGCACTATGTGATTAAGGCAGGTAACCGTCTTTTTTGTAAACAAAAGCAAACACAGCCTCTGTGGTTTTTTTTCAGTGTTATAATATCATTTTAAAAGTGCCATGTTTCTCAGGAGGCATGAATAAAGGCCCTACATCCATCTTTGTCAATTTCTTGGAGGAGTCATTAGTGAAATGTCACCTTCTGAGTTTCTCACACCTTGAGTACAGAAAGTTTTTACTTTTAAAAATAGCAACAATGAAGACAGGATAGCATTGCATCATATAACAGAAATATTGTGCTATTATAGAATAATTAAACTACAAGAGTTGTTGGAATTGTCACTGTTATTATGTTATGAAAATGTACCTCAGCTATATCCCTTTCCAGTTTTAAACATCTCTAGAATAACATACAAGAGCAAATGTAATCAAGAGAGCCTGCATGAGGTAATGTCACATTACTTTCCCAACAACTTTTACTCTTGAAAATTGTTTCGTTTTTACATGCCATGAAATGAATTTTTTTTTAAAAGTCACAGACTGTATTTTGTCCCTATATTATACAACTGGGGTGACTATTTACAAAGTCCAAGTGGAGAAGTCAACTCCCAATACAGGATTCCAAGATTGTAAGTATTAAAGATAGTTATTGAATTTAGTTTTCAGAGAAAGTAATTTGCACTTTTGAAACAGTTTCAATATGTTGTGTAAACTTCAGGTATTTTAAGGGTCTTTTAAATTATATTTTTATTTGACAGAGAGAGGGATAGAGGAAGAGGGAGAGAGAGAGAGTGAGAGAGAGAGAGAGAATGGGTGTGCCAGGGCCTTCAGCTGCTGCAAATGAACTCCAGATGCATGTGCCAACTTGTGTACCTGGCTTACATGGGTCTCAGGAATCGAACCTGGATTCTTTAGCTTTGCAGGCAAATGTCTTAACTGCTAAGCCATCTCTCCAGCCCAAGGGAAAAAAAAATAAAGTTCATGTAGCAGGAAAAGTATGAATCTGATGTTAAAACTGGTGAAGATATATTTCTGTTCAAGCTGTTTTCTCTTCGTCATCTGGTAACTATTAATTTGGGATGGAACCAAGTGAAAGCTCCTTCCATAGCCAGTTTTCCTTTCTCTAGGAATTTCAAACTCCACAGCAGCAGTTCATTTCCTGAGCTCATCAGTGTCCCACCATCAGTTCCACAGGTCTGGGACAACAAGAAGAAGACATAGCTTCCAGCCCCAAGACTACCATAATCTCATTAGAGAAGAGAACCGTGGAAACAGAATGCCATCAGTGCTGTGGGGATGGAGGTCACTTTGTCCTTAGCTCTGTGACATCCCCTCCTTTTTAGATCGCATCTGTTTCCTAATGCTGCTATATCAACTCACCACAGACCCCGTGGGTTAAAACGACATCGCTTTATTTTCTCCTAGTCTACTAGTGTCTGACATTAGTTTGTGCTAAAACCACAGTGTCATCTGAGCTGTAGGGGGCAGAATGTTTCCACTTCTCCAGTAATCCTACAGGACACCTATAGAAAGTGACCATGGCTCCATCCTATACCTTCATTGCCACCTCTACTGCATGCTTAGTCTTCCTTGGTTCTGGTCCCCTCTTAAATCTTCTCTCTCTAATTTGACACTCATACCTCATTTTTATAAGGTCCCTTGCAATTACATTGATTCATAACCTCAACCTGGAATCATTAGCTAATGTTGAATTCTTTATCATGTCGGCAGAGTAACACATCCCTAGATATTTGTGATTAGGTAACAGACACTCTGAGGGTTTTTATTAAACTTAGCTTAGATATGATGAATAATTTTTGCATCTTAAAATCTTAACAAAATGGCTTCAATAATATTGTCATCCTTCCATATGTCAATTCTCTATGTAACTGGAAGCATTATGTTAATTATATATAAATACAAATTATTTGAATACTATTGCCAATTTTGAAAACAATGTATAAATATGTAAAAGGGTATATTTATATGGCCTGTCCATCATAGATAACTAGTGATAAAACACACACATACACACACACACACACACACACACACACACAGAATAGGTATGTGTTTACACACTTGAGTTGGAATATTTAGAATTTACCTTGTATGAACTCCTAATTACCCAATTGATGAAACATGGCTATGGGTTTACCATTGCTCAAAATTTATATAATTCCTCTATTATTGTGGTTGAGTGTTGCAATTCTCTTGATAGCATAAATTAATGAAATACTGTAGCACTCTAATTGATGGCTTTCTCAGTTTTCTTCATAAACCATTATTACTTTCTGTCTGCAGGGGATTATAATCTTTAAAATTTCCATGGCATAGTCACAACTTGAGACAGATGTTCAGAAATAATTTTCAATTATATGAAATTTTTTTGGCAAGTGTAAGGTACTTAGGGAAGAGACAATAGGCAACATGTCCCACTTATCAGGTGTGTTACCTTGAAAGGATTCAAGAATCCTGGAGGTATTTTCTTTTGTTTCTGCAGACCCCATTAGACTCAACTCACATCACATGAGAGTCTTCTATTATCAGAAAACAAATTAGCACATCTGGTTTGAGATGCTACATTAGACTTTTTACATGCTATATATTCATTCAATGAACACTTATTGCATATAACAAGAAAATTACATGCAGATAAATTATAAATTATAAGTTATAAAATTTGCCAACATCCTTGTAGCTGGGAGAGCCAGAGGGGAAGCAGTGAAGTAGCCCTCTCTTTATGGAAAGTCAGTCTCTTTCTTTTAGGCCAGGTTCATGAATGCTAGCCGAGAGCTGTTCAAAACACAAAACAGCCAAACAGCCCGGCGTGGTAGCTATAGGCCCTGGCACATCCATTTCCTGTCTGTTTGCCTCTCTCTCTCTGCTTGCAAATAAATGAATAAATAAATAAAAATATTTTTAAAAGGCAAACAATATGTTTAAACAATAACAACTTGAAAAGATATACTAAACGGACAATAAAGCTGGCTGTGGTCGTGCATACCTTTAATTCCAGCACTAAGGAGGCAGAGGTAGGAGGATCACTGTGACTACAAGGCCACCCTGAGACTACATAGAGAATTCCAGGTCAGCCTGAGCTAGAGTGACACCCTACCTCAAAAAAAAAAAAATAAAAATAAATAAAAATAAAATAAAGGTGACTATTGCTCCAATTTGATGAAACTTATGTTATAGCTACAGTCCTTTATGTTAAACCATATGAGTATATGCCCCCTAAATTATAAGCCATATTGAAGAAAATCGCTATGCTCTTTTTCTTTCCATTTTACATAAATTTCAACACAAGATTCACTTATTTATTATCTACTTATGAAAGGATTTATTTCAGCTTATAGTTTAGAGGGGAAATGTCATATAAAGTTCCCTATTGAAGGGGATGGTTACAAATGCTAAAATCATAAGTAACAATACAACTCTAAAGACTCTCAACTCCTCAGGGAGAATCACTCTGTGAGGGCGTTTTATTCATTTAGCCAAGAGTTTAAAATAATTTAACTTGTGTGTACAGGGATTTTATTTTTTTTAATCCTGATATGGAGTAGTTTGTTGCCATTTTACTAGAGGAACAGTGGTCAAAAGACAATTTTCTTCGCACGAATGGCCAATGTGCCAACTGCTGGCGTTTTCAGAGTCTATTCTTTCTTTCTCATATTGCCTCTACCTTAGTATTCTTATCTGAATTCCTGATAAGAGCTTCAGGAACATGACGTGTGACTCTCACTGCTTCATAAAGCACCATAAACAACAGATAGGTTGCCACCTAGTGGTCCCAGGAAAATTAATTTGCTTGAAGATAAGTAGATTCAAGGAAGGTACATGGGAGGTGACTGAAAATGGAAGGATTTCAAGCTTAAGAATGGAAGCCAGTGTATTTTCTCTTGAAGTATGCATGTTCTCTACTTATTTAACTCTACATTCCACAGGGGACATGCTTCATTAATTCCAGAATGATCTGTCTGCTTACAAATCTTCTGAATGCTGATAGAATATATTTTCAACTTTCAACATTAAAAAAAAAAAAGTAGAGGAAAGTTTAATCTAATTTGAATTAATCAAGGAGATATTGCTTAACAGGTCCATAGGGTGTTGATGTTTAAATTACAGAAATCTTCAAAGAAGTCCCTTACATTTCTACATTTTTAAATATAAATTCATAGCTACCACAGAACTAAATGGGATGCTTCACAACCTTTCACTGTAATATTTAAAAATAAACAAATATGCACTTTTCCTTGGTTCTCAGGAAATTTAAGATGGCAAAAAAAAAAAAAAAGGATTTGAAATGCCAGAGTCTTTAGAATAGTAATTTAAATGGTATGGGTTATTTAAGTGATCACAATGTCTTCATACAAAGGACTGTTTAATTTCCTACTTGCTATATTCAAATGCCAAGCTATATTATAATAGCTATTAAGGGTGACCTAAAAGCTTGATTTTGCCTTCCATTACAAAATTTAAAAAGTTGGTTTAAGGCACCTCCAGCACTCACTTTACTGCACTGTAAAGACAGCATGTAGACTCACACTTTTTTTTTTTTTTTTAATTCTAGCACATAATCACATTATCAAATGGAAATGATGTCTGGCCTTTTGCTATAATATTTATCAATGGAAAATGAAAAAGAAACCTTTTAATATTCCATTTCTTTAGGAATAAAATAAGAATGAGATCAAGGACACATTTACAATGAGGGTCAGGAATAACCATATCACTGTAACATAGGAAGAAAGTTCTAATTTTCCCACAAACTGTTGTACATATGACAGATTTTTAAATAACTCAACTTTTAATCTCTAGATATTTCTTAAGTGAAGAGTGACATGAAATTCTTGTCTCCAAGCTGAATTGCTATTCATTTGAGACAACTTCTCACTATGATGTCCAGGCTGGTCATGGGCTCAAGAAGTCCTCCTATTTCAACATTCCAAGTAGCTGAGCTATGTGTGTGACACAATGCCTAGCTTACTAATAATATTTTAAATGAATTGTATTCTTTAAGATTATGTACATACTCACATATGTCAGAGAATGAACAGCTACTGAGAATAATCATTTAATCATTACAAGTCTTGAGAATAGAACTTCATCCTATTTTTACAAAAGTGACTGATGGACTTGTTTGGACATCTCCATGGGATTCTACACCTTCTAAAGACCAGTGTAGCATTAAACCAAGGACCCCAGAAATGGTGAACTGAGACATCCAAACATAGACTCATGGTCCCCTGTCTGAATCACTCATGATCAGGTGCTCTTCAATGCCGAAGATTGCATACATTTCAGACATGTAATGCACTGACTGTTATGCAACATTCTCTCTGAGGGTTATAGGGCAGCATCCTATTAAAAAAATAACAAGTGAGTAATTCTTTGGAAAAACATGTAAATATTCACAGTAAGTGAGATAAAGGCTCTAAATAGCCAAATTCAGGTCAGAATTTGACACTAAATAAGTTGTGATAAACATCAATGATAAAAACAGTTCCAGTGCTTACAGCATTTTGGAATTCAATATTGTGTGTTTGGGAAATGGAAGAAGAAAGTATTCTCATAGTGCGCACCACTGCTTTCACACAATGTGTGTAATGTGACAGGGGAATGGTTGTTTACTACAGTTGTTTAAACAATTATTTATTTGATATGAAAGAGAGAAAGAGAGAGAGAGAAAACACCAGGACCTCAAGGCCTCTTGCCACTGCAAATGAACTCTATACATATGCACCATTTTGTGCCTCTGGCTATATGTGGGTTCTGGGGAGTCAAATCCAGGCCATCAGGCTTCCCCACGAAATGCCTTTAACCACTGAGCAATCTCTCCAGCCCATCACTGCAGTCTTTAGAAAAATTTGGAAAAGTGAAATAAGTCTGGGATTGTAGCTGAAGCTGGGAGTGGAAGATATGGAGTCAAGGAGTTGGAGGTGATGAGAACAAACCAAATAAACACCTTGAAAAATAGTTTCAAAGGTTTCCAGGAAAAGTGAATATGGTGAGTGTGTTATCCTTAACAGAGTGTCTTCAGGAGAGCCTGGTGAGCCCTTTGAACTGCTTGGTTTCCAGCTCTCCTTTCCACAAATCATAAGTGTCTCCTTTAAGTACATTGGAGTAGAAAAATATAGACAAATAAATGTTCTTTGAATAAATAGCTCATAGAAAGGAGAATACAGCTAGTCATGGTGATACACACTTGCAAACCAAGCACTCAAGAAGCAGAGGTAAGTGGACGCCTTAAGGTCAGCCTGGGGTATCACATGAGTTTCAGTAAACCAGAACATTAAAGTTTGAGACTCTTTCTGAAAGAAAGAAAGAAAGAAAGAAAGAAAGAAAGAAAGAGAGAGAGAGAGAGAGAGAGAGAGAGGGAGGGAGGGAGGGAGGGAGGGAGGGAGGGAGGGAGGGAGGGAGGGAGGAAGGAAGGAAGGAAGGAAGGAAGGAAGGAAGGAAGGAAGGAAGGAAGGAAGGAAAAAGAAAGAAAGGAGGAAGGGAGGAAGGGAGGGAAAGGAAAGAAGGAAGGAAGGAAGGAAGGAAGGAAGGAAGGAAGGAAGGAAGGAAGGAAGGAAGGAAGGAAGGAAGGAGGGGAGGAAGAAGTAAGGGAGGGAAGGAGGGGGGAGGGAGAGAGAAAGGAAGAATATAGAATACAATTTGCTCTGAGTATTTTTGGCATTATCTCATCTGTTTCCCTGTGAAGCTAGGGCAGATAATACACTAATAGATAGGTGAGGAAGAAGAAAGATATTCTTACGTATTGTTTTGGGAAACATAAATTAACACAAACTTTATGATGATCTACTTGTTGAGAAAATTATAGATGATAGAGAAAAATCACAGGATATTATTAATGGAAATGGTGATCTCTATTTAAATGACCAAGAATCGAACCTCTTCCTAACAGCCATTCCAGAAATCTTTACAATGCATAGGGAATTGGGTAGAGAAAGTGAAACGTTCCTGCCTCTGATGAGCTCTCCAAGCTCACTAAGGCAGTCAGAGGAAGAGGTACACTTGTCAAATCCAGGGTTTCAGATCCCATGGGGATAGCATGCATCAATGTGGACATGAAAACTGAGGACACAGCCTTGGGTAAGGTATGTGACCCCGTGAAGCCTGGGTAGGTGTCTATGGATGCCACTTCCAACTACAGAGACACTTGCACATCCAAGTATACCGCTATTCCACTTCCCATAGCCAAGAGTTGAAGCCAGCCTGTATGTCCAATGACAAATGAATGGATAATGAAAATGCAGTCCACATACACGATGGAATTCTGTTCAACAATATGGGGAAAAAAGAGATTTTGACATGTGGAATAAATGGATGGCAGGAACCAATCGTATTACTAAGTGAAGGCACCCAAGCTCGTGAAGACCAAAACCACACAGTCTCTCTGATATTTGGATCCTAGTTTGCAATGGATAAGTAGGCACAGAAGAAGTGGTGAGGGTACCGGAGAGGGGAAATGGGTGTGTGGAAAGGGGAGGGGGATGGGAATCAACCAAAACAGATGGTATTTAGACATGCAGTAGGGATGACATGTGAATCTCTGTCTGTCAACTACATATATATTTATCAAAATGCCATTTAGGTAGAAATGTAACCAAAAGTGAATATAAAGATTTGAGCTGGTGTGGTGGCACACACCTTTCATCCCAGCACTCAGGTAGGAGGATCGCTGTGAGTTCGAGCCCCCACCCCCTCCACACACACACCGAGACTATATACTGAATTCTGGCTCAGGATGGGCTACAGCGAGACCCTACCTTAAAAAAAAAAGCCAGAGTGGTGCCACTCGCCTCTAATCCCAGCACTCAGAGGCAGAGGTAGATCACTGTGAGTTCGAGGCCACCCTGAGAGTACATAGTGACTTCCAAGTCAGCCTGAGCTAGAGTGAGACCCTACCTCAAAACAAACAAACAAACAAAAAAAAGATATGAACTGGAAGAGGGGTAAGGAAAGGATAAAATGACATGTGGTGTTTAATGAGAAGATGAGTACAGTAGGGGAAAGAGTAATTAGGAGAGAGAGAGAGAAGAGAGTTAGGGTAAAAGGGGAAACAAGAACCAATGAAAACAAATTCTATTTGAAAATGCTAGAATGAATCATACTACACTCTCTCTATATTTCAACTAAAATATAAAAATAATTTTTAAAATACACAGTGAGGTCCAAGGATAGAGGGAAATGTCAAAAATAGCATAGGAATGAGAGTGTGAAAATAACTGGAGACACAATGTGTATAGTCAATTATTTTAAGGTGTTAATTTTCTGCCCAAGGGAATAATGTAAAAGGGCAAGTAGATCCCTGAGATATAACTGAGGATGACAGCCCTCGTGTACCTTGCACAAAGTGCCTGGGTCCTATACCTACTATGGGAAAGGGGAGAGAAATATAAATGATGATGATAAATGATGATGATGATGATGATGATGATGATGATGATAGATAGATAGATAGATAGATAGATAGATAGATAGATAGATAGATAAGAGATGATAAAAGATGATAGATAGATGAGTGACGGATGATAGATTTTTAGAGAAGAGTGAGGGAGAGAAAGGACGGGGGAGAGAGAAGGAATATGAGAGAATGAGAATGGTATTGCTGAGGAGAGAGAGATGGAAGGTAGTGGTTGCACACATGAGTAATACAGTAGGTAGAGGATAAGGAAACAGGTGTCAGATGTGGGTCTGGCCATAAATGGGAACTTGGCAAGGTCTTCCTCTAGTCTTTATGTTGTTGTTGTTGTTGGTGTCTGTGTAGCATTGTGGCATGGCATGCGTCTTTAGAGTAAATGTGCACATCTATGCACAGATGCTGTGCACTGTGCATGCACACATGTGAGTGGAACATTTGTGAGTGGGACACAGGTCCTGTATGTTCACACTTCTGTCTTCTGTCCTTGCGATACGAATCTCTCTCTCTGAGCTGCGTCTCCAGGCCCAGTGACTCTTTTGTGTCCACCCCTCTCCAGACTGCAGTTGCCAGCATGCATGGTCAGGCCTTGCTTTTTATGTGGGTGCTGGGGATCCAACTTGGGTCCTGAACCATCTCCCTGTCCCAATTTCTGATTCTTCATTGTCTCAATAAAACAGTTTTACCTAGAAATAAATTTCATAATGAAAGTGAGTGAGCCTCATTGTGAAAGGTGGGGCACTGAGATTTAGGAGAGCTGGATGCCAACCTGGCATGGCTTGTATATCTGTGTGGCCTCAGGTAGATGACCCAGCACTCAGAGCATCAAATTTTCACAGTAGCAAGACAAAGGAAACCCGAATAATGCTCCAGGCTATCTCTGTTTCCATGATGATACCCTGCTCTCACTGTCAAAATAACAAATGATTAGTTACTGTTTTTTTTTCCCCCCCTATAAGTATACAATTTGAGAATGTCCTTTTCTTTTATCAGGATATTGTATTTACTAATGACATTATCAATCTTGATATAAACATTTGCAAGGAAGGAGAAATTCCTTCACACCTCTGGGAAACACTAAAGTAGATTTTATTCAATGTAAATATTAAATGTTTATTCCTGGTGAATAAAATGTAATGAAGCTCATTTCTATAAACCTTCCATGTGGGAAAACAAATGCTCACATCCAATTCTAAATTATTATCTTATATGACATCATATTACAGTTAATTATTCCAAAGGAAGTTTTATTGCATACAGTGGCATATTAGAGGGTGGTAGATAGAGCTACAAATAAAGCTTTAGTTTGTTTGAGCACAAGTAATAATGGTGGTCATATATTTGGGGGAGGGTACTGCATTTGAACACAGGTGATAGTGAGCTATGGACTTCACTGCATCACAGTGATAGAGTCTGATTAGTTATATTCCTCCTTTAAGCCTCTGGCTTCTCGTGGGAAATTTATATGAAATAGATCATAACTTCTTATATCAACGTTCTATTAAGTTCATCTTAGAAAAGTACAAACAAAAATGTATTTGTATATTCTCACAAAGGCCCTGAAGGAAGAAGACATAAGCACATTGTTCAAAAGGGGACACAATTCCCTAAATATCTGAAAGAGAAGGATGTTCCCCCTTGAGTTCATTCCACAGCTCTCAATCAATGGCAATATCACAGAACCTGTGCCAGAATATTATTCCCTTTGCATTTCAGAGCTGAAAGACCTGGCAGGAAATTAGGAAGCCTCACATATGGTTATGATATGTACCCTTGCACCAGGAGTCCTGAATTTTATAAACTCACACAATATAAGCAATTTTCCATATTACAATATAATTCAAATATAAATATTTAGAAAATGCAATTTGTTTTCACAAATATGTTATTAAATTTCAGAGAACAACTCAGGAAAGTCTATGCATATTCATGGATTTCAAACAAAACATCTTTCAGTTTCAATTTAATAAACATTAATATCTGCTTAAATGCAGGAACATAAAACCTACAAATGTGTATGAATTTCAATATAGGATGTCAAAAGGCTCTGTTTCATTGAGTTGTTAATGACAATATAAATAAAACGAACAAGACTGGAGTATATAATTCTTTCATCAAAATGTAAATATATCTTTTTAATAAGTTAATAGGGGAATCAGTTTATTACTTGTAATACAGCTGCCAAACCCCACTAACCCTAGTGCACTGTTAGTGAGTAATACTATAGATCATGCATTATCCTATCAAGAATTTTGCTCTACTTCTTTCTAGTTTCTTTAACATATTTTCTTTTCCTTATTTGAGACAGTATACAACCTAAATGCCAATATATCCAGTACCACTTACTTGTGAGTCAGAAAAGAGCCTACTCTTTCAGTGAATTACCACCTGTTCAATCTTGTTCCCCAAATAATTGTGGTCGCATTTGCTCCATGTAAATTACATATTTGCATTCTACATGAACCTGTTTGTCTGAATCAATGCAGAGGTAACTTCTGAACTATCATTATGCATTCAGACTCATTGACTGGGGATGGAAATATCTATAATACTCAAACTGATGTAAGGGAAAAAGTTGTGGAATGAATAAAAAAATTATTACTTCAGGCTGTATTTGAATCCAAGACAACTTGCTAAGAACTTTATTAATTTATATGAAAGATAACAAGTTAAATAAATCAGTCTACAGTAACACAACCATGGCAAGACCACAAGTTTCTCTGTTAATTAAACAGGTGGGTAAAATATTATAATTTTGTACTCTAGAAATATTTTTTAAAACTAAACTCTAAATTATTCTCAGGCCAAAGCATTACATGCCATGTTGCCCTCACCTTCTCTGTTGGTTGGGAAGGTTCTATCCCATGAATCCACCCCAAGAACCCCAGGGTGATGTTCCCATGGATCCACTCTGTGGCCTTGGGACTGTTTAATCTACAGAATGAGGATAATACCACACAGACTTACTTAGGGAAGTTACTGCTCTTTCCAGCCATTCTTTATCCTCTCTGTAGTATACAGCCAGAGGCAATTAATTGTGCCATTTCAAACATTCTCACATGAGAATGAAGGAGTCCTGAACATAGTATTTGTTCCTGCTTTATTCTTTCCAGTTGCCTGGTATCTCCCCATTTCTAGAATGCAAACTACAAGGTCATTATAAATTTTCCCCTGGCTTTATAAGGGCAGTTTCCAGAAATTGATATCATTGAAAACCAAGGAAATCATTTTCAGTCAAATACTCACAGTTAATCTTACCTAAACAAAGGTAACTTAGCAAACTTTTGCAAGTTTGGCCACAGTGATTGATTTGGTGTCTACCTCTCTACAGATGTGTATGGCCTTATTTGAAAGCCCAAATGGCTCATGTGGTCTATGTGCTATGAAGTTACTTAATCATATTAATAAAACAATACCATCAAAGTATTTTTTATTCATCACTATCAGTATGTTTTAACATTGCCTACCTTAAAACTCTTTAGTTAAGAACCATTTGTTCTGGCTTTTTTAAAAAAAAATTACACATGTACACACACTCGTGTATATGTATGTGTGTGTGTGTCTAGCGAATGTGGTGTGATATGTGGTGGTGGTGGTGTGTGTGTGTGTGTAGTATGCATGTGTGTGTGCAGATGTTTGTACCACAGGTACACTCACAATGAAACAAAAGGACACAGAGTGATTTCCTCTGTTAATCTTCTATCTTGAGGCTCTCATTGAAATGGATCTTCTGCTCTTACTTATCCTGACTGACCAGTGAGCCCCAGCACTCCTCCTTTCTGCTCTCCATTGGACTGGGGCCTATTAGAGAGTGTGGGCTTGTGGGTGCTAGGAACTTGAACTCAAGGCAAGTAATGCCCTCTTGGTCCCTTGTTGTTACGGGGAAAGTGTTTTTACATTTTGAACCATCTCCCCAGCCCAGGTTTCCCCACATACATGCATGACATAGAACATCCATCACTTGACTGCACTGGAGGTGAAATTAGGATAGAAAAAGGAACAGTTAGGGCTGGAGAGATGGCTTAGCGGTTAAGTGCTTGCCTGTGAAGCCTAAGGACCCCAGGTTCGAGGCTCGGTTCCCCAGGTCCCACGTTAGCCAGATGCACAAGGGGGCGCACGCGTCTGGAGTTCGTTTGCAGAGGCTGGAAGCCCTGGCGCGCCCATTCTCTCTCTCTCCCTCTATCTGTCTGTCTCTCTGTGTCTGTCGCTGTCAAATAAATAAATAAATAAATAAGGAACAGTTAATCTGTAGAACATGTGTCCTATGTGGCATGTTTATGCTTACAATGAATTATGTATGTATGTGTGTATATGGATTTTTCAGACTATTGGATTCACCAAGGGTATGAAAATTTTAAAAGGGGAAATTGAAAGTTCAAAGACTAAGTATTCTGGGACTGAGCTCGCTGGACTTCCCGTTCAGTGGAGGGCATGTCTCTACATCAGTACATGGCAGTTTGAATAAGGTCAGAAAATGAAGATTCTGATTTCTGGAAAAATAGTTTGCAAATAGCCGTTATTTCTCTTTGAAACATAGAATATCACTGTCCTCATTTCAAAATGTGAAAGAGGACTAAAACTTCAAAAAGAAAAAAAATCACTGGATTCCTCCTAGATATCAGATTGAGTACTTGAATACTCATGATTACACTTTTACCATTCATGCCCATGGCCTCCTGAACGTCAAGATTGTCTCAATGACATTTTCAGATTTCTCTTCAAAATTGGTGGAAAAATTCCATCACTTTTCTAAGTTTTTGCTTTCATAAAATGGACATCCTTTTATTTCTAGGGTCTCACATTGTAGGCTTCTGGCAGGAATAAGAACAAAGAAAGAAAATGTGATGGTTTATCCTTAGCTGTCAATTAGACACTGGCTAAAATCACTACAGAAACAAATCTCTTACCATATCTATGAGGTATTTCTGAGAATAGCTTCACTGAGGTGGGCGGGCCCAGGTTTACCGTGGGTGGCACCCTCTCATGTGCTGGGGCCCTGTATTATGTGAAGAGGAGAAAGCTAGCTAGGTGAGCAGTCAGCGTTCCTCATGCTCTGTCTTATCCCTGCTGATGTGATGATTTGACTCGGGTTTCCTGCTCCTGCCATCTTTCCTCCACTGAGATGTCTTATAGCCTTGACACTGTAAGCCAAAACATACTCTTTTCCTTCCCTGATTCTGGTGAGGTATTTTGTCCCACTAGAAAAGTAACATAATGTAATATAATAATGGCAATGTAAAAGTAATGTAATGTAATACAGTTTGGACATGGTAACACACACCTTTAGTCTGAGCACTCAGGAGGCAGAGGTAGGATGAGACTACATAGTGAATTCCAGGGTAGTCTGGGCTAAGGCAAGACCCTACTTTGAAAAAAAAAAAAAAGTAACTAATATGAATAGAGATAAGGTCAAGAATGTCTTCTGTGCCTTGAAATACCTTGAAATTGTGAAGGGCTGAGGCACAGGAACCAAGGCAAAGGAGAAAATATTGACAGAGGATGGGAAACAACATTTTTTTGTGTATGAAATAGTTATAACAACAATACCAGTACCTGTAACAAGAAAAAAAAAAAAATCTTTGAAAAGGCCACTCATGAGTAAGGAACAATATAACTTACTCCACATTATGGTAAGTTTATATATCCACTCTACATTCCAAACCAGTAAGTGTTTATTTATAACCATCGTGTGACCTGCTGCTCCTCGGGATAGTCTAGCTATGGTTTCGCTCTTACAGGCTATAGGGCTTTCCTCTCCTCACATCATCAAGGCCGAAGGTGTCTCACAGTTTTGAACTGAAGGTATCAGGGTGTGGTGGGAGAGATGAACAGAGCACCCAGTGAAAACATAGAACGTTGTATTGCCTTTCCTAAAAAAATTGCCACACAAGCATAGGGGCCTGAATTTGATCCCCAATATCTACCTAACAATGCCTGGCACGATTGCAAGTGCCTATAATGCCAACACTGGGAAGGCAGATTTACATAGGATCCTGGGATTGCTAGCCAGCAAGCCAGTCAGCCTTGCTTAATCAATGGGCTGCAGGACAATGAAACACCCTGTCTCAAAATGATGTGGACAGCACTCCTGAGAATCAACAACCCAATAATGCCTTCTATTGCACCCTTAAACTCACACACATACATGGATCCACATACGTTTGCACACACACACACACACACACACACATATGAATGAGTGTACACGCCATCTCACAAACATATGCATAAAACCATCTCCAAGTGACCTTAACACACCATTTGCAGTTAGCTAATTTCTAATGCTGGAATGATTGTTTGGACCATTTTACACCACTGAATCCTTCCTTTGTGGGCCTGAAGATGAGCTTACTTCACATGGCCACACACAGCATCCACTTTTATCTTTAACTATGAAATATAGTTTCCCTTGTCAGGAAATAATTGAAATATTTAAGAAAAGAAGCCTTTAATTTGGGGGTGGGGAAGAGAGGACTAAGCGTTTATAAGTGATTGTTTGATTTTAGTAACTTATAATACACATTTACCAGGTTAAGACAGCACTTTGCAAACACAATAAGCATACTAAATTGTTGACTTAGGGGAAGAGGGAAAGAATCATCAGAGGCTTATTTGCACAGTGAGATTATTCACGCAGCTTATCTCTACTGAGTATTGACAAGACTTTCAGAAGTATGAATTCCTAATGGAAAGCTGAAAATTGCCCTGAATTGCCTTCAGCGGTTTCAAATTCCTTTATTTATACATTATCAAAACCAACAATAAACTGGAGAGGTGGCTTAGTGGTTAAGGTGCTTGCCTGTGAAACCTAAGAACTCAGGTTCTATTGCCAAGAACTCACGTATGCTAGATGCATAAGGTGGCGTTTGTCTGGAGTTTGATTGCAGCAGCTGGGGTCTTGGTGGGCCCATTCTCATTCCCTCTCTCTGTCTAAATCTCCCTCTGCCTCTTTTCCTCTCTCTCAAATAAGTAAATAAATATAAAAAATGTATTCCTACAAAATAATGTCTACTGCAATACTCTTCTTTAAAAATTTTATGCTCTTCAAACTTTTAATGGTAAATTTATGTAACCAAAATCAACTTAAGTATTCAATTTTATATGAGCTATGAAGATGTTTTTAGGATAAAAAGTTACAAATCCTCCTTCCTTATGCATCCAAATAGATCCCAATGGCTATTGTCATTCATGAACAAATATAAGTAATTTTTCATGGGAGACATAACATTATTTATACAGAAACAAAAGAGAAATTGCAAGATGTGAGTAGTGACTTAACATCATTGTGATTCTTATTTTATTTTTTTTTTAATATTTTATTTATGTGAGAGAGAGAGGAAGAAAATGAATAGGCATGCCAGGGCCTGCAGCCACTGAAATGAACTGCAGACGTATGTGCCACCTTGGCATCTGTCTTACATGGCTACAGGGGAATCAAACCTGGGTCCTTAGGCTTTGCAGGCCAGATCCTTAACTGCTAAACCATCTCTCCAGCACTCACCATAATGCTTTAACTAGGGGACTCACTTGTAGGAAGATTTCAGTGAATGAGACTAGAAAGGATTTGTGGTTCCTAAAATAAATCCCAGGCACGTTTCAGTGTGTGGTAAGCAAGCTGTAAATGTTAAGTGATGATGTTAATTTAGTTGTAAAATGATTGAGCTTACAGCCAGATGTAATCTCACATGACCAGCCAAAAGTAAATCAATTAAGCATATATAATCCAAGTCTACCAGGAAATATGGGTTTATTCAATAGATAATGTATCCTAACATTGCAGTTTGAGTTCATTAGCAAACCAAGAGCTTAAACATTATGTTTCTATATAGAAATCAAATGATTTTGCAAAGCCCAAAACTCAATTTTCACTCATTCTAGATTATTTTTGACTAACATTATTTATTGAGATGCCTGGAAACTCCCATTTGTCTCAATTTTTAAATGTACATTATGAGCACTTGCCAGTTTTAGGGCTGAAGTATACAAGCATATGGCAGGAATCCTGTCTTTACTCATGTTAAACTATACATAATGGGCAAAAATAATTAGGTTATGTGTTTGTAATGGTTCCTTTTAACTATCTTCTTGTTTAAAATCAGACTAGGGAATACCTCTCTGGGTATGTCTTTGACGGCATTTCCAGAAAAGATTAGCTGAAGGTGGAAGACCTGCCCTCAAGGTTGGTGGCATCTTCCAACCAGCCTCCTAGATCTCTAATTATCTGAGGGCAAAGAAGGGTTGCCCTCTCCTCTTGTTATACCACTGAGCAATTGCTTCTACCACTGCATCTGCTAAGACTGTCACCATCACCCACTGACATCAGACTCTAGCTTTTGAAACCTTCCAACGTGAGCTGAATACTAGCTACCTTCAGGCACCTTCCAAGTCTCCTAGACTGTACTGGGACTGCTGAAATATACAGATTTATGGACTGATCAGCTATACATTTCTCAGCCTGTCCAGCCCAGCATGTATAAGGTAATATATATATATAATATATATATATATATATATATATATATATATATATATATATATATATATAAATACCATATTATATATATATATAGATTACCATATATATATGTATATGTGTGTGTGTGTGTGTGTGTGTATTATGTAGGTGTTATGTGTGCGTGTTCTATTGCTTTAAAGAACCCATACAGTCAGTGTTGCTTAAAATAAGGAGTTCTGAAGGAAAATGAACTAAAAATCAAGCCAATAAAATAATAAACAAAATACATTTAAAAATGAACTAGAGTCCATTAGAATTATGAAGACACTGAGATTACCAAATGCACTTAGAATTGTTTTAAGACATGGTTCATCACGAATAGTAACAATGAGCCTTAGTGAAAAGGCCCTGCCCATGAGAAGCTACTAGGCACTTGGATAAGACATCCGTCTCTTAGACGTGTGCATACACATCTCAAGAAAGGGACACAGTCGTCTTGGGTGACTGAGAACTGTTTAGAACAGAAACCTGAAACACTTTTAGAAACCCTCTAGAAACAGTCTTGGAGGAGGAAATAACTTAAGCAAAACTAGGGAGGAATAAGAGGAAAGATGGAAAGAAAGAAAGTAATGAGGAAGGAATGAAAAAAAGAAAAGGGAAGAAAGGAGGGAAATAAGTCAATCCGCTGTATGTAGAAGAAAAACAATAACCACAAAACATTCTGTCTGCAAACATGACCACTGAATTGTGCAGGACTGGAGTGAAGTAACCATTACTGAATAACCACTAAGTAAAGATGGTTTCTCTCCTGCCCTAAGCCTGCTTTTCTTGAACTATAGTTGAATGGAGAAATGCCAAGACTTCTCAGTGACATTTGGTCCTGGGCTTGCTGAACAACTTGTGAGAGCCAGGTAAAGGACAAGCCCACAGGAACAAATCCTGGAATGGCATTCGTAGACCTCTGATTTGACAAATTTTTCTACAGCCACCAAGCAAACAATGGCCTGAAACCCACCACCAGCCTTGCACAGACCCCTCCCCATTTCTCCACACAGCTCAGCTCCTGTGTACATGTCAGACCCTAATAAGGAGGTCAACACTTTTCTTAGAGTCCTGGCATCTCTCTGTTCAAGAATAGTTTGCCCTTGCCATGCTGACACCACCAACGCATGCTTCCCATGATTTGGACTCATTTGCCTTTTACATGGAAGGTTGATCTAATAATATTCAATCTTATAGCTCACAGATGCAAAAGTGGAGTTTGGGAAATAGAAATTGACAAAATTCCTTGTTAAATAATAAAAGAATCATATGAATGTTTTAACTCCAAATAGAGCAGAGCAAAGAATGAGCAGAATTATGTGACTACTTGCTCCAAGTAATACTTGTTTCTAAAAAATATAGGACTTATCCACCAGTTTTGACCTTATCTTCCAATAAACTTTGCCACAAAGCCTTGCATCACTGTGCCCACCAACCTAACACTATTCAGCATTAGGCTCTGCATTGGTACCATACCTCACTTCTTCATTTATAGTGTCCTCATGACTCTGCATCTAAAATATACATAGATTGGGCTGGAGAGATGGCTTAGCAGTTAAGTGCCTGCCTGTGAAGTCTAAGGACCCCGGTTCAAGGCTCGACTCCCCAGGACCCATGTTAGCCAGATGCACAAGGGGCTGCACGCATCTGGAGTTTGTTTGCAGTGGCTGGAAGCCCTGGCGCGCCCATTCTCTCTCTCTCCCCCCACCCCCTCTGTCTGTCACTCTCAAATAAATAAATACAAATAATCCTGGATACTTTGTTCAATAAAGTCTGAATGTCCAAACAAAAAATAAAATATACACAGATTAATATGAATTTTTAAAATACTACATGCATAAATTCCTATAACATATGCATGCATGTGTCCAAATGTGTGTGTATGTAATGAATGTCTGTATGCATGTGATGTGGCCTGCAATGAGCACATTCAGTATTAGTAAATGTATTCATGATGTGTAACAGAAACATATATTTTGCATGCTTTAGACATATAAACACATGTGTGTTGATACTGATACATACACATACAATCTGAGACTAAGCCTATAATTTTCCACTTGCACTTTAATTTTTTCTGGATTTTATACCTATAGCATACATGTGAAATCGTATTCATTAAAAGTATCATTTTCTGCACTGGGGGAATGGTTTAGCAATCAAAAGTAGTGGCTTGCAAAGTCAGATGGCATGGGTCCAACTTCCCAGTACCCACCTAAAGCCAGATGCTCACAGTAAAACATGCATTTGGAGTTCATTTTCAGTGGCAAGGAGCCCTGGCATACCTATACTTTCTCTCTCTCTTTCTCTCCCTGTTTTTCTCAATATTTTTTAAATAGCATCTGAAAAAGAGAGCTAAGCATACAAGCCATCATTTTACCCCAAACCTATATAAAAGTAACCATATCTGGCATCAAATGATGACAATCGCAAGGTCATAGTTTGCGTCTTCCCTTCAAATCATGTGATATTAGCCACTGATAGTAAAAACAAATATAGTAGAGAAATGGCTTATCAGACTTTTCAAGATAAAGCCTAGCACTGAACACATTTCTAGTGATTTTTCAAATACAAGCCTGCTTTCTTTTTTCATATTTACCCTTTTCTTAAAGCCATAAACTGTTGTTTTCCTTAAGACTTCCCTTGATAGTATGTGCTTTAGACCTGTAACAAGCTTGTGACTCAACATTTGAATGCCCAGCCTTAAGTTGGCATTTTATTGTTCTGCACCTGAAAGTTTTAAGCCCGTTAACTTTTGGCCCTGAAGAAATAAAATATTCAATTTAATGTATTTGTGGGGGAAAAATGCATGGAAGCCACAAGAAATTCCTAGGAGAGTTCTAAATATTCCTAGAGCATATTTCCTCATCCCCAAGCTATGAGCACGTAAGAAGATGTAGTGTCCTGGTGGAGGCAAGATGCAACCCTTATTCACATCTGTCAGCTAATGGAAGACCAAAATGCTACAGCTGCCAGGGTAAATATTAATCACTCGGAAGAGGGAAATTGTATTAATCTCTTGTGCATGCTATGTTTGTATATGAGTGCTATTTATGTGCCATATGCTATGTTTTTGCTAAAATCACTGTGCCCTTGATAAGCTATGGGGAAGTTTTGTGACTGGAAACAAATCATACATTTACGTGAGTAGAGAGTCAGCATACATTAGGGACGGAGAAAGGCCATTTTATTTTGAGATGCAGAGAATCACAAATGTGATTGAAAATCAGCTTGTGGTTCTCCTTAAACAAGACGGCAGAAAGGCAAAAAAGAAATGCTTTCTCAAATATCACTGTTTTAATTCTTCAACATTAAGTGATATGAAGCCAACTGAGTGATAATGCACTGTTTGCTTTTTAAGTATGTCACTGTGGATAGAGTTTAATATTGTGTGTGTGTGTGTGTGTGTGTGTGTGTAAGTGTTTCTTTTTCATCCATGCTGGTTTAGAAATCACAGTGATCCTCCAACTTCAGCTTCCGGAGTGCTGGGATTAAAGGCATATACTTCCAAGCCAGGCCATGTTTAAATAGCTTTAATGCTATTCAGAGTAACTGAATTAAATTATGCTCTGGAATTTTTCAATAAAAAAACAAATAAAATATTATATCTAGTAATTGTACAAATGTTCCTCTGAGTCCTTGCCCTTCCTGTGGAGTCTTATTAACCCTCTGGAAGTCCTCCTGGAAGACCACAACCTGACTCATTGGTGTTCAGGATCACTCTTTCCTGCTTCTGAGCTGTGTATAGAACCAGCCCCGGGACAACCAGCATGCCGTAGGGGAGCAATGTGAGCAGTGACTTTTGTATCTGACACTCAGCAGGAAGACCTATGCTTATCATTTCTTTCTACATATTTAAAGTGTGAGAGGATTATTATTTTTTCTTTCATTTTAACAATGAAACACACGAGGTCGTAAGTGTGTAAAGGAAGCATTCACACATGTCTTCAGATTGTTTACAGGCCCTAAGAAGAGCAGTAGTCAAAAAAGGACATTGGGTGCCATACCTCTGTTGGTTCCCCAAATAGTTTATTTGAGACAGAGAATCTTTCTGATAAATTTCCCAAGTCCCAGTGATTCTCTGGTCTCTGTTCCCCTCCCCTCAGGACTGGGGTTTCACATGCTGGCAATGCTTGGTTGTTTCCATGTATGTGGGGGGGGAATTGACCTCAGGCTATCTCAGACTGGGGTTTCATGTGCTGGTAATGCCTGATTGTTTCCATAGGTGTGGGGAAATTGACCTCAGGCTATCTCAGGTGCTCTCAGGCCCGCTTGTTACAGGCAAGCATTCTTACCTACCAAACCAGGAGGGGAGAAAAAGGATATTAATTAATTTTAGAGAAGTGGATAAAATATAAATATTCCAAATTCTTAATTAAGGTGGGGATATATTAGAACAAAAAGAAATGATACTTTCAAGTGAAGAAATTTTCAAACTAGAAATGAATCTTTATAAAAACTATACATCAAAATAAAGCTCTAACACAATAAAGCTCTAAACAGTTTTACAGGCAGTAAATCTCGTTCTTTACTGGTTTGGTCAATGGATTTAAATTAACGTCTGGATTTTGAAGTTGGTGGGTGGTAGCTCACATCAGTTAGGGTAGGTTTGGTTGTATGGAACAGGGAATTTCAATACGGTTATCTTAAAAAAAAAAAGAAAGAAAGAAAGAAAGAAAAGAAAGAAACTGTGTAACAAAGTTGTGTTGTCATCAAACATTCAGAACTCTTTAATTCTCACAATGTGGTATTTTACCACAAAGTGACTGCTGAAATTCAAGCCATTGAAAGTTTCCCACATAACTGGGTAAATAATAGTAGACTTTCTCTTTTGAGGAGATATCAGAAAACGTAATGCTCATACTTAGATCTTATTGGCTCTAATTTATTTGCATTGACATGGGATTAGAGAATTGCAACTAGGTGAGGGTGGTTTTCCCTAGAGTAAGCATCATGCTATATTTAGAAATTTAATATTAAAGAGAACTATTAAGATCTGGAGTGATGGCTTAGTGGTTAAGATACTTGCCTACAAAGCCTAAGGACCTAGGTTCAACTCCCCAGATGCACATGGTGGTATATGTGTCTGGAGTTCATTTTCAGAGGCTAGAGGCCTTGGCACACCCATTCTCTTTTTCTCTCTCATAAATAAATAAACATTTAAAACAAATAGTAATTTTAAAATGAGGATACTAAAACAAAAAAAGGGTTTATGATAGGTTCGCATTCAAAAGAAAAGTTAGGAATGTTCAGATACTCACAAGACTAGAAATATAATGGCAAATAGAAAAATAAAAAAGGTAAATTGTGAAGGACAGGATATATATTTCATATGTTTTAAAAATTAGACAAATAAAATAGACAGGAAATTAGTAAGGGCAGTAGAAACATGTACCACTACAAGAAGAAAGCATATTCTAATTGACTTTGAAAAAATGTGGGTCCAATAGTTTTATGACCTTACATTAAAAAATTTCACATGAGATGTTATGCAACTATGGAAAACAACAATTGACTATTTAAAATTTGGCCACAGATAAAGACTCAGTAACTAGTGAGGATGTGACAATTATTAGATCAGCTGATATGTCTTCAAAATCAGTATGACTCAGCCCACATCAAACGGCACAATATAATTAAAGAACATTGAATTAATATGAATACTTCAGACATAAACATCATCACATTGACATGCATTTAAGCATGTTTTGAGCTCAAAAATCATTATGGGTAATTCTAAAGTAATAGCAATATGAAAGAAAATATACATACATAAACATGAGCTTGGAAACCATTGTTGTCTCTCAATAGAAAGGCAAAGGTATACACTAAGGAAGAGGGTCAGGATAGTAAAAGCAGTGAGACAAAGTCTCATATTCCTGAAAGAGGAAGAAGAATTCAGGAATACCAGGTATAAAGTGAAGAAAGTAGGGCTGGAGGAATGGCTCAGTGGTTAAGACATTTGCCTGCAAAGCCAAAGGTCCCAGGATTTATTCCCCAGGAACCACATTAGCCAAATGCACAAGGGGGCACACACATCTGGAGTTCTTTGCAGCGGATGGAGGACCTGGCACACCCATTCTCTCTCTCTCTCCCCGCCTTCTCTCAAATAAATAATAACAAAATATTTTAAAATGAAGAAAGAAAGAAAGCCTCTTACCAAAAGGTGCCTGGAGTCACTTCTCTCCTTGTAAGGGACTCTACAGTGAGTTTATTGCTGCCTCCATTCCTGAGAAATGAATATGGTGATGATGATAACACTAATAACAAAAATGATGGAAGCATCCCTTGATAATTAGAATCAAGTACTTGGGATCATTTGGGTCTTAAATTCAAAATTTAAACATAGATCCCTGCAACATATCCCCTTCAAACCATTCTGGTTCACTCGAGATTAGAGGTCCTGGTTCTTTTTACAAATGGCAGTGAATACTAGGGTGACCCAAGACCCCTCCAAATGATAAAAAGAGAAAGCCTAGTGCCTAGCACATAACAAATCATCTCTAACACATCTACAAGACAAAGAAGGATTGTAAAGTAGAAAGAGAAATGTGAAAGCTGCTCTCACTGCTAGCCTGAGAACCTCCTCCAGGGAGATGGCGGTAGACAGGGAGGAGACTCAAAACTCATGAAGGCAGAAAAATCAGAGTCTGTGAAAGCTCAACATTAAAGGAGACTTACACCACACTGGCCAGAGCTCAAGAAACCTTGCAGAAGAGGAGGGGGAAATAATATTAGAGCCACAGAATGGGCAGGAGTATCCTGAGGCCTTGCCCCCCGACAGTAACAGGCTGGTACATTCATGACCCCACATCGATCATCAGTAACCCCACTCAAGAAGGTCCTCAGTGGAATGGGGTGGGGAAAAGGGCACAAAAGAAGATAATCTGATTTGAATACAACAAATTTGTACTATGTTCATATATTAAATTTCCCAATTAAATTCTTAAAAATAATAAACCACTGGTGAAGAACGAACACTGAGTGCAGTTAGAAACTATCACCTGGTAAACATTAAACAAAATAACCATCCTCCCTGGATGTGCTCAGACTCGATGCAGATGTCCTAGGGCCCACAATTGAAATTCTTCACAGAGAACTCACCACAAAGCCATTATCAAAGATCAAAGAGCTGATTTAATAAGATCTCAGCAGCAGGTATTTGTGGAGGTATGTAAAAACTAAGAGGAGAGGTAGAGAATTATCATTGTGAAACAGACCTGTGGATAAAATGTTAATGGTCTGAAAGTACAAAACTAATCAATCCACAAATCAGTATCTAGAATGACCAGAGACAAAAAATAAAAATGCTCATAAAATGTTTACATGTATGATTGCATTATAGTTATACACTCATATATGATGTGTGCTATTGAATTCAAAAATGTTTTACATGAGTTCATCAACAGTTGAAGTATAGCAGAAAGAAATCATTACTGAATAGTGCATAGATGTGTAAGAATTTTATAACTAGAATACAGAAATATGAAAATGTAATAAACATGGTTGTGCTTCCTAGAGGTGAATAAAGGAAAACAACCAAAAGTGCACACACACAAACAGAGAAAGTACGAGGAGAGAGCTTTAAAGAGCAGGGGTTGTAATTAAGTGAAGAGACAATGAATGTAAATTATGCAGAAGTGAGCAACAATAAGTCTAAACAAACAGAAAATATATAACATAGTCCAGGTAAAGTAAACAAGAAATGTCTGCTGAGATACTTATTACGTTAGTTATAAATACCAATAAAAATAGATAGCCTTCAAGAACCCTGAAAGAAAATGGAGCAATTATATAAGAAAATTACTGTGATAATGAAAGGCAGAGAGAATTCTTAATAATAAAAATAACCCTCTCAGGCTGGAGAGATGGCTCAGCGGTTAAGGCACTTTACTGCAAAGCCTAAGGGTCCAGGTTTGATTCCTCAGTATGTACATAAGCCATATGCCCAAGATGGCACATGCATCTGGAGTTCACTTGCAGTGACTAGAGGCCCTGGTGTGCCCATTCTTTTTATGTCCCTTTCTCTCAAACAAACAAATAAAAAATATATTTAAAAATAATTCTCTTTTTCCATATATATATATATATATATATATATATATATATATATATATATGGTAATATCTTTAACATATACATATATAACTTCCATATATTAATAATTTTGTTATTCTCTCTCTCCTTCTCTTTGTCTGTCACTCTCAAATGAATAAATAAAAATAAACAAAAAAGATTTTTTTTAAAAAAAAAGGGCTGGAGAGATGGTTTAGCAGTTAAGCATTTGCTATGAAACCTAAGAACCCCAGTTCGAGGCTCAATTCCCCAGGACCCACGTTAGCCAGATGCACAAGGGGGCGCACGCGTCTGGAGTTTGGCCCTGGCGCTCCAATTCTCTCTCTCTCTCTCTCTCTCTCTCTCTCTCCTTCTCTCTGTCTGTCACTCTCAAATAAGTAAATAAAAATAAACAAAAATGTTTAAAAAAATAATTTTGTTAAATGCATTTTCTATCCAAGTTTGAAAGGGAATATTAAAAACAAAAGTGATTAGAAATCAGAATTGTACAAATTAAAGTGACAAAAAGAAATACATCACTAAGTAAAATATATTAATACAATAGGCTGGGTTAAATAAAATTCAAAAACATATGCCCTTTTTCTAAAGCTCTCAAAACATAAAATATAATAGAACCCAGGAGGTGAGTGCAACAATGCCAAATACATAATAAGCAATTACAAACCAGCTGTATTTACATGCCTAAGAACTGTAAGAGACCAGTCCAGGCATCATCCATCAGGGGTGGTGGAAGGGCTCATGAAACTGTGGCCCCCCTGAGATGTTATTGAGAGTCAATGGCGGCTGACAGAGGTGGGGTCATTTTTTTTCACGGGAAAATTCCCTGTTCTCCAGTTGATAATCCACCCCTGGCCCTGGCGGCCTCATGCAAGCAAGTCCAATTAAACTCAGTGGGTCACAAAAGAAAACAAAAAATGACATACAAGTAAGAGGCCACACCTTGGGAAGAGGAAAGAGCTCTGTCTTAAGGGGAAGGGATAAGAGAAGGCAACAGAGGGTGAATATGATAAAACTCTATAATTATAATATGTACATTTGGAATGGCTAAAAATTTGACTAAGAAAAAAAAATAAAATAATTTTATTTTTAAAGCTGAACACTAAGGGGCCAGTTGTACTGTGCCAATCCCATGTTCACAGCAAACATGCAAACTTTAGGTTTCTCCCTATCATGTGAATCCCCAAACACACAGGTCTTATTAAACGCTATGTAACTCCAATACAGTTGTATCAGGCCTATTGCAGCATCCTGCTATTCCCAGGCTCAGTGGGCTCTCTGAGGATTTCCACAGGGGCCACCAGAACTCCCGCCTACAGGTACATTTCTAAGATGGTGCATGCTGCATGTTGCAAGGGCGAGCAAGGCACGATGGCAGTCGCTGGGTCTAATGTGAGCGAGGGCGTGCTGACAATAAGAGCAGACACGGAGTGGTTACCTACTGTGGAAAAGCCTTTAAGAGATCTGCGTCTATGTTTCGAAGTGGTCCAGTCAGCCTTTTATTTTTTTAATATCTTTTTTTTTAAGTGTAAACTTTGCATGAACACATCTGATGTTGGTACCACCATTCCCTTCTCCCTGTCCCTGCTCCACTAAGTGCCCTCCTTAGTGGGATTGCTGGTGTTCACTGGGTAGCTGCAGGTTATGCGTTGGGAGAGAAGCAGTCAGTCATTGTGAGGAGGGCTATGTCTCTGGATATTCCTTCCCCAGCTGGGGCCCTTACATTCTTTCTGCTCCCTCTTCTGCAAACTGCCCTGAGCTTTGGTGGGCAGTTAAACTCTACTTTCGTGTTCTGGATGTTTGTGTATATAAGATCTGGTAAACCTAGGGCTGGAGGGCTGACTCCGCGGTTAAGAGCCTGCTGAGCCTAATAGAGATGATTCCCCAGTATCCACGCACAGCCAGATGCCCAAAGTGGTGCATGTATCTGGAGTCCATTTGCCGCAGCTGGAAGCTCAGGTGAGAACATTCGCTCTGTGTGTCTCTCTTCTATATCTCTCTCTCTGCTTGCAAAGAAGATAATCAATTTTTTTTTAAAAGATACAGTAAATGTAAATAGAGGTGTACTCATGTTACAGAACGGCTATTTGAAATGCGCTATCGCAAAATGCTAGCTTAAAACAACAGAAATGTTTCATCTCATGGTGTCCAGCTTAAAAGTCCAAATCAGTGTGTGGACAGAGCCGTATCTCCAGAGACTACAGATAGGAAGCTGCACCCAACCTTCCACACTCCACCGTGCTCAGCTTCCCATAGCCGGCAGACATATGGCTTCCATTTCTTCCTCTCTGTGTCTGCAATAATACGGGTTTCTTCTCCTTTTCCTCCTCCACTTCCTATAGCTATCAGGCAGTAAGAAACTTCTTCAGTCTAGTTTCACCTGTATTTTTCATTTTTTTTATTATGAATATACTTGGTATTGGTACATCATGTGTTGGTACCATCTTTTCCCTCCTCCCTTCCCTCATTCTGCTGAGAGCCCTCTGTGGGGCTGCTCATATTCCCCCTGGGGTTGTAAGGAGCTGTATTTGCCCTTTGGGTCTGAATTTATCTCTAAATATACTGAAGGTACACAAATAAGATATAATTGATAATTTGGGTAAGCCATCCAACCTGTGACATAAGCCAAATTTTAAATTATAACTTATTTTTATTTAAATAAGATCACATTCACAAGTACTGGCAAGTAGGATTTCAGTGTATCCACAATCCTTCCCTTAAAGGGCAAATATATCTTCCTATTCCTCTGTATATATCTTTTAATCCACACATTCGGGTTTCAAATCATTAAAAAAAATAAGTTTACAGGTCTTATATTCTAAGAAGCCAAAATGCACACAGTCAGCACAGAGGGGCCTGAAGAATCACACAGTCACAATGAGTACCTCACGAGATATTATCTGCCATTCCTCAGTGTTATAGAAGAAAAATATGCCTCGCAAATATATTGCTTCCTCAGGAAAATATATTGAAATTGAACCATAAAAAAGAGGAATCCATATGAGATATTATTGCAGGAATTCAAGATCTTCCTCCCACATAAACTTTTGAGGAAACAATTGAGTTTCTTTCTTTTTTTAAAAAAAATATAAATCTTGTGAAGTTTGGATGAAATAATTTTTTGAGGATATTTTATAGGTCCTAGAAAGGTAGCATAGCACTCCTAGAAAGAGTGCCCTGAGCAGATTCAGGTTTATAAAAATGCTTTCCATGAGCGCATGCAAAGTAGTGATGAAAGAGTCTTAATTCTACTATTATGATTGAACAGAAAATAACCAACAACAAAATATGCACCCTGTTTTCAGTGGCAGATAAAAAGTCTATTTTCTGTGTGCCCAACATTCCTTGGTTAATTGTGGATACACTCGGTATTAAAAAACAAAAAGAGGACTAGAGACATGGCTTAGCAGTTAAGACACTTTCCTGCAAAGCCAAAGGACCAGGGTTCAATTCCCCAGGACCCACGTAAGCCAGATATACAAGGGGGGAGGGCGCATGCACCTGGAGTTTGTTTCCAGTGGCTGGAAGCCCTGGCACACCTATTCTTTCTCTGTGTCTATCTCAAATAAATAAATAAAAATATTTTTTTTCTTAAAATACATGCAATTTATTAATTCTTAGCTTTCATTAAACATAGAACAAGTTACATTAAAATTAAGGCTTATGAAAACGATTCAATATTGAGGTATTGTAGCCTCTTTCAGGGACCTTAACGACTTCAAACTGTCCTTAAGACTCTTAACATGGCATCACTATTGCCAGCTCTCTCCATTTCTGCAGAAACACATTCAGATAAGCAGACCAATTAATTAGCTGGCTTAAAATATTTTTTTAATTTTTATTTATTTACTTATTTATTTGAGAGCGACAGACACAGAGAGAAAGACAGGTAGAGGGAGAGAGAGAGAATGGGCGCGCCAGGGCTTCCAGCCACTGCAAACGAAACCAGACGCGTGCGCCCCCTTGTGCATCTGGCTAATGTGGGACCTGGGGAACCGAGCCTCGAACCGGGGTCCTTAGGCTACACAGGCAAGCGCTTAACCACTATGCCATCTCTCCAGCCCTAAAATATTTTTTAAACAAAGCAAAAACAGGGGCTAGAGAGATGGCTTTCGATTGTCTATGATGCCTAAGGACCCAGGTTCTTTGATTCCCCAGTACTCACATAAGCCAGATGCACAAGATGGCACGTGTCTGGAATTTGTTTGCAGCAGCTGTGGGCCCTGGCATGCTCATTCTATCATCTATCTATCTATCTATCTATCTATCTATCTATCTATCTATCTATCTATCTATCTATTTATCTATTTATTTTATCTATCCAATTTAGCACATATCTATCTATCATCTGTCTGTCTCTCCATCATCTATCTCCTAAATAAACAAATAAAATATTTTTTTTTAAAGAAAAAGAGTTGAGTGGCAGGTTCCTGTCACCCATACTAAATCTAGTCCCATCCTCTTGAAGGAAACGGGGCTTATCTCATCCTGCTAGTTCAAGCCTATCTCCTATAGTTCCTGCTTTATCATTGCATTTCCAAGCATATAGCCCCTTGGTATGAGGGTATTGAAACCTGAGAATGTAAGTTCCCATTAATAGAGGAGGAAACTCACTTAATTTTAATGAATGCAAAATCATGACAGGTGTTATGCATTCAAACCTGAGGCTGTTCCAAGGACACACAGAGGAAAGTGTGCACCAGCATTATTTCCATAAGCTCTCCAAGTACCTTGTGGGAACTACTCCCCAGTATGGATGTACTTTTCCCTGCCAGCTACTGCCCGCAGAGGAAGATAAAATTACACACCTATTGACTGAGATCATCTGGACAAAATAACTTTGCATTTGTCCACCCGTGTGATGTTGCTACACAGTTCCTAACACTGACACAGGATGAAAAACCTAGCTAATATATTAAAGTTGTAAAGGAAATATTTCTTGCTCATACTTCACTTCTCCTTTCAGTAGGTTGGAAGAAGCATAGTCAACTCTTTGGTGATTAGTTAAAATGAAAACAAAGTGTGTTCGTTACTAATTTCTTATGAAGACTACTCCAGGGGCCTGGGAAATAGCTCAGCGGGCACAAGCACTTGTTCCTCAAGCCTGCTGACCAGAGTTAGAATCTCCAGCAATGGGACCCAGAGTCAGGAGAAACTTGAATTTTGCAGGATAGTTTGGCCTTTCCAGCAGCAACCAACCAAACAAACAAACAAAACCCCCTTTTTTCTTTTAAACATTTTTAAAGTTATTTTTATTTATTTATTTTTATTTCAAAGAGAGTGCACACACAGGAGGTAAACATGTGGAGAGAGAGAGAGAGAATCGTGCACCAGGTCCTTTGGCCATGGCAAACAAACTACAGATGCACTTGCCACCTTATGCATCTGGTTTACATGAGCACTGAGAAATCAAACCTATATCCTTTGGCTTCACAGACAAATGCCTTATCTGAACCATCTCTCCAGCCCCAAAATACCTTTTTGGAAACATCTTTAAATATATATATGTATGTATATAACCATATACATACATACACACAGGGGAGACAATTTCTATTCAACAACCTTTCTCAGCTGAGCAATGCATACTTGTAAACATACATAATCACCAGCACAGCTCTATGAAGGAGGTCCCATTACTACATATCTTACAGAAGTTACCAGCGGAACAATCTGGCCCAGAGACTTTGGTTTCAAACTTCATACTTCCCTTGTGCATGTTGGCAAACACACACACATGGCAAACAAAAGATACAGAAGCAAAGTCTTGAAAAATAAGGAGACACAATCTCTGGGTTTGCATCAACTCATCTCCTAGGCTTTTGTCTATACCCATCTACCTTCAGGACACTCCTGCTGGCTACTGGAAGAATTAGATAAGTATGAAGTAATGTACTTGAATTACACACACACACACATACACACACAATCTCTAATTATAATACACAACTCTCAGAAAGAAATATTTATGTTGGTAAAGACATTGTCTCTAGCATATTATCTGAAATAAAATTAAAGGGTAATTTCTGCTTTTTTAAAGTAAAGTATTGCTTAGCCAAGGCTGATCTGGAAGTCACTAGGTAGTCTCAGGCTGGCCTCAAACTCACAGCATTCTCCTAACTTGGCATCTCAAGTGCTTAGATTACAGGCAAGTTCCATCATGCCATATACTAGGGGTGATTTCTAAGAAAGCTTTAGTAAGAAAAATAAAAATGGGACTGTAGAGATGGCCTAGCAGTTAAGGTGCTTGCCTGCAAAACAAAGGACCCAGATTCAAATTCCTCAGGACCCATGTGAGCCAGATGCAGAAGGTGACACATGCATCTGGAGTTCATTTGCAGCGGCTGGAGGCCCTGGTAAGCCCATTTTTTCTCCCGCTCTCTCAAATAAATAAATAAGGAAAAATGCAAGGTAGAGATCAGCCATGCAAAATGTGACTGTAATAAAGCCATTACCATTAACAACATTAGATCAAAAAGTTACCCTTGGGCTGGAGAGATGGCTTAGCAGTTAATGTGTTTGCCTCCAAAGCCAAAGCACCGCAGTTCGATTCCCCAGGACCCACGTAAGCCAGATGCACTAGGGGGCACATGCATCTGGAGTCCATTTGCAGTGGCTGGAAGCCCTGGCATGCCCATTCTCTTTCTGTCTGCCTCTTTCTCTCTCAAATATATAAATAAAAATATATATATTTTAAAAGAGTTACCCTTAAATCAATGCCATAAACAATTACACTGAAAAAAATTGTGCTAAAGATGTCTGTCAATCCCAGTGCTCTAGGCTAAGATGTTGGAATCGGGGCGGTGCTTGATGACTGGGTTCATGTTTAGTGAGATGCACACACAGGAGGTAAATGACTCAGTGATGCATGGATTTTTCCACTTGTCTCCAGGAAGACAAGGCGGGTCAGGTCCAAGATGCTGATGCTCAAGTAGGTGTGGGGATGGGATGAATGAAGAAACCACGCTGAATCAGACATACATACTGCATGAAAGTGTAAAAACATTCTTTGCATTGAAGGGAATACTATTGGTGCCGTGTCCACTGTATGTGACAGCGAGAGCTACCGTGTGTGTGAAGATACATAGAGCTTGTTCTCAGCAAGTATCACAACTGCAATTTGAGAGACTCAGTGCTGTATATGGATTGGGAATCATGTCCAATTATCGTATTGTCACATTTTTATTTGCTTTTTATCAGTTCCATAGGTCTTTTTTTTTTTCCTGTTCAAGATTTAAAGTCCTGCCAGATGTGGCGGCACAAGCTTTTAATCCCAGTACTCAGGAGGCAGAGGTCAGAGGACTCTGTGAGTCCACGGCCACTCTATATAGTGAATTCCAGGTCAGCCGGGATTAGAGCAAGACCTCACCACAGAAATGAAAAGATAAAAGATAAAAACAAAATTAAAGTTCATTACTGACATAGCCATGACTACTGAATTATTACTCTGCCTAATTTATAGGACATGATATTTTCTTTTAAAGTTGTCCAAACTATATATTCTGGAAGAATATTCATTTAGTGGGAAACATATTTAAATTATTTACAATTTATTATAGACTATGTAACATAAAAACCATCATGTGTACAGAAGACGTGGCCCCTGCCATTATGACAACCATGTTGGGGAAACTGACAGGTCTATAACTGTGATACAAAAGTTTGCAAAAGTAAAGAGTACATCAACAAGAATATCTCAGGTAATCTCTCCTGGGAAAGCAGTGGCTGGTAATTCAGGGAAGACATGAGGGAAGAGTGGGAGGAATGCTTCATCCTTGATGGAAGTACACATCTATTGTAAAGTCATGTGATTCAAGAAGATGCTCAAAAATGGTACTGTACATCTGTGGTCAGATAAACAGTGCAAACATATCACGGGTGTATGGAAGTAGAGGAACAACGTGGCTAGAGTGCTGAAGACAGAGTCAGCCTCAGGGCTAACTCACATCCAGTGACGTAATCTATGGTACAGAAAGTGCTTTCTGAGGACTAAGACCTGGGCTTCCTTACCTTCCCTTTCTTTCAAGCTGAGCACCAGTCCTGACAGTTTAATCTGGAGTTGGGGAAAGGGTGGTGCTAGCAATTCTCTCTTGCTTGCTTTCTTTAATGAATCTTATCATTTTATTACAAGAAATATAGACCACACGCTCTCTCCTGGCTTCCTTGCCTCTGTGGAAGGTGGCCTGGTGTGTGAGTAGGTGATCGACCTTATGTGTCTGTAGGGAGAACATCCTGGAAGACCTTGCTTAGTTTTTCTTGTAGTCATCTCAGTATTTCTTTTTCTTTTTTTCTGTTGTTGATGTTGTTTGTTTGTTTGTTTGTTTGTTTTTTGAGGAACCTCCAGTCTGTTTTCATAATGGCTGGGCTAATTTACATTCCCACCAATAGTGTGTAAGTCTTCTTTTTTTTTCACATCTTTGCCAACACTTTCATCTCTTGATAATAGGCACTATGGCAGGTGTGAAATGCTATCTCATTGTGGCAGTAATTTGCATTTCTGTGGTGATTAATGATGTTGAGTTTCACGTTCATTTACATGTTGGCCATTTTATTCCCATTTGAGAAACTGCTAAGTTGTTTGTCCATTTTTTAATCAAGCTGTTTCCTTTCTCTTGAATTCCTTATGCAATTTGAATATCAACCCATTTTGACTATGTTGTGAAGATTATCTTCTATCATTCTATAGATTGCTCCTCTGCTCTGTTGATTCTTTTGCTGGGTGGAAGAATTTTAAGTAGACATAAGTCTATCTTTCAAATTTTGGCATTTGTCCTCTGTACTTTGAGAGCTGTCACGTGAAAATAACACTGGCCAGACCCATTTCCTGGAGATTCTCCCTGATGGATTCTTCAAGTCATAGTACTGTTTCAGATCTTTTATTTACAGCATTCCGATCCCATTTTAAAGTCGCTCATCCATTTGAATTGCTTCTTGTATATGGTAGGAAATGAGGGTTGGGCGTCATTCTACTACATGTAGATGTTACATTTTCCAGCATCATTTACCAAAATCATTTCACCTTTATTTGTCCTCAATCCATTATCAAAGCAGAGTTGACCAACCATGCATGGACCTCTTGCTTAGCACTCTGGTCTGATCTACTAGTCTTCATGTCTGTTTGGATGCTACTACTGTGCTGTTTTGACTGCTGTGTCTTTGACAAAGATTTTTAAGATCAGAAGTGTGATACCCCCTTCCACTGTTCATTTTTAATTGTTGCAAGTTGGATTTAAATTTTTAATTATTAGATTTGGAAGCATGGGACTCAGCACAATACACTTCATAAGTGATAAATCCATATACTTAACAGTGAAATGTTGAAGACATTTTCTTTGAGATCAGGAATAAGATGAGGATGTCTACATTCACCTGTTCAGTTCAATATAGTTCTAAAAGTCCTAAACAGAGAAATTAGAAAAGACCAATCAATAAAAATATATCAAATATGGGCTGGAGAGATGGCTAAGCAATTAAGGCTTGCCTGCAAAGCCTAAGGACCCATGTTCAACTCTTCAGATCCCAAGTTAGCCATACAAAGGTGAGGCAATCACAAGGTCGCACATGCCCACTAGGTGGCACAAACATCTGGAATTCGATTTCAGTGGCTAAGGTCCTGGTTTACCAATTCTTGCTTTCTCTGTCTCACCATGTATATATATATGGGAAAAAGAAGTTATATTGTTTCTGTTTATAGTAAACATAATCTAGACATAGAAAACTGTAAATATTCCACCCCCCAAAAATACAAACCCTGTACTAACAAATGAATTCAGTGAAGTTCTAAGATAATATCAGCATATGAAATTCTGCTGGGTTGTTGTGTAGCAACAATGAAAAGTCTCCATCATATGTTAAGATTTTCATGATTTCCACATGGAAGAATGATGGCTGCCTCATGCGAAGGAGAAGTGTGTCCAGTGGAATTAAGTCTGCTTCCTTCTCCTTCCCAGTAGATTACAAAAGGGATGAGTGAGCTTCAAAGTCATGCTCAAAGACACTGTGAAACAGGTACATTAAAGCTCAGAAACACTGAGACAAAGCTTGTGTAACAATAAGGCAGATAACTTTAACAGTGTTATTTTTGTGAATTTATTTAATCGCCAAATTACCACTGTTACTTAGAATTCACTCTTTTTGTTGTTGTTGTTGTTTGTTTTGTTGTTTTGAGGTAGGGTCTCACTCTCTAGCCCAGGCTGACCTGAAATTCACTATGGAGTCTCAGGGTGGCCTCAAACTCAAGCCCAACCTCCTACCTCTGCCTCCAGATTGCTGGGATTAAAGGTGTGCACTACCCTGCCTGGCTTTTCAGTGTTTTATTTTAAAAGATCCATCAGAAAGAAAATAGATTTAAAGCTCAGGCTGTTTGGCTTGTCAGGGGACAGTATCATTTATTAGGACATGGAGCATTGCTAGATGTTTCTTCTGTATTTTTTTTAGATAAAGCATTTAGCAATGCAACTAGAGGTGACAAAACCATTTTTTTATTTTATGAAGAAATTGATCCCTATGAAAATACAACTTGAAGATTGCTTATATCTGGTGCAGCTAAGCATCCATTAAATTCAGGACTATCACCTGGTAATACATGGGACACTTATTCGAGGAAACAGAAACTTCTAATCTTATTAAGCAACTAGATCAATTGCCTCCTACCACTCTAAGAAACACACCCTTGAGATGCTGCTTCCACTGCAAGCCTGATAACATGAGTCAGGGTGATGCAGACAGACACCGAGGAGACTCAAAATGCTCCAAAGCAGAAACCCAGAAGCTGCTGAGGACTCAACACCAAATTGGAATTTAAGCACACCCACCAAGGCTCAGGAAAGTTTTCAGAAGAAGGGGCAGAAAGAATATAAGAACCACACGGTGGGAAGGAATATCAAGAGACATAGCTCTTCCCACAGTGAGACTGCTGCTCTCAGAACTCATAACCTACAACAGCATGGTGAACACCACAGTCCTACTAAGGACAGCCCTGAATGGAATGAGGGCAGGGAGGAGGGAAATGATGGTACCAACCTATGATGCGTCCATACAAAGTTTCTACTAAATAAAAATAAAAATGAACAAAACAAAATGAAAGTAAAAAGGGGGATACTCCCTTGCCCAAAAGTATATAATAAAATGTATTTACAAAATAGCATTTTTCAAATGTACAAGATTTTTTTCTTACTTTAAAAATTGATTTAATTAGGGCTGGAGTGATAGCTTAGCAGTTAAGGACTTGGTTGCAAAGCCAAAGGCCCCAGATTCGACTCCCCAGGACTCATGTTAGCCAGATGCACAGGGAGGCATATGTGTCTGGAGTTCATTTGTAGTGGCTAGAGGCCCTAGCGTGCCCATTCTCTCCCTCTCTCTCCCTCTCTCTCTCTCTCTCTCTCTCTCTCTCTCTCTCCCTCCCTCCCTCCCTCCATCTTTCTCTGTCAAATAAATAAATAAATAAAAATTGCTTTATGTGATTATTAAGTCATTATTTTATACCAGAAAGGGCAATCAGGTTTTAGATTCATTTGCTCACTCTATGTTTTCTTGCTAGGTGCCTGAACATATCCTATTTTTTAACATTAAAAATGAGAAGAGTAGGTTTGGAATATACACCAATGTGTTCATAAAAGGCATAGAAGTACATCAAATAAAGCAGAATAAGCTAGACCTGAAACATGCTGCATCACAAGTGGGTATTCCATTCTCCCATCCTGCAATGCAAAAGTGAAATAGACTTGCAGAGATGGCTTAGGGGTTAAGGTACTTGCCTGTGAAGCCAAGAAACCATGTTCAACTCTCCAGATCCCACTTAAGCCAGATGCAGAAGGTGACACAAGTGTGCAAGTTTGCACATGTGCACAAGATGGTGTACACATCTGGAGATCGATTACAGTGGCTGGAGGCCCTGGCATGGCAATTCTCTCTCTCTCTCTCTCTGTCTCATAAAAAAGTGAAATAATCATGTTGGCAATTTATTCAATGGATAGAAAGTTGGCAAAGACTCCATTATATTTATGATGATGTGAACATGTGACAATTGGGAGACTAAGAAATGACAATGTAGTTGAAAGTCATGAGTATTACTGATATTGTTGAGTATTTAAAAATCTCATGTGATCACTTAATGTATAAAGATCAAGGCAGTAATTAAGGGTATTTTGTTTTATGGCCAACAATGTTTGGCTAAGACCCTAGTCATAGGTTGCACATGAGTGAAAGGTCAGAAAGTATCAGAATCAGGGATGGAGAAATGGCTTAGTAGTTAGGACACTTTCTTGAAAAGCCAAAGGACCTAGATTCAATTCTCCAGTACCCGTGCTAAAGCCAGATGCACAAGGTGGTTTGTCCTCAGTGTCAGCAAGTAGAGTTCGTTTGCAATGGCTAGAGTCCCTGGCATGCCCATTCTCTCTCTCTCTCTCTTTCTCTCCCTCTCCCAAATAAATAAAATTAAAATTAATTTGAGATTTGAAACGAAGAAAGTATCAGAATCAATGTAAAAATTTTGATAACTTTAAGACATAATTTTATTTAAAAACACAGTATTTCTAGTACAATAGCCATCATGAAAAGATCTGCACAAGTTCATGTCAAAGTTTTGCATATTTTTTCTTTCTATTCAATTATACATCTATTCACAGTTGTGCCCATAAGATACTCTTAACAGCCAATGTTTATAGGAAACAGGAGAACTCAGCATAGGGTCGAAGAGTGTATGGAATTCTGAGAGTAGTAAAAAGACTTACATTCACTTACTTTCTAGATTGAAATATGTTATGATATTTAAGGAATGCTGTAAGCTTGCGGCATCATCCTGTGCCTGATGATGCTCTTCATTGTTTTGTGATAAGCACCCGCCTCATTCATTCTCAGCTGAAAGAGTGCTCATAACCTTGTATTCATAGTGCGGTTTTAATTGCTATTTAACAACTGGCTGCACATCTCGCAGCTTAAAATATGTGTTACAGGTCCAACAAACAGACGCATTGGTTGGGTTCTCTGTTGTTTCTCAAGACCAAACTGAAGACATGGGTCACACCAAGGTCGCAAATGCAGGCTCCCATCAGATCCCTGTCAAATCCACTGTGTTAGTCTAAATGCAGAATTCGGCACCTCGCAGGAATGACTTAGGCCCCGTTTTCCTGCTGGTTACTAGTTGGAAGCCACTCAACTCCCAGAGTCTGCCACCAGTCCCTGAAATGAAACTCCTCTATGACAACTTGTCAAAGGATCCTTGTTCTTTGACCCTTTGAAATCTTTGTAACCAGGCAGGAAAAAAAAAAAAAAAAAAAATGTCTCTGCTTTTTCATAGCTGAGGTGATTAAGGAAGACCCAGCATTACACTCTTCTTCTGTAAAGGTAACACGATGTGGTACTTTATATCAACAAATTCTCTTCACAGAAATACCTAAAATAGTATGTATTAAAAACCTACAATAAGATATGGAGCTAGGGTTGGACAGATGGCTTAGCGGTTAAGTGCTTGCCTGTGAAGCCCGAGGACCCTGGTTCAAGACTAGATTCCCAAGGACCCACGTTAGACAGATGCACAAGGGGGCACACATGTCTGCACACGTTCGTTTGCAGTGGCTGGAGGCCCTGGCACGCCCATTCTCTCTCTCTCTCATCTCTCTCTCTCTCTCTCTCTGTCCCCCTCTTTCTCTCTCTGTCTGTAAATCTCAAATAAATAAATAAAAATAAACAACAACTAAAAAAAGACATTTTATGATATGGAGCTAATACTGGGTTTTAGAAAGCACCTTGGAATTTTCCCCAAAAGTGTAATGGAAATTTGGGTGTCTTTGAGAGCAACAGAACCATTCTCAGCTCTTGATTGGGCTGTGGCTCATCAGTTAGGGTTCCAGACATTCATGGCTATATAGAACATAATGTGTCACTGACCTCCAGGATCTTGCCTTATGTGTTTTGATGAATGAAATTCACAGACCAGAGGGTGAAGGCAGAAGCCCTGCTGTAAGGGAGGTGTGGAGAACAGGCAAAATTGGGAAAGCCCTCTTGATGACTCTGGCTGGTTTTGTATGGGAATTCACTGAGGGCCATAGCTCAGTCCAGTTCCCACGCCAGTATCTAGCTGCTTTTTGAAAGAGGATAATTGTCCAGGAATCTTAATCTTCTGAGAAAGAAAGTAGTTCCATTTATATTCCTAGGAAAGGGCGTAGTATGCTCCCCTTCCATGACAGAAGGTTCTCTTGTAGGGAAGAAGAGATAAGCAAAGAGAACATCTTTCTGGTGTTTTGGGTCTCTAGCAAGGTGGAGGCTGTGAGAACTCCTGTAGGGAGTAAGAAAAAAGGAAAAAAAAAATATTTCCTTTAATAAACTTGAGGACATCTCCTCCTATACAGGTACCAGGACATTTCTCATTTTTAGGACCTTGAATTTATTTGGGGGCAGGAGGCTCTTAAGCCTAAACTGCTTCAACCACATACCAGAAATGCTGTCTACAATTATGTCCCATATGTACACAGGATTTACTTCCCAAGAGACTGCACTTTTTCCCCCATTATATTTTATTTTATTTAACTTCTTTTCTGAATTATTTTTATTTATTTGTTTATTTATTAGAGAGAGAGAATGGGCATGTCAGGACCTCTAGTCACTGCAAATGAACTCCAGACATATACACCACCATGTGCATCTGGCTAATGTGGGACCTGGATAATCGAACGTAGGTCTGTTGGCTTCACAGGCAAGTGCCTTAACCACTAAGCCATCTCTCCAACCTTGTATTAGCTCTTTTTATTATTATTAGTTATGTACACAGTGTGTATACAGTAATGTTGGTCCCATCCTTAGCCTCCTCCTTGTCTGAAGGACCCTCCTCATTGGGGAACGTGGGGCATGCTTTGTGGGGCTAGCCATCAGTTATGGGGAGGAGACAATGTCTTTGTGCATAATGACCCAACTTGTGGCTCTAACAGTCTCTCCAGCCCTCTTGCGCAAATTTCCCTGAGCCATGATGGGTCCATTTTAGGTCTACTTCAGTGAAGAGGTATTGGGAGCCTCTGTGTCTCTGGATTTCTGGTTTTGTAGGAGTTGAGTGTTCTCTGTGACTGTCTCCTTCACCCTTGTGATGGCACCAGGTTCACCAAGAAAGCAGCACTCTGGCTCATTTCCCCAATCACTCTTGGTTTCAACTGTTGAAGCCCCTTATTATCTTGTTAACAAAGGAGTCCCAGAAGAGAAATGGAATTCATTCACAACACTGAAATTCACTGCACCAAAAAGTTTTCCAGTTGAGTCTTCCTGGTTTGAGGTTTAATAGCACAGTGACTGTCAAAACCCAGTATTTATCTCATTTTAAATTTTTAATAAGCATGGCTCCTAGATTTAGTTGGTTACCATTTTGTATCTTCTTGATTCTACAGTCAAAACTCATTGATATACTGAATAAGGAAGCTTAAGTTGCTATTTCTCTAAATGCTTGTTTTCATGGAGTAGTTTTGAAGTAGTTGAATTTAAAACCTACAAAAAATAGTTTAAGTTCCTCAACTCCATGAAGTTTAATCCAAAAGTATTTGTAGGAAGCAAGTATGAGGAATATTAAAAAAAAAAATCACATGGAAATTGAAGGGCCTGATGTTTGATATTTACATGTGTTAACATTTAGCAATATCCTATTGCTTTGTAATTAGAGCCAACTCCCAAGAGGTAGACTGTAATTGCTCATTTTAGAGATGCGGCACTTGTGGATCAAGAAGTGATTAAAATATTTATATGACACGGCTTGTTCAATTCCCATATATTATTAAATTAATTTATTTGGTTCTCCGTGAATCAATATTTTTCTACTTTTTCCTCTAAAATTGCATTTGAAAGCAAACATTTCACTCTAGCCATAATAATATCTGCTTGTACATTTGAAATATATAAAATGATGATAGATTAATATAGACCTTTCACTACATACATATATTATTATTATATTCCTGTCTATGAGATGTAAAATACAAAGTCATTTAGAATGGGACTTCACCAAGAGATAAAATTTGACATGGAAATTTGCTCATGACAAAAATTTAAATTTATTGTCCATCAGGAAAAATTATTTTCATATTTAAAATATTTCTATTCATAAGGGAAATAAGTAACAATATGACAACATGTCCTGCTTTACCATATAATATATTTATTAGGTTTCTTGATATTTTAATGAAAGTAGCTATCAAAATTACACAGAGGCCCTGGCGCACCCATTCTCTCTCTCTCCCTCTATCTGTCTTTCTCTCTGTGTCTGTCTCTCTCAAATAAATAAATAAATAAAAATTTTAAAAAAATATTAAAAAAAAATTACACAGAGGGAGCCTGGCGTGATGGTGCACGCCTTTCATCCTAGCACTTGGGAGGCAGAGGTAAGTGGATCACTGAGACTTAGAGGCCTTCCTGATGCTACATAGTGAATTCCAGGTCAGCCTTGGCTAAAGTGAGACCCTAATTCAAACATATATATATATATATATATATATATATATATATATATATATATATATATATTTATATAATATATTTATATATTATATATAAATATATATGTATATATATACACACACACATATATATATACAATATATATTTATATATATACATATATATTATGTATATATATATATGTGTGTATATATATATATACACTGAACAGGCAATCTGTATTTGGAACTTGGGATGCAATGGGTTCTGTATGAAATTATCCATATTACAAGGACAAAAACTAACATTGAAACTAATTATCGGAGATATGAGAACAGACTCATAACATCATCTACACCCAGGGAAAATTAGTTTTGAGTAATTCTGACTTCAGCTAAAATAAAATAAGTATTGCGGCCCAAGACACAACTTCTCTTGTAATCCACATGAATCTATGTTTCTGAAAACCTAATCTGACCACCATCAACTGAATGCCAGTTCTGAAGGATATTAAAGACATTCAGACATCACCCTTTGGCCCACTGGAGACAGGGTTTCTCTCTCTGAGCCCTGCTGCCCTAGGGAGAGGCACCCTGGGCAGGAGCTCTGTCAGAACTCTGCTCCCATTACTGCTATGCGTTCACTGCTATCGGTGACTGTCAACATGAAAGGAAAGGAAACAGAGACATGTCTAGTTAGACCCTCATATCTTCTAGATGACATTGCTGTAGTGCCTTAAGCAAAAAAGAAAACAGGAATTTAGTTAGGAAAAGAGATGTACGAAAGTATGAAAGTGCAAAATCTCTCTGACCTGGCAAAGACCTCTGTGGTCAACATTATTGATTTCACCTGAAGGCAAGGTGTTCTTTGCTACAACAAAGTAGCCAAAAGAATTATTTCCAAACATAAAAGAAGAAAGAAAGCAGTAAAAGATGGAAAATGACTTGGAAACATCCACATAAAGGTGTAAAGTGAGGAAGGATGCAGTTCAACTTTGAAAATCAACAATAAATAAGCAGTGCATTGTAGACTGTGTGGGATGAATTTGTTCTTATTTTCAATATATGATTTCTCATGAAAACTAGTGAAATCAAGAGAAATGAAATTAAGTGCCACTATGCTGTGCCAATGCGTACACAACTCTGATAAGCTTTAAGTTTCTTCTGACTTACAGCAGCATCCTTAGGGTCAGGATATGTCGCCTAGGGAACCTATGAAATCTGCAAGGGCTTGATGTACTGATGAGAGATGAGATCTCCATCACGTACACATTCATGAACTCACGAAATGTTTTACCGACCCATTTTAAACAGAGTTCATGCTTCTTCATCTGAGAGTTTTTCTTAATTTACCTTTGCAAAGTTCATTTTGTTTTGTTTTGTTTTGTTTTTTTAACTTCTATGCCCACAAAGCTTTTCACATTTTAAAAATCCTTGTAGGATACAGTAGGCTTCTTTACAATAGGAACATTTCAGTAGTTGACTATCTAAGTCCAGTGTCCGGTGCACTGCCTGGTACATGGTTGGACTCCACTGACTCTCTTCAGGTAAGTTTTATGGACAGTGTCCTGTGAACTCTCTAGACAGTCAAGAAGCCTAAGCTCTATACCGAGCCCTCCTGTGAATTGGTTACCTTTCAATAATCCACTGTTTTTCGTCATTCAAGTTGCTACAACAGAACGCTATAGAATGATCAGATTTTTATGTAAAACACAGATATTCATTGCAGCTAGGTCTGAAAGCTGGTTAGGCCACAATGAAGACACCGGCAGACACGGTGACGATGGGTGACCTACCTCCTGTTTCACAAATGCCTTTCTTCTCAGTGGCTTCACAAGGTGAAAGGGAAAAGGTTATCTCCTTGGCCCCTTCTAAGGCATTAGTACCTCTCAACAACTCTCCACCCAGTGACCTGTCAAGTCCAAATTCTAACTCTGCATTGAGGACAAGGAATTCAATATATGATCGATAACCCTTATTTTGCCCTTGAACTCCAAGTGAATTATTTATAAAATAAAAATGTAAGTGGATGCTTTTAGGGTTGGCGAGATTGCTTAGCAGTTAAAACGCTTGCCTGAAAAGCCAAAGGACCCAGGTTCGACTCCCCAGGACCATGTAAGCAAGGGGGCACATGCATCTAGAGTTTGTTTGCAGTGGATGGAGGCCCTGGTGCACCCATTCTTTCTCTCTCTTCCTGCCTGTTTCTGAATCTTTCTCTCTCTCTCAAACAAAAAAATAAAATTAATATTTAAAAAAATATAAGTGGATGCTTTAAAATGAAACTTTTAATACTACATGCTTTCAAATTTAGTTGATAACTATACCAGGGAAAATATGACTATCTTACCAAAAACAATAACTCATTGGAGGCTGGAGAGATGAGTCAATCAGTAAAGTCTTTTAAATGCCAAAATGAATATGAGAATTCAGACCCAGGCATTCATGCAAAAGCCAGGTGTGGAGGCATATGCCTCTAATCCCCATGCTGGGGAGGTAAAGACAAAAGAGACCTTGTAGCTTACTGGAGAGCTAATCAAGACAAATTCATGTGCTATAGGTTTTGTGAAAGAACCTGTCTCAAAAAAAAAAAAAAAAAGTCAGTGGAGGTCTGGAGAGATGGCTTAGGAGTTAGGGCACTTGCCTGCTAAGCCAGAGGACCCAGGTTCGATTCCCCAGGATCCATCTAAGCCAGGTAGTGCATGCATTTGGAGTTCATTTGCAGCAGCTGAAGGCCTTGGTGTGCCCATTCTCATTCTCTTTCACTCTGCCTCTTTCTCTCTCTCTCTCTCTTAAATAAATAAGTCATATATATATATATATATATATATATATATATACATATATATATATATATATATATATATATATATATATATATATATATGTGTGTGTGTGTATGTATTTTTAAAATCAGGTGGAGAGCAACTGAAGGGACACTGGCATTAACTTTTGGTCTCCACATGCATTCACACCTGTGCCCACACACGTACATACGTCAACACAAATAAATAAATAAATAAAGCAAAAAAGAAATACACCTTTCAACCCCAGGACGAAAATAGACACTGCTAACAGACAGGTATAGTAAGTACTTTCATGTTCAAAATAGTCTTTGAATTCAGTATTGTAACATACATATGAGATATTGCAAATGGTCGTGTGTTAATGAAAAGAAGGATTTTTTTTCAATTTTGAAAGGAAAAATAATTACCATTCTAAGAATAAAAAAGGATCAGTTGAGCCTTAACTCTTGTATTTGACATAAAACTTTACTAAAATAAATTATTATTAATTATTAATTATTATCATCATTGTTAATTGAGTGTTGCAGAATGAGATCAAGGCCCTGTGCATGGTAAGCCCTTATTAACCATGCTAAGTACCCTGAGCTTGACCCTTAGCCAAATACAGGTCAAAATTTAACAAAATGTTTAATGGATATCAGTTTAAGTCATTGTGTGACTTCACATAAATGCATTTCCATATTTTAAAACACATGTAAGTCTTATTTGTTCCTCCACCCTGAAGGACTTATCACTAATGATATGCTCCTGAAATCCCAACCCTACCATGCAGAGAGTAATAAGTAGTTCTAAATGCAGCATTTACATTTTCTATGGCATAAACATTTTGCCAGTGGCACTATCCATGTACTAACACTTTTCAGCTAAATCCTGATTTTTTTTTTTTTAAGGTCCGGTCTCACTCTAGCTCAGGCTGACCTGGAATTCACTATGGAGTCTCAGGGTGGCCTCAAACTCATGGTGATTCTCCTACCTCTGCCGCCTGAGTGCTGGGATTAAAGGTGTGCACCACCAAGCCCTGTCCAAATTCCTGAATTTTTAATTGACAATTATAATTTGTGAATATAGAGTAATTTGTTCATGATCCTATCCTTTTACCATTTTTGTTCCCTCTCCCCTACCCCATAACTCCTTAAGACACTCCTCTTTCAAAGTAGTCCTTCCTGCCTTTTATTGTCTCTGCTGCTTTTGACCTCCTCTGTCCTCCAAATCCAAGAGCTGTTGGGCCTGAACCATGTTCATCTTATGAGAGTGCGGGTAACCACTGTGGGGTCCTGAATGCACCACTCAGTTCACGTCATGAGGACAATATCCCAAAATATACCTTCTACACTTTGGCCTCCTTCCTCTGCAATGTTCCTTGTGCCGCGGATGGTGGGGTAGAAATGTCCTTCAGTGCTGAGCTCTCTGTACATGCATTTCCTGTGAGGAGTTGCGGGTCTCTTCGTGGCCTGCCGTCCTCTCTGTAAGTATGATCTCTACTAGGTGGAACCAGAGCTCATCTGCTGTCTCTGAGCACCTCCACAATGTCCCCTGTGCCCTGGCCGGTGGCACAGACGTCACTTATCCAGCACTAGGTCCTCAGCTTTTCTCTTCTTGACACCTTGTTGAGTTTGTATCTCCCTAGTATTTGCTGTCACCTCAAAAAAGAAGGAACAAAAGTGAGAGCAGCATTAATCAAAGGACTGAAACATATGCACTTAGAAGGCTTTTTGATTGGTCCTGAGTTTTTCATAATTGTCTTTCAGCAGCTGACGGAAGGCTCCAGCACAACACGCCCACATTCCGTACAGATTTCGAGGAAAATAGAGTGCTGCTCTGCACCTCTGCTTCATAACCTTACCACTCAGTGAGGCCTGCAAACCAACGGCAGAGGTCTGCTCAGGAGCAATCACTAGCAACTGACCCTGGCCCATTAGTTTGTTTGTACGCCCAAGCTCAAGCACTGCCTATCTTTAGACTGGAATTCCATCCACTGCCACCAAGTTACAAGCTTTAATAAAACTCCCTAATTGATTGGGGAACATCCATTCCAACTGCCACTAAGCCATCTCCCACACCCATGACTGCTTTTGTACTGCGCCAGCAGAGATGAGCACTGAGGACAGAGCCCACATAGCGCACAGTTCTGAAATATTGTCTAAGGCACTTTATAAATACCCAGTCCAGGAGGTTGTTGGAAATGTAGATATTCAGCCCTCCCCATCCCTCTCCCAGACATACTTAAAAGAATTTGTATTGTATGAGAGTCTCAGATGATTCTCATGCAAATAAGGTGCTGAGAAGTGCTGTTTCAAGTGGGAGAGGTGCTCAGAGAGTGTGGTGATTTGAATCAGATGTCTCCATTAAACTGTGTGCTTTGAATGCTTGGTGCCCAACTGGAGGAATGTGACTGAGGGCAGGTGTACTGGTATTATGGCACAGCTTACCCCTTGCCAGATCTCAATTCACTCTCCTGATGCTCCTTTTTTCTATCTTTCTTTCTTTTTTGTTTTGTTTTGTTTTTTAAGGTAGGATTTTACTGTAGCCCAGGCTTACCTGGAATTCACTATGTAGTCCCAGGGTGGCCTTGAACTCATGGTGATCCTCCTACCTCTGCCTCCTGAGTGCTGGGATTTCCTGATGCTTGTTGCCAGTTACTGCATCAAAAAGTGACATCCAGCCTCTGCTCTACCTCCCTTTCCCTGCTATCATGAAGCTTCCCATAGAGACTGTAAGCCAAAATAAGCCCTTTCCTCCCATCAGATGCTTTTTTTTGTTTCTGTCCCAGCAATGCAATGGTACCTAAAACAGAGGGTTTCAAAATAAAATAAAATAAAATAAAATTAATTAATTAAATAAATTTTAAAAAGGCCTGTGACCAAGTAGGCTCACTCCAATAGAGTTCAAATAGGGAAACAGGAAGGAAATACAAGTGCACTGAAAGAGAACTGCCTCCAATATTGAGGAAGCTCACAGGGCAGATGCATTACACAGGGCAGTCCACCAGGAGTGAGAGGGAAAACAGGCATGCTCTGAAGCCTCCTTCTGCAGGTGGTTCTCTTACCTGGGGTGCTTAGCTCCATCCCTACATCTTTCCAAGGGATCAAACCTCATTCATTTGAGTGATGTAGGATAACCTCTCTTAAAGTCAGCTGATTATGATTCCAGTCACGTCTATGAATTGAATTCACTAGGCTGCCATTTTTTTAAAATTTTGTGTTATTTTTATTTATTTATTTGAGAGCAACAGCCAGAGAGAGAAAGAGGCAGGTATATAGAGAGAATGCATACGCCAGGGCCTCCAGCCACTGAAAATGAACTCCAGATGCATGTGGCCCCCTTGTGCATTTGGCTAACATGGGTCCTGGGGAATCAAACCTTGAACTGGGGTCCTTAGGCTTCACAGGCAAGCACTTAACCACTAAGCCATCTCTCCAGCCCACTAGCTGCCATTTATTGCCTAGATGAAGACCATGGCCAGGTCCAAAGTGACACACAGATCTGGTCACCTAGTAAGAGCTCACCTAATAAGAAAGTGTCATATGGATGGAAAAGCCCAGAGAGCAAGTGTGTCAAGCATGAGTAGTGTCAGATGTTTAATGTGTTAAGATATAAATACAACTATACCAGTCTGATTAGAAAAATATTCTGGTCCCTTGATTTTGTGATAATTCAAAATGATCCAGGGTAGGGTATTCTAAAAAATGAAATAAACTTTGGTAAAAACAACCTTTTAGAGAAGTTAAGTAGTAATTCTGTCTCTCTCTCTCTCTCTTTGTGTGTGTGTGTGTGTGTGTGTGTGTGTGTGTGTGTGTGTGTGTGCATTTTTGGCTTAGACCAAACTCAAACCCTTTTAGTACATGTGGCCTTCAAAAGAATTTTATATTTTTAAGTATAAAAAAAATGTTGGCAACTTTTACTCCCTACTGAATGGAAATACAAAATATATTTTATTCAAAGAAGACACTGATGGTTGTTCGCTTCAGGGAGTTATACTTGAAACCAAACATCACACGTACAAAGATTTAAACTTCTAAAGGCAAAAAAAAAAAAAAATAACTATACAACAATCATAAAAATAACCCAAAATATTTTCAATGAGTTGCCATGATAAAGGTTTCTACTTGTAATGAGATGCGAGCTGAAAGAGCCCTTTAGATTCCTCCAGGGGTATGTACTTGCCAAAGTCAGACATAATATTTTCTCATTATTAGCCCTTCAGCAGAAGGGAAAGTGGATATCATGTTCTTTTCCATCTCGCCGAGGAAAGGACATTTGAACCAGCAATTTAGAGCATCGAAATAAAGGAGAGATGGTGAGGGAACTCAGAGTGATGCATAATTATTTTTCTGAAGGAGATGGGCTGTGAATACTTGTGTTGATTCTGCTTGAAGAGGCATCCTCCTGAGGAATCTGATTTAGCAAGAAGGGAAATCACTGGGGCAGCTCAGCTTGGCATCCTGGTATAAATGCCTCATTTCTTCATGGTCCCATTGTGCTCTGAGAATATTTTCACGGCTAAAAGAGACGTCAAATCGCCCAGGGCAGCATTGCAAGATGTCAGTCACCCTGCCATATGTGTGTGTGTGTGTGTGGTCATATCCCTGTATTTCATGTGAACATACACATTTACATGGCTCAAAAGACACTAGGCATCGTCACTCTTGAAGTGTGACACCATAAGCCGTTACACATTCAAGCCATAATGGAAGCATTGACTCACACAAGCTACGCTCCACAGAAAAAAAGGGGGCTTTTCAACTGCCGTGCGTGTGATACAACCTGCTATATCACAAGCCCTGTGGCGTCCTTGGGATGGGGAGCCCAGGATCAGTGACTGGAAAATTCCTAGGATATTGCAATGTGAACTGAAGGTAGAAAAACACTGAGCTAAAAGAATCCAAACACAATTCTGAAAAACAAACAAACAAGCGAACAAAAACCTTATGGGCTGCTCCACTTTTAACTCATTTAAAAAAAAATTAAAGTTTTTATTTATTTATTTGCAAGGAGACAGAGAGGAAGACAGTGAGAGAGATGGGGGAGAATGGCTGTGTCAGGGCAGCAAGTCACTCTAAACAAATGCTAGATGCGTGCACCACTTGGTGCTTTATGTTGGCACTGGGGAATCAAATCCAGGTAGTTAGGCATTGCATGCAAGCACCTTAACTTAACATCTCTTCAGCCCCTCGTCTTAAACTTTTTTTAAAAATTGATTATTTATTTATTTGAGAGCTACAGACACAGAGAGAAAGACAGATAGAGGGAGAGAGAGAGAGAATGGGCACGCCAGGGCCTCCAGCCTCTGCAAACGAACTCCAGATGCGTGCGCCCCCTTGTGCATCTGGCTAACGTGGGACCTGGAGAACTGAGCCTCGAACCGGGGTCCTTAGGCTTCACAGGCAAGCACTTAACCGCTAAGCCATCTCTCCAGCCCTAAAATTTTTATTGACAGTTTTCATACATGTATATGCTGTTTGTTGATCAAAATCCCTTTCATCTTCTCTCTGCCATCCCCTTTCACTGAACTTCTTCTTTACAACACTACAACCAGTTCCTCTTCTATTTTGATGGGGTATTTTTATTGCTATTTTCCTCCTCCATCATACTTGACAGAATATTGACTGGCCCAATCTTGTACAGTTCTCATGCAGGTCACACTGACCACTGTTATACCATGAATGCAGTAGATACTCTGTGTCTAGAAGACAACATTCCAAAGCACTCTGCCCCATCCTCTGGTTCTTACATTCTTTCACTCCCTCTTTGGCGATGCTCCCTGGGCCCTGGAGTTCATGATCAAGATGTGTCACTTAGGACTGAGCAGTCAGCAGTTACTCATTCTCAGCCTGCTAACAGGGCTTGATTCTCTCCATTACTCTTCACCATTTGCAAAAGGAGGCCTTTCTGACCAGAGAGGAGAGTGGGTTATAAACTACATGCATAAATGTTAAGTATTTAGAGCGCAATTATATGGGCACAACATATACATTTAGCCGAACATCAAACAGGTTAAGTATAATATAGCATGCCTTTGACATGAGACCATTTCAATAGATAGTAAACAATCTATGAAATTAACCTATGCATTAATGAGAAACAACAAACAGCAGTAGTTTGCCCATGAAGGCCTATGCCCTTCCTAGCCCTAGGCTTTTCAGTTCCAGAAATGAATTACCTCTGGTATAAAGAACATCAGATCCGAGCAGATATCAGTTCGTTGATATTTTCTTGTCATGGGGAGTGCCTGGAGTTTTAACTGTCAGCTCCATGGGATTAAAAGCACAGAGACTTCAAAATAGAAGTCACAACCTCACAGGCATGCTGAGTGTGGACACAAGCTTTTGGCTGTAGATGGCATGCTTCACAATCCTCCTAGGCCTCTCAGAAATTTCTAGAACCCTCCCACTCCTTTCTGTCTTTGATTCTGTAACTAGAGGGGTTATTTATAAACTCATGACTATGACCAAGAGCCACTTTTCGTGTCAAATTCTCTCACGTCTCTCTACTGCTCTCTGGCAAAGGTCAAGCGTTTTACTAGGCTCACTCATGTTCTTGACAGCGCTCGTTCTCACTGGGCGTCCATCTCACCTCTTCTCCTGTTATCTAGTGCACAGATCTTCCTCTCACTTCCCACCTTCATCCCCTGCCTTTCTTTCCTGAGGGTCAGGTTGGAAGAGAGCGTTTTTTAGTAGCCAGATCTTCCTGAGCTTCCATCTCTCCCCCGTGGGAAGTGTCCTTCAGTACAGACACATTCACAATGCTTTACACAGTGGACTATCACCTAGTGATTTGAAGACTGCATAACAAATGTTCTCCTCTTTTAACACATTTTTAGTTTCCCAATGTCAATGGACTCAGTCATTTTTATCTGTTTTCCCCTCAACATCTATTGACACATGTTGTTAAGCCCACAGTAGATGCTTCAGTGAATCATAGGAGTATTCCTTGTAATATATGTGATAACATATATAGACTATGTGAAGCCATTATAGAGCTTGAACTTCATCTAGCACTTTCTTAAGTACAATGTAACATGCCTTTGACATGAGACCATTTCCACAGATAGTGAACAATCCATGGAATTAACCTATACATTAATGAGAAAATACTTATACTCTGAACTGATATCAGATTAATAGAATTGAGATTAGAAATTTTTTATTGCAATGAAATTTGTGGAAAGGTTGTAGGAAAATCCAGTGAAGAGAGGCACAAGATTCCAGATTTAACAAGCTCTGCTCATTGGTAGGTGCTGATTAATGAGGGGATACTGTTTGCAATGGCAAGAGACTCTGGTGTGTGCACACATGTGCACACACACATACAAATAAAAATTTTGGGGTTGCCAATGACATTTTCATTCATAGTTATTTCAGAACAGGGCTTGGATAAGGGACACATGATATATCATGAATTTATCTTATTTTATTTATTTATGACAGAGGGGGAGAGAGAGGAACAGAGGGAGGGAGGGAGGAAGACTAAAGGATTAATAAGATATGCCTCAATTAAGTGACACTCCAAATTTCTACTGCAAGAGAAGGTTTAAAAAGCACTCCAGGGGACTAGAGAGATAACTCAGCAGGTACAGTGCTTACTATGTGAGCATGGAGACCTGAGTTGGTATAGCTGGTACCCATGTAAAATGCTGCATATGGCAACGCACACTTGTGATCCCAGTGCTGGGGAAGCGGAAACAGGATTTGCCGGCCAGCTAGTCTAGCCCAATCTGTGAGCTCTGTGTTCAGCAAAGACATTGTCTCAAGGAATAAGGTAAGAAATTCACTGAGGTAAACACCCAGCATTGACCTCTGCCTCCACATGCACATACACACACAGGTGCTTCCACACCCACACACATATAAACACACATACACATGACATGTGCACCTCCAAATTACACATATGTAAAAGCAGACAGTCTAAAATACCTGTTATTTAAAGTCAGAGGGAGATCCCAATGAAAGACTACGTGAAAGAAATCCACGTGCTTCGAAAGAATACCTTGCTGATCATCAGCTCTGGCCATGCCCTCCAACAAAACTGAACTTCACATATTATTACTGCTGTCTCAAGGGACAGTTATTAGTTCAGTGGGTCCCAAATTTCGAGGCTCTGTTTGCAACTTATGACTTCCACCAGCTGTCAAATGCTATGCGCATTGTTGACATTTAGGATTTTTTAAAATTTTTTGTTTATTATTTATTTATTTGAGAGTGACAGACAGAGAAAGAGGGAGAGAGAGAGGGAGAGAATGGGCGTACCAGGGCTTTTAGCCACTGCAAACAAACTACAGATGTGTGCACCCCCTTGTGCATGTGGCTAACGTGGGTCCTGGGGAATTGAGCTTCAAACCAGGGTCCTTATGCTTCACAGGCAAGCGCTTAACTGCTAAGCCATCTCTCCAGCCCAGACATTTAGGATTTTTAAGAAGTACATCTGCAGTGGGGACTAAAATAGATAAAGAGCGAAAAGTTTTAGTAATCACTTCTCTCCCCCTTGCATTTCACCCAGACATAATCCCATGGCCCACTGTTGTTTTCCCTGGGTGCAGACAACTGCTGATGAATGGCTGTTATCTCAATGCTGCTGCTCTGCTCCTGTTATAGGTGGCTCATTTGAGGAAGGTCAAGATCAAGCACAGGCATACCTTGCACGACTGAGTGTCAATTGGCCTTTATCCACCAAGACTGTGTATTTGTTCTTACAGTATGAAGCACATATCAGCTTTGAAGCGGGCAAGGGTGTCGGCACTGTTTCAAACAGCACATGTTCATTTTTTTCTTCTGTGTCACATTTTCATAATATTTTTAACTATTTTATTAATACTATGGTCATTATGCTGATACAGTGATCTTTTTGGGTGTGTGTGTGTGTGACTATGGGTCTGTCTATGCCAGAACACCTTTGTGGAGTTCAGGGAGCAGCCTCAAGTGTAAGACCCTCCACTCTGAGGCAGCGTCTCTCATTGCTCACTCTTGTATTGTCCAGCTAGGGTAACCAGCCTGCGAACCTCCCGTGTCCACCTGTTGCTATGGAGAAAGTATTATGAGATCAAATCAGCCACAATCTTCTCTTAAGCTGAAGTCTAACCTAGAGTAAAGCTTTAATGGTCTTCAGTTCTATGAAGGGCGGGGGAGGCTAAGGAGCTTGCTGTTTGATTTTAGTGGGAGTTGGTCCACAGGGTTAAAAAATTGAGGTGTTTTCTATTACATGTAAGGTCCAGGTTAAGTTACAACAAGATATCCAGAAGGTATAACAAAGATCACAGGGAAGGTATCTACACTGATCTGACTTCCAACTTAGATTAAAACAGACTTACACCAAAAGATGGTGTTATCTGGCTTCTTCTAAGCTAAAGAGAATTCAAATCCCAGTGGAAAGTGCAAAAGAGCAGGTTGGCTCTCACTAATGGCTAATAAGGACTTGACAGTGAAACTGATGTTCATTTATCACTCCAAAATTCCTGGAGTCCTAAAGATTTATACCACTTCTGGTGCTGTGATGAATCAGCAAAACCAAGAGGATAGCACATCATTGCAACATGTTTTACTGAACATTTAAAGTCCATTGTTGGGATCTATTACTCAAGGGGAGAAAAAGACTCATTTAAAAATACTACTGCTAATAAATATAAAAGGAATGTCAAAAATAGAAAAGTAACCATTGGGTAGTAGCCACAGAAAAAATTATTTTGTATTAAAATTACTATTATGTGGTGAAATGAGTAAGTTCAAAATTGTATGGGAAACAGAATACACATTTCCACACAAGGCACTTGTTATTCACACACAGAAAAGGTCCATTTACATGTGAGGACACATGCAGACAACACCTTAAGAAGTGACATGACCCTGCATCATCCGTAAATGGGGAAATCAGCATCATATGCTTCATGATCCTGAGGTGGACACAACTTCATGCTGACCCTTATGTTGGCCAGGGGTGATGTCTACCCTCTGCTTATGCCATCATTTCCTCCTGCCATCAGGAGCTTCCTTGTGATCCTGTAAGCCAGAATAAACTTTTTTTTCCCAAAATCTGCTCTTGATTAAGAGGATTTCTGCCAGCAATGTGAACCTGACTGCAATTGTAATGTTGGTACAGAGAGTGAGGTCATTTGCTGCTAGACACCTGGCTGTGTGGCCTTGGCCTTTTGGAGCTGATTTTCAAGAGTAATGTGGAAGCATTTGAAACCTTGGCCTCAGAGATACCTTGGAATGCTGTAAGTACAGCTTGCTAGACTATTCTTGTCAGAGCTGAAAGACCTGAACACTGTAAGAACTATGGACTGTGAGGTTTGGTTTGTGTGGGTAAAAAAGAGCTTTGCCTGAACTAGGCTAGAAGCAGTTTGTGTGAGATGCTTGCTGTTATGTCTGGGTCCTGAGAAGTTGTACAGGGTTGCATTGCATAGAAATATACTGGTGTGAGCACAGGGATATAGCACAGAAAAAAAATTGGGATGAAACTGCTGCCCATTCAGCTTCAATTGACAGATGACAACCTTAGAGATTGGGTCAGCTGACCTGCACTGGGGCAATAGGAAGGACGTAGACTCTTCTAAAGGGGACTGAGTGCTCAAGGAGTTTCCTGTTCTTCAGAGTCGACTTTATTTTGCCCTCTATTAACAAATTGGCCCTCTACCTGGTATTATAGAATACAAAAAATGTAGGGAAGAGAGTGTCATTGAGTTTTCAACATTGTCTTGTATATTGGAAATGGCCATGGGCAATATGAAGCAGGTTTTCTGGATGTCTGCACAGAGACCCAATGAAGCCTTGAGGATGGAGCATGGGTTTCAGTGGAGACCCAATGGAGATACTGAGACCATGAGATGGCTTCTAAGGAGAGCTGCATGAAGTCTTTCAGGACTGTGAATAGCCTAGCTGGAGGGATGGAATTGGAGCTCCAGAGACTTTTCAGTGGTTATAATTATAGGACTTGGAGATTTGTCTTTGACTTGAGTTGTTGGACTTGGAGCTACAGAGTTTGATGTTTTCCATGGTTGTTTCAAATCTTGTATTACTTGAATATTTCTTTTTTTAATTTTTTTCTGTTTTATTTATTTGAGAGGGACAGACAGAGAGAGAATGAGGCCAATAGAGAAAGAGAGAGAGAGAGAGAGAGAGAGAGAGAGAGAGAGAGAGAGAGAGAGAGAGAATGGGCATGCCAGCCACTGCAAACGAACTCCAGAAGTGTGCAACCCCTTGTGCATCTGACTAACGTGGGTCCTGGGGAATCGAGCCTCAAACCTGGGCCCTTAGGCTTTACAGGCAAGTGCTTAACCACTAAGCCATCTTTCCAGCCCTTGAATATTTCTTTTTATGCCCAATGCCATCTTTTACAGTGTGAATGTTTATGCTGTGCCATTGTGGGTTTGGGGGTAATTTTTGATATCATGGCTCACTTAAAAAACCTTAGAGTATGTGGATGTTTGAATACCATTAGGATTATTTAAAAAATATAGGGAGTTTTAAAGTTGGACTGAATGCATCACGTTTTAAATCATGGATGGCTATTGTTTTATGGGGGCCAGGGGCAGAATGTGGTGGTTTGATTCAGGTGTTCCCCATAAACTTATGTGTTCTGAATTCTAGGTTCCCAGGAGATGAAGATTTGTGAATTAACACCTCCTGTAGGCAGTGTATTGTTGGGGATGGGCTTATGGGTATTATAGCCAGTTTCCACTTGCCAGTGTTTGGCACACTCTCCTATTGCTGTTGTTCACCTGATGTTGGCCAGGGGGTGATGTCCACCCTTTGCTCATGCCATCATTTTTCCTGCCATCATGAAGCTTCCCCCTTGAGCATGTAAGCCAAAACAAACATTTTTTTTAATTTTTTTTTTTCCCCAAAGCTGTTCTTGGTTGGGCGATTCTGCCAGTGATGTGAACTTGACTGCAACAACCTCCATAAGGAAATTTCTGAAAAAAAGTCTAGGAAATGGCCTGTGACAACAAGACCACTAAATGTGCTGTGACATCCTCACTGGGATCCTGTAACATAAGGACCCTGAGAGAAAACTGGAGGAATATGAATGAGATGTGAACTTGGATTATTAATAATAAGGCTAGGCATGGTGTTGCAGACCTTGAATCCCAGCACTTGGGAGGCCACAATTTAAGAGTTTTGCCATGAGTTTAAAGTAAGCCTGAAACTACATAGTGAATTCCAGGTCAGCCTGGGATAGAGCAAGACCCAAGCTCAAAAACTCAATCAATGAACAAATAAAATATAAAAAGATTATTAGTTAACAGTTTATAAAGTTTAGTTAACAAAGAGTCTGACATTAGTAACTTTACAACAACTGGAATTTATGTGTCTCTTATTAATGTACTTAGAATTTTTATTCCTTAATCTCTAAATTATGATAGTCAATTAATGAGGGCTATAGAGATATGCATAAAAGCTTAATAGGGTACCTAGTAAAACTCTATTCTCAATACAAAGGAATTTTTTTAATTAAGGTTTTAACATATCCCTAAAACATCTCTAGTTATTCTTTTATTAATGAACAAATGAACATTATTCATTCTATTGAGCAATAATACATTATCTTTATGCCAATTCTTAGGGAATTTTATTAAACTGCCCTTGGCTCATAACAATTTATCAACAAATGGTAGGTCAAGGAGGATAATGGTCACCATTACAGTGAGGCTGGTGGTAAGAGAGGGAGGCAAGGAGAAAGGGACAGAACAAGGATCTGAAGGCCTGTTCTCAGCAGTAACTGTGCTCATTGTGTTGAAGAAACACGAGGATTACACTGCGCAAGGAGAATGACGCTCAAACTGGTGAAAAGTTATTTAGCCTTAAGATACTGTTTCCAATATTTTCTTTGTGAAAGCCTTTACAATGGATGAGAATAATTGTTTTGTTTTGTTTTGTTTTTCCAGTAGGGTCTCACTCTAGCCCAGGTTTACCTGGAATTCACTATGTAGCCTCAGGGTGGACTTGAACTCACAGCAATCCTCCTACCTGTGCCTCCTGAGTGCTGGGATTAAAGGTGTGCGCCACCATGCCCATCTTCAATGGATGAGAATTTTAATTATCAACTGAGGCTTTAGCGGGGTTCTTTCAACATTTTGTGAAGCCTGAGAGTTGGGGTCCACAGTCCTGATTTCCTTTAAGAACATGAGTCAAAAGTGATCTTTGCTCTACAACTAGTATTAGTGAATAAGAAAAATCTCACATATGTATTATACAAAGATCAAATAAATATATGGTCATCTTTTCTCCAGGACAAAAAAAAAAAAAACAAACATATGTGCCTTCTAATAGTCAATATTTAGTATGTCTGCTCTATGGTATAGAACTGTAAAATTTTTACCAACTTTCATTCCTTTAAACAGAGAGCAAGATGGCAGCATTAGAGGTTGCAAACAGTGCCTGGTCTAAGTACAACATTGATTTTAATTTAGAAAATTTAAACATGTAAATAGTGTTTATTGTATCATAGCTATGAGCCTTGGCTGGATTATTTAGTGTGAATTGATCTTTAATTTCCCTTCTAGGTCAGTCAACTCTAAAACCTCTAAAATTATGTTGTGCACATATAAAAAGAAAATTAGAATAAATTGGGTTTTCTGACTTGACATTATGCAAAATATCAAAATTTAAATAAGCTACTGCAAACTTTGGAAAATAAAAGTAGACAGACTTCCAAGTGTAAAAATAGCTAAGCCCATTGTAATGCAGCCATTGCCCATGCTGAGATTCCTGGATGCCATCATCAAGAATAAAAAGGGAAACCTAGGAAAAAATAATAATCCATCCATGTAATTCATAAAAAGTAGGAAATAAAGGAGTAACTTTTATGGCACAGTTATTTACACTGTAGTTTCACACCCACAGGAGTATAACAATAATCCTATGTGAAAGATACTCTAGACAGTGTTGGATAAGAGTCTAGATAGTTACTTGAATTATACACATATATGAGTTTGAAGAACCAGCCTCCTTACAGTTACTTAAAATTAAATTATAATAAGTTATGATTAAATAGTTCTTTTAACTTTAATTCTTATTTCTAATAATGTGAATAAACAACTTGTGGTATGTAGTTTTCATAATTATTTATCATTTTTCATGCTATTACACATACTGCTCCTTTAGGATAGCAGTTGCTCTAGTTGAAAACATGTGTAAATATACCAATAATTCTTTGACCTACAGTTTCACATTCAAAATAACACTGTCAGAAAAGGAAATAAAAAAGACACTCAATTCTAGGTCTCTATAATAATCTTTTTTTCTATTTCCAGATTATCGATTATGAATTCTGGCCAGCTGTTGGAAAAGCATAATATAAAACTCAGAACTGAAATACCCACAAGATATAGCACAATTTAGAATGTGGCTGTAATGGAAAGGAATAAGCATTCTTTTCAAAGGGTATCATTTTAAAAGTAAAGCATGTCCAAGCACCATGTGTGGTGATGCAGACCTATAATTAGACAACATTCAATAGATGGAGGAAGCTGGATCAGACGTTTAAGATCATCATTAGATAAATGGTGAGTTGGGACCTACCTGGCATGTAGGAGACCCTGTCAAAAATGCAAAGGGCATTCATAGGTTGCATCCAGCAGCATGTCTCTAAGGATAGTTACAAATACGGTCCAGCACAAAATTGTAATCTTACTTGAAATACTATGTGGATTTTGCTTATTTATTTTTGGAATTTTTTGTTACTTTAATTGCATGATTATCCATTGTTATCATCATAGGTAACCATGCTATGCTCAGAGCAAGGATATGCAAAGCTTTCACAATAGGTATCAACTTTCAGAGAAAGAAGAGGAAGGCAAGTAAATAGAAGGATAGAGAGTGACTGTGTTATGTCTCAGAGCTAGGGTATAAAAAGCTTTCATGGGCTGGAGAGATGGCTTAGCGGTTAAGCGCTTACCTGTGAAGCCTAAGGACCCCGGTTCAAGGCTCAGTTCCCCAGGTCCCACGTTAGCCAGATGCACAAGGGGGCGCACGCGTCTGGAGTTCGTTTGCAGTGGCTGGAAGCCCTGGCATGCCCATTCTCTCTCTCTTCCTCTATCTACCTTGCTCCCTGTGTCTGTCACTCTCAAATAAATAAATAATGAACAAAAAGCTTTCATATCAGGTATCAACTTTACGAGAATGAGGAGAGATAAATAGAGGGTAAGAAAGACTTAAAGGAAGGAAGGATGGAAGGAAAGACAAAGGGAGGAAGAGAAAATGAGAATGTAGGTAAGAAACATGCAGAAAGAAAAGGATCATACCAACTGCTTTGGTAAATGTGTCATTCTTCAAGGACTTGTTGTTATAAATTCACATTTGAACACTAAGGACATCTGATTTCAAATAATATAAAATGTGGTCTTCCTGTCACTTTACATTAACTTTATTAAATTCTGAAATGATGCATAAGTCAACGGAAAAATAAACCACAAAAGTAAAGAGACGAAGACAAGCTTGTTCGGGACTCAGGACTGGAGTAGCAATATAGCCATAGTATGTTATGACACTCAACCTGAGAGCAAAAGTAACCCTGGCCACAGACATGGAATTCATCAGAAGATGACAGCCCACATGTGTTCCTTCTTTTGTATCCTCCTTACAGATAAAACCAGCAAGGTATCTGTCCAATACTTAGTGTTCAAGGCATCCTATGTCACAATTTAGGATATACCTTGTTTCATACGGATTACCTGTGGACAATCTATTCTTCCTCATTCCCTTTATGGAATTTCTTTATGAACCCACTGTTGCAATATTTGTGAAGAACACAAGATAGCTCAATATCAATGAAAAATCCAGGATAGTAACATAGAAGAGTCTATATTTACCAATTCCAAACCAGAAACCAATTGAGCAAGGAAGTATGATGTGAAATTAAAGGCTGGGAGTTGAGGAAACCTTGAGTGTGGCCTGTCATCGTCACGCTCCATGCTAAACACGATATTCAGAAGTCCAGCTGAGTGGCTTTAGGAGTACCAATATTTTGGGTGATCCTTATTAAAATTTGTCCTTACATAGTTAAGGCCTCTCAATATTCACAGTATGGTGGGTAATATATATTTTGTCTTCAACAAAAATATAAAGAAGACAAATTGATACAATTAGATATCATTTTTTATGTTAGGCAAATTTTGTATACCTTATTACAGAAAAAAAAAATTTCATTGCAATGAAAGAACAGATGATGCATGTATCCACCTATCCATCCATCCCGTCACTCAGGACAGGCACTCCATTTCTAAGCAGTAGAGATAACACCATGAATAAAACTAACACAATTCTCTTCCCCACCTAAACGGAGAGGGCAAAGGTATATCTTACTGTAGGGGAAAAGTACCCAGGAATCTGTCAGCAATGAGGTAATAGTCACCTGAGTGGAGCTCACAGCAGACATTCATTTATGACTAAAAATAGATGAAGAGAGAAGATATCAGTGTATTCTCTGTCTGGCCCTCACTGGGTTAAAGAGAAAGAAGAGAGTGAGATAATACACTTTAAGGTAATATAGTGACAAACTCCTGGTGACCCTACAGGCAATGATAAATCTACAACTGGAACCTAGCAGTAGATACATTTTCATGAGAGTTTAGTTTTGTAACCTAGACACTGATCTTCATGAGGGTGAGAGACAGAGAGAGAGAAGAAGAAGGAGGAGGAGGAGGAGGAGGAAGGAGAGGAGGGGAGGGGAGAGGATGGGAGAAGAGAGGAGTGGAGGGCAGATGGTGGGAAGGAGATGATGGGAGGGAAGAGGGGAGCAGAGAGGAGAGGAGATCAGGGTCAGGGGTACTTTGTTGACTGAGAGAGGACAAAGCTGTTGAAAAACCAGGCAGAGTCACCAAGAAAGAGATCTTGCCAGAAGACAGCAGATTAGCATGAAGGGACCTCCAAGAGAAGCAGTAATTCTCCATGCGTTATGACAAAATAAGAAAGATCAGGTGTTCCTGCTACCCCCGCAAAAAAAAACAAACAAACAACAACAAAAAAAAAAAACAGTAAAAACTCCTACCCAGTAAGTAACTGAGAAATGCTGTATTCAAATATCAAAAGATTGGGACAGAAACCTGAAATCATTAAGAGAAAGCAGTGAGAAATTTGTTCGGTTACATCAAAAGCCAGGATGGAATTTTGTCTGGGAGTTAATATAAATGCTAAATAAGGATTTATGAAATGAAAAATATATATGCATATGAAGATACATACTCTTTCTCTTTCTCTCTCTCTTTCTTTCTCTCGGTCTGCATATTCCTAAAACAGTTTTGAATTAAATGAACTAAAAATCAAAGCCAAAAAATACTTAGGTTTGGGGCTACAAAGGGAAGAAGTAAAAGCATTTCCCAGTTTTCATAGGGCAGGAAAGGTAACAAAGAAGGCAGGGGCAGTCAGTGAGGAGAATCAGAGAAGGGAGGGAAACAAGGGGAATGAGGGAGGAGACAATGTTTTCAGAGGGACATCACTTTTATAGGTTGGAGAGAAAGAGTGAAAAGTGCTGCCATGTAACTGGTCATTTTATTTTCTCAAAATAAAAACAAATATAATATACCTATAGAGCTGGAGAGATTGCTTAGTGGTTAAGGTGCTTGCCTGAGAAGCCCAAGGACCCAGGTTCAACTCCCCAGAACCCAAGTAAGGCAGATGCACAAGGTGGAGAATGTGTCTGGAGTTTGTGTTCATTGGCTAAAGGCCCTGGGGTGCCCATTCTCTCTCTCTCTCTGTCTGTAAATAAACAAATAAAAATAAAATATTTTAAAAAATATATAGGGCCCTGAACACTGGAAGAAGGTCAAATCCAGAAAGAATACACAGAATAACCGCACAATGTACGTCCCGCAGCAAGAGCACTTTAGATAGTAAAGCACCAACCTCTTAATGCCTGCCTTGGATGGCGGGTGATGAAGACCTTGTTTAGGGGACAATATGGAAGCACTACTAACCACGAAAGTGACAGGACTAGGAAAGAGCAGCCAACTATTAAAGGCGGCAGGACCCATCCGGCCAAAGCTTAAGAAAGAAAGAAACCAAAATGTAGAAATAGCCTGGGAGCCCAAAGTGGAAAAAGCAAGAATGAACACGTAAAATCGTGCATACTGGGCATTACGATTGATTGATGGATTGATTGCATCTTGCTACAGATTCATCTACTATTATATTGCGCGAGTGTGATGTGTGTGTTTGCACATGTGAGGGTGCATGTGTGAACATGTACAAGTACACATCTGTGCACCTGAGTGTAGAGTCCAGAGCTCCGTGACATTTCTCTGTAGCCAGCAAGGCCCAGGCATCCTACTCTCTCTGCCTTCCTAGCTCTGGGATCATAAACTCTTCTCATTGTACCTGGCTTTTGCATGAGTGTTGGGATCAAAACCAGGGCCCTCCTTATGCCTATGTAACAAGCATGGTGCCCAAGGAAACATATTCCCAGTCCTCATCTACCCTTGCACTCTTAGAATAATTATTGAAAAGTAGCTATGAAGTTTTATGTCCAAATGTTTATACTACTATTTTTTCCAACGAATTTAGTCTTTTCAAAGAACCCTTTTGTGTTCACTCATTTTCTGTTATAAACATTTCTATTCTATGTAACTAATACATTATATTTAACAACATTGTTTCTACTTTTTTATTTGCTGTTTTTTCTTAGCAAAATAGAGTAAATGGTTATTATTTCCATTGTTCTGTAAAAGAAACATGTGAATGAATAAAATGTGGTCTGTAAGAATTTTTTTCTTTGTCCCATAATTTTAGTTGTATTTACCATGCATATCACCAATGTAAATTTTAATCAAAGGTGGACAACACTTCAGTGTTTTCTAATAGGAACATCAATCTTATGGGTTTAGGGCCCACCTCATTTACTCAGTTCTTAAAGGTCCATGATACATATGCAATCACATTGTGAATTAAACTGATAACATAAGAATGGAAAATGGCAAAATTTTGTCCACAACAGCAAGGTAACAATGTTATGGACATCAAATTTAAAGTTTAATCCCAGAGTTGAAAGTGATTGATGTCTCAAAGACCACCTCATAATCAGCAGCACTTAGTACTGCTTTCGCTCCATTACAGCATCTCCTGTTCTGTTGTCTCCCCAGTCCCTGTGGAAATTCACTTTAATGCTATATGCTTTACAGAATTCTCTGTATGCGTTAGAGGATTGTGTGGTAACGAAAATGTCTTTCACAGTCAGCGGTAATGTTGCTGGAAATGAAAGAGTTACAGCCTCCGGAGAGCCTATGCGTCCATGTGTAGTCTAGCTTGAACTGCTTGCAACTGATGTGCAGAGCACTTCTTTTATTCTGGTCCTCAATGTTGTAGTCACTGACAACTGAGTCGATCCAACAGAAGCTACTGAAACCATCTCAAGAAAACCATGCTTATGCATAAATGATCAAGTCCCTTGCATGTAATTTCACAAAGGTTACAAGGCACTTGAATCCTATCCACACACTCTTCACATTCTAGGTGACAGATACTCAGTGATGGGTTAATTAAGAAAGTTCATAAGAGCATCACAATTGCAAGATTTTTATTATTATTTCAAGATGTTGGGTCACTTTGCAGAAGGAAATCATAAACTTGGTGCCCTCATACTGCAGCTATGCCTATTAGATCCATGGGCATAGCAGAGGTCAGCAATAATTCAGATTCTATACACATAAAATGAATTGATTAGAGATAATTTTTATTTATGGCAATTCATTCAGGAAGGAACAATCTTATCCTCCTTGTGCAAATAAGAATCAAAACCATTCATAAGGTAGACCCTTTTCGCATTGAAGGGAAGAAGAGAGCCAGATCAAAACCAATAATGAAGATGGTTTGCTTGATGCTGGATGTTGACTCAGTGGACAAAACATGTGTCATGTAAGAGGGGGTACCTGAATTTGAATCTCAAAACTCTAGGTAAAAGCTAGAGGCTGTGGTTCTGTAATCCCAAAACTCCTACAGTGAGATGTGAGAGAGACAGAAGAATCTTATGGAAGCTCATGAGTCAGCTAGCCAGGCAAACAAAGCAGTAAGCACTGAGAGATCCTACTTTAGACAAGGTAGACAGTGAGTACCAGTGGTTCAAGTTTTCCTGTGACCTTCACACCCACACTGGGTCACTCAGAAACCCTCATTCATATTCATAAGAATATGCACACGCACATACAAATGGTTGGCTTGATTTCATACTGAATTTCAGTATGAAATTTCAGTTTGGCCAAAATCACAAAACTGCCATCAGCAAGCTGATAGGTATTTCTTCTTGAAGGGCTTTGATGATATACCAATAGGACATGAGGTAATGGATGCAGAGCAGAACCTGGTACAAGAAAGCCCTGAGATATCCTCCTTTTTGTGTGGTTACATCGAGGCAGACTTGATAGCACAAGGGAAAGGCATCCACATTGGAGGTGAAGGTTCATGCAGTGGTCAAGCTGTAATACGCAGACCTCAAACAATCACTCAGGGAAGAAGATCTTACCAGAGCTGCCTGAGACCAACCTGGCTGAGGGAGGTATCACTTCCATCCCTTGCCTCATCATCACGTTATTTGCATATGAGCACCATAACAACTTTGGCTCTTTTCTTTTTTCAGTTTCATTTATTTATTTGAGAGAAAGAGGGAGAGAGGGAGAGAGAGACAATGAGAGAGAAAGAGAGACAGAGAGAGAGAAAAGGCACACCAGGGCCTTCAGCCTCCGCAAAGGAACTCCAGGAATATGCACCATTATGTACATCTGGTTTATGTGGATCTGGAGAACTGAACCTGAGTCCTTTGGCTTTGCAGGCAAGTGTCTTAACCTCTAAGCCATCTCTGCAGCCCTCTTTTCTTTTCTTTTCTTTCCTTCCTTCCTTCCTTCCTTCTTTCCTTCTTTCTTTTTTTTTTCTTTTTTTTTTTTTTTTTTTTTTTTTGGTTTTTCAAGGTAGGGTCTTGCTGTAGCCTAGGCTAACCTGGAATTCACTATGTAGTCGCAGGGTGGCCTCGAACTCACAGCAATCCTCCTATCTCTTCCTCCTGAGTGCTGGGATTAAAGGCGTGTGCCACCATGCCTTGCTCTTTGTTTTAAATGCTTTTCTTTATTTATCTGAGACAGAAAAAGAGAGAGATTGAGAATGGACATGCTAGGGCCTCCAACCACTGCAAAAGAACTCCAGATGCATGTGCCCCCTTGTGCATCTGGCTCCCATGGGTCGTGGGGAATTGAACCTGGGTCCTTTGGCTTTGCAGGCAAGCACCTTAAACACTAAGCTATTTCTCTGGGCCTTGGCTCTTTTCTTTATGCATCTATGATGGTTGACATCAGTGGTCAACTTATCAGGATTTTGAGTCACCATGGCAACATATGTGTGTGGAGTTTCTAAATTAGATTAAGTGAGTTGGGAAGACCCACCCTAACTTTGGGCAGTTTCATTCCATGGTTGAGGGCCCAGGACTGCATACAAAGAAGCAAATATGGTGACTACCAGCATGCATCTCTCTTTGTCTCCTGATTCCAGATGTAATGTGAGCACTTTACTCTAGCTCCTATCACCATGATGTACCAAACCCTCAAACTGACAGCCAAAATAAAGTCCCACTTACTTAACTTGCTTCTGTTCGACATTTTGACACTGCAAGAAGAAAAGTAATAAAAACAGTAACTGATACCATGACACCTACAGAAATCCTGACAGTCATGGTAGCACATGCATGCCAATGTAGCACTTGGGAAGTCAGAAAAGGAGGATCGAGAGTTCAAGGACAGCCCTAGCCACACAGAGTCTGAACTGAGAATTAGCTACCTGAGATGCGGTCTCAAACAATAAAAGTATAAAAAAAAAAAAAACACAGAAAACCACATATAAAGTCAGTTCTGGTAATCCCTCCACTTACTCAGGAAACTGTCAATTTCTCCTCTACCTTTTAATGAATAATTCAGTTGGCCCATCCATGAAAAAAAAAAAAGTGCTTCCTCCACTCACTCTGAGAACTCTTTTTAAGTAAGAAATCTCATGATGCAATAAAACTTGCTCACAAAACCTTCCCTGGAACTCAGAATTCTTTCTCAGCAACTGACGGGAACCAAAAGCACCAGTGAGAAGTCCATCTGGGACATGTGTCACTCGGCTCTGCGTCCTCACTGTGCACCAACCACAAGCAGTCCCTGTCCTCACACCTTCCTTCCCTGATGAACTGTAACCTAGAACTGTGATCTGATATAAGCCCTTCCTTCCTTAGAAAAGAAAAGAATAAGATGTCCACCCTCCTCCGCCCCTACCTGAGACTTTCCCTAGCCTTGCCGACAGGAGCTAGGAGCTCCAATGTGACGGTACTTAATCCACAACGGAACAGTCGAGTGGATACCACAGGGGCTTGCCAGTGTCCAGAAGGACTCCTGGAAAAACAGCTCTATCAGGTAGACAATGGCCGTAGGTGCCTATCAGTATTCATTTGCAGAACTGCTAATCAGGGCCATGTTGCAAGGAATCTATAATTACGAAATGATAACTTTTGAGAGATTTATTGCTTATGCAAATTTGAGTAAATTAAAAACTGTCTCGAAAATAGTATTACCTTTACTCACTTGCATTCTAATATGCCTTTTTTTTTTTTTAAGGTGGCAAGTATTTCCAAATGCATTCTGAAAGAAAAATGCTAAGGGGGCTTTCTTCATAAGAAACAGAGAACCCCCCATCTTTGAAGTGTTATGCTTTAAGTGTAGTTTCTCCCTTAGGCCCACACCTCTGAACACTTGTACCCCAGCTGGAAGTATATTTTTAACATCTTCTGCTGAAAACGTCCATACACGTATACAGTACGCGGTATCATAATCCCCTCCCACCACTACCACCCTTCCTTCCCCCCCTCTCGTGCCCCATCCATAAAGTCCCTCTTTCCAGCTAATCCCTCTTTCTGTTTTGTTTTGTTTTTATTGATGATTGTTATATATGCACAAAATGTGTTTTGGTCATAGTCACCTGACCTCCCTCTGTTGTTCCCCTGTACCTTACTCCTTCCTGGTCCCCTTTCCTCCATTCAAGTAGTCCCTCTATTCATTTTGAATTGATTTGAATTGGATTACATGACCCTATAGGGCTCTGGTCATGTTCCCATCAGAGTATACTAATATCCCCTCTCCTGTATGCCCAGTCCACAGAGGGCTCTCCTCAGCAGGGTTATGGTCATTCTCTGTGGGATCATAATGGCCTTAGTCACTCTCTGTAGGTGAACGATGTCCCAGGATCTACCTCATCGTCCTGTGTGTCCTGCAATCTTTTCCACCCTTTCTTTTGCACTGTTCCTGGAGCTTGGCCGGTGTGTTATATAATAGTATTTTAGTGATAAACTCTCTGCAATACACAGTTGAATAAAGTACTTAATTTGTTGAAATAATTGTACTATACATAGTAAATGTTATGAAAGACAAAAAAATAATTAAACTCAATGAGGAAAAAACAGGAAATGAGAAGGAAGGAAGGTATATGAAGTTGATTAGTATGGTGGTTTGATTCAGGTGTCCCCCATAAACTTAGGTGTTCTGAATGTTAGGTTCCCAGCTGATGGAGATTTGGGAATTAAAGCCTCCTTCTGAGGCAGTGTATTGTTGGGGGCGGGCTTATGAGTGTTATAGCCAGCTTCCCGTGCCAGTAATTGGCACAGTCTCCTGTTGTTATTGTCCACCTTATGTGGGCCAGGCGGTGATGTCCACCCTCTGCTCATGCCTTCATTTTTCCCTGGCATCATGGAGCTTCCCCTCGAGTCTGTAAGCCAAAAGAAACCTTTTTTTTTTTTTTTTTTTTCCAAAAAACTGCTTTTGGACAGGTGATTTCTGCCAGCAATGCAAACCTGACTGTAACAATTAGTTACACAAAACCAACATAAAATACTTCATGCTAAAATCGGGACTTAAAACTTATTATATGTTATCACCTGGCATCTAGTTTTGATACAAACTCTCTTTGGGGAATGTTGACCACAACCATTCCCAGAAGCCACAGCTACTTTTCTTTATACACTATGCCTGCCTATCATTAAACCCCTATCCACCTTACCCTCCCCTTCTGTCCACAGCTAATGTGGGAGGCAGTGGTTTCCTTCTCCAAAGCCTGTTTTCAAAAGGACTAGAGGCATTGCTCAGCTGTTGTGTCTCCCTAACATGTGCATTCCCTGTTTTCAATATCCAGTGGTACAAACACAAAAACAAAAACAAAAACAGAAAAAGAAAAATAGTAAAATAAAAGCAAAATGAGACAAATTAGAAAAAAAAAAGAAAAAAAATTATGAAGTTTTTAGTTCTGATCTCTGGAAAATTCTCTGATAACTACCTGGCCTAGAAAAGCTGGTGGCTATGGGAACTCTCATGAAATGTTTTTATCGGTCATTGTCTAATTAATATCTGTAATTGTTCAATACACCCCTGTATTTCAAAGATCCCATGGCCTCTCATGTTAATGCATACATTAGGGAAATAACTATTCTCATCGAATCAGTTAACATATTGACATCGCATCTCACAAGTTAACCCCAATCAGTGACAGCTATTCATTTTTATGTTGTCTTTGGGTAATAGAAAATCATCTGACATCTTATTATAGGCCTAAAACTTGCAGATGAGTGATACTCTTACCATACATACTGCTTACAAAACCCCTTGGTTGACTCTTTAGACAATTGAACTATTCCTCTCTTAAATATAAAATATAATTCAAAAAGGATCCAGTGTGGTGGTGCACTCCTTTTATCAGAGGTAGAGACAGAGGTAGGTGGAGAGCCATGAGTTCGAAACTACATAGTGAACTCCAGGTCTGCCTGGACTAGAGAGAGATCCTACCTCAATAACCATAAACAAAACAAAACAACAACAAAAAAAGAAAGAAAGAAAGAAAGAAAGGAAGGAAGGAAGGAAGGAAGGAAGGAAGGAAGGAAAGCCATGCAAGAATTTTCAGAGCATAAAAAGGGGTTTACAGAAAGCTAAGATCTTGTTTGGCAATCCAAGTTTAGTTTCTAATCTGATTTTTCTTTTCTTTAAAGAAAGCTTTGTCAATTTATCTGCATTATGAAAATAGGAGAGCAAAGAATACTGTCCCCACAGTGTGAAGTGCCTGCATCTTTTGTATTTCTAATTTCAGGCAGCATGCTGTCTACTCCAAAGAGCAGGAGCAAAAATGCGGGACTTCAATCACAGTGGTAGAGATTGTGCACTCCTTTGTCCATCCTAGGGATGTCATATAGATTCCCATCATCATGTTAGTGCCTGGATCTCTTCCCTCCCTGTACCTAGAAGGCATTATATCACCAAGGGGTTCAGCCATCTGCCTGGCTTAACATTTATTCTCAGTGTTCAGGAAAAAGGAAGACAGAGACAACAATTTCAATCTAATTTCAATCTAATTTAATTCTGTAATGAAACTAGGAATTAGACTCCCTGAAGTGTTGAGTTAACCTTTTTCAAGAGTCAGGTTTTGTATTTTTGCCTTTTCTTCTTTCTATATTAGTAACACCAATGGCTCAAGGCTACATGAGGACTTGAAAAAGCTCCTTTTTTTTTAACTTTATTAGCAAAAGAACCTTAAAAGCTTGCCTTCTAACAAGGATCTTGGCTTTTCTTTTTTTTTTTTTTAATATTCAAGAACTAATTATTTCACCACAAAATACTTCATCATTTTACTCTATTCTTCAATTATCAGAGAGATGTTGTGAGAGGCTGATGTCAAGCCTTGAAACTTAGTAGTCTACAGCATTTAATTTTGAATATTAATACCATTGGTTCTTTCGAAGGAACTGTGTGTCCTTAGACTTTGCACTTTCTGTCTCCCAAGGCAGTAAGTGAAGGTCCATGCCCGTGGGAGTGGAATTTAGAGATCTTACATCTATTGTTAAAGAAAACACATGTATCAGACAAATTCAACCAGCACGGAAGACTTCATAACTATTGCCTCAAGGGACAGAGATTGAACTCAGCTCCTTCTGAAACAGCAGGGAAGTTTAAGTGCTGGGAGAGCTAGTGTGAAAGTACCCAAAGACATTAAGGAAGAGAAAGGACAGAAGTTGGGCTATGTTTGCTAATTGGTGCTTATCACAGTTAGTTCCGACCCTCCTACAGATTATTTGAGGTTTCAATTACCATAACAAATACTTGGGACACACTACTGAGGCAAGAATGTTTATTTAAGCTTAAAGTTTTAGAAGTTTCTCTTCATGGTCAATTGACTCCAGTGTATTAGGACTATGGCACAGTAAAATATCATTGCATGAAATGTGTGGCACAGGAAAATGGTTTTCCTGAGCTGGATGTCTGGTAATTTTTCTTTTTGCATCTAGTTTAGATTACATTGCCATCCTGTTTTATTAAATAACAAGAATAATCTATCAACAAAATACTAAATATTATGTCTTTTCCTTATAAAAGCAAGATCAATATGAAATTAAAATTTATACCAATATGGTGTCTATGGTACACAGGAATAGCCACCCCATGTTCTACAAAATGTCCAAGCCTTAATCCAAGGAATCTGTCACTATGACACATTAGAAGAAGACTAAAGAAATTTAGAGACATTAAAATGAGGAGATTATGCTGGGTGAGCCAAATAGGTCAAGTATAACAGTGTAAACCTTTTAAAACAAGTAGTTTGTCTGGCAGAAGAGGAGCTAAGTGAGTGAGGGTGAAAGAGATGACAGATTCCAAGGACAATAAAATTCTTTGCCTCATTAAAAGGGACTACACAGAGCTCATAGGAAAGAACAAAAACTGAAGCCCAGGCGACCAGACAGCACAGAAATGGTAACCTCAGTCCTTCAGGTTCAAGGAATTTAATGTATCCCATAACCTGAATAATATTGTACACAAATTCTTCCTCAAAGCCCTGACAAACACACTCTACTCTAAAATCTTGCTTTAATCTTGTGAGAGCAGGATATAGCCCAACCACAGTATACTGAATTTTAACCCCCAGAACTGAAAGTATGGATAGCTCTTGGCTCATTGTCACCTTCTTATGACTTTTTGGTGATTTCATACCTGTATACAGTTTTGTTCTCACTTCCCCAACTGCTCCTTCCCCACTAAGACCCCCCCCCACTGGACCCCTATCCTACATTCAAGCATTGTTTATTTCAATAATTTTTAAAGTTTTAACCAACTGATTTAAATTGGGGCCATTTGTGCAATCACGGTTAGGATGTTATTTACTAAAGAATGTGCAATCTCCCAGTGGCTACATCCCTAAAGGACATGACTACCCCTCTCCCAGCAATGGTCATTTTCTACTGCTTATCCTGGGAAGCGTGGGGTCTCATGGACTCCTCCAGCAACTATGATGAGATAATGACAGGAAACCCCAACTGCTATGAGTCCATGACTGAGCGGGCTTTGCCTATGCAGACAACAGCATTCCTACACCACACCTCACCTTCTCCTACTCTTACATTCTTTCTCCCCCACCCCTCTTCTGCAAGGTTCTCTGAAGAGGGACGTGTGTACTTTAGATGTTGTGCTTAGGGATCAGCACGTCTCTGTATTTTCGTTTACAGTTTCCATAAATAAAACTCTGTGTTAGAAGATAGAAACAATACCAATACATGGGGGAGGGGCAAACATAGATCTTTAGAAGGTACTTTGATTTGTGATCCAATGAGCACAACCACAGTACTGGGTCTCTCCCTGCAGTCTAGGTTTTCATCCAGAGACTTTGGGCCAAATTTCCAGTACTAGGCAAGATGCCCTTCCTATAGAATGAGCCTCAAAACTCTCTTGCCACTATTATACCAGTGGACACTTCTCGCCTCAAAGGCGGGCTGTGAAATACACAAGGTCCACAGCAGGACAGGAGAGTTGATGCCGTTGTTCTCCAGCAGCTTGCATAGCACCTTTTGAAAAATATTTTATTTATTTATTTGAGAGAGAATGTTTGAAAGAGAGAGAGACAGAAAGAGAGAGAGAGAGGGAGAGAAAGAGAGAGGGAGAGAGAGAGAAAAGCTGCATATACAGAGAGAATGGCCATGCCAAGGTGTTTATTCACTACAAACCAACTCCACCATGTGCATCTGGATTCATGTGGGTACCAGGGAATTGAACCTGGTTCCTTAGGATTTGCCGGTCAGTACCTTAAACACTGAGCCATTTTTCCAGCCCCAAAGAACATTTTGATATGATAAAGCCAGTCTGTAGGAAGTAAGATTCTCATTCTAGCTCAATTTCTTCACTTCTTGAAACAAAAGCACATGGTATTTTCAGCAATATTGACTTACTATCTACTTTCAATGGGCAACCAAGAACAGTGTCTATAGCCAAACTTGTTTGAGCTGCTTTTGTGGCCTCTGGGATCAACCACATATGGGGAGGTCGCTCATCCCTGGCACTTTGATTTATAATTAATATCTCATTAACCTTAAAGCAGGCTTATTAGCCCATATAGGTGACCTGTGTGTAAATGCTTCAAAAAATTCAAGTTGGCTACATCTAAAACTTCTTTTCAAGGAATTTTAAATTGAGGCTGGAGAGATGGCTCAGCAGTTAAGGCATTGGACTGCGAAGTCAAAGCATCCTGGTTCGACTCTCCAGGACCCACATAAGCCAGATGCACAAGGTGGCACATGCATCGGAGTCCATTTGCTGTGGCTGGAGTCCCTGGCATGCCCATTCTCTCTCTCTCTAATAAATAAACAAAATGTATTTTTAAAAATGAATTTTTAATTGGCTTACCAAGTAGTTGGTTATGTTTCCATGTGGCTTATTCATACATCCTTACTTAGGGTTCATCTTTCCACAATCTCCATCCCTCCATCTTCTCTCATACCTATCCTTGCTTAAGCCTTTCCCTTCATCTATTACCCACTCGACTCGTGTGTCATGTGTTCTGTGTGACCCAACCCCTTGCCCTTTTCTAGCGTCCTGTCTTCTTTAATCTGTTTTGTAGTTACTAATCTGGAAATTGAAAACTGGGAATTACATACTAGGACAAGAAAAAACAACACATGCAGCATTTGTGTTTCTGAACCTGGTTTACTTCAGCTAATAAGATCCTTTGGGGTCCATTCATTTTCAAGAAAATTTCATTTTTCTTTACAGCTGAGCAACACTACGTTGAATGCATAGAGCACATGCTCGTAATCCACTCATCCATTGATAGGCCTTTAGAATGTTTTTATCGGCTAACTATGGTGACTAGAACACCAACAAGCACAGCTGGGCATGTATCTCTACAGCAAAACATAATCCGTCTCGCATTCCCACTGACACCAGATAAGTGTACCCCCTTTCCTTATATATTTGCCAACATTTGCCATTCATTCTCTTTTCAAAAATATTGTATGTATTTACTTATTTGCAAGCAGAGAAAGAGAAGAGAGAAGACAGACAGAAAGAGTGGTCTCACTGGGGTCTCCAGCAGCTGCAACCAAACTCCAGGCACATGCACCACTTTGTGCATCCAGCTTTATGTGGGTACTGAGGAACTGGACATGGGTCGTTAGACTTTGCAGGAAAGTGCCTTAACCACTGAGCAATCTCTCCAGTCCCGTTTTATCTTTTGAAATTAGCTATTCTGACTAGCCTTTAGATAGAATCTCAACATAATTTTAAGTGAACAGTTTTTATGCCAATCCACCAAGTACCTGACAATTGGGTGTGGTTATGGCATGCATTTATGATATATCTCGGTATTTGCTTCGTTTTGTTTTATGAATACAGTCACAAATATCACCAACATATTCAAGGATATTTTTCATGACAGATACACTGTGTAAATTTTCCATCTTTCATTTAAATTGTCTGAAAAACTTAGTGTGCAAATTTGCCTGAGGAAAAATTCCACTCAAGGTAATTTAATGTCAAATATGTATGCCTACACTTAGAATCCTTTTTTTTCTTCAAATCCTCAAGTGATAAGTGGTTTTCTTTTTTACACAGAAAAAAGTTCAAAAAGGAAAAGTAATTAAATGATTACTAATTAATTAACTAAATGTTTTTATTTCTTTCAAAATGTAAAGATAACTCATTTACACATAATAAACTGGATCATATTAATACCTCAGAAACACTGCATCCAAAAGATATGAGTTTTATGAATACATTTCCATTTGCTAGCATCTTCCCTTGCCTCACTCACATCTTATATCAAAAGATACAAGAACAGATGGTAGCTGGAACTTAATTCACAAATAAAAATACCCCTGGTGCACGAATTTCAAAAGACAGAGTTGAAGAATTCATCTGTGTATAGAGGAATCCATCCATTTTTCTTCTTGGCTGATAGTAGTTTGCAGGAGATCTTAAGTGTTTATTGCACTTGAATAACATAACTCCAACGTGACTTCATTGGAACATGTTGGATGCATCCCTGTCTTCACATCCTAATATTCTTTTTTTAAACTTTTTTTTGTTGTTTATTTTTATTTATTTATTGGAGAGCAACAGACAGAAAGAGAGAGAAGCAGAGAGAGTTCCTAGGAGAGTGGGCGCTCCAGGGCTGCTTAGCCACTGCAGATGAACTCCAGACGCATGCGCCCCCTTGTGTATCTAGCTAATGTTGGTCCTGGGGAATTGAACCTCGAACTGGGGTCCTTAGGCTTCACAGGCAAGAGCTTAACCGCTAAGCCATCTCTCCAGCCCACATCCTAATACTCTTAAAACCACAGTCATTGGCATTAAGACTTCAGCATGTTGTCTTACAGCACAGCCATACATCATATGATCTACAGCAAAAATCTTTCCACACATTTTCATATGTAAACATTTAAGAAGAAAAATTTGCCTAAGATTTTGCAGCTCGATGCAATTACATTGTTATTTCTCCTCTTTTACTTTACTTTGAAATGGGGGAAGTGGCAGGTTTACTGTCCTCATTCTTGTTTATGAGTCTCTCTGTGTTCTAAACAATAGACTGACCAGGCACCATTTGTTAACTCAGCCAAGAAATGATCCAAATTTCATAGAGAAATGATTCATTATTCTTTATCAAGTTCCATTTCCCCAGGTAGTTCCTTTTGATATACCAACTCATCTATCACCTAGTAAATAACTTAATAACTAAGTAAATATTTATAAATTACCTTAGTCACTCTATAAGCAAAATTAGAAGAAAAGTAGTTAAAAGCCAAATCAATGTCATAGATTATATAAATTTATATTCTTAGAAAAGAAGCAGTACAAAATACCTTAAGTATATTGTTATAAGTAGTTATAAAAATACAAAAAAGAACAAAAGAATGTTTCATCTGTAGAGGGATTAAATAATTTATGAGGACATATTCCACCCTCTTGATAGATGGGAAGCATGAGTCCCCACTACCCAATCACAGACTGTTCAGGATGGCTTCTTTTCAAAGAGTACTGCATGAAGGGATGAGACCAGAAGTAACACTACAGCAAATAAATTTGATAGACATGGCCTCACACAATAGGGGAGCATCACACAATGGAAGACTATGCTGGTAATGTACACCTGCAATATGAAGTGGTGAAAGTAGTGTTTAACCTCACTGGTCTTCCTCTAAACACATAACCCCAGTCTAATCATGAAGGAAAAGACTAGGAAAAAATTCCCACAAAAGATGAAAATACTGAATAATAGAACATCAAGTCTTCCACATATTAACCAAGGCCATCAAACATTAGGGAGGCCTGAAAAACTTAAAGCCTAGAAGAACCTAAGGAGAGTTGAGAATTAGATATGATAAGATGTGATTAATAGAATTCTGGAAAAGAAAAAGAAAATGCATCAGGCAGAAGCAAGAAATCCGAATGTATCACAGGCTGCTGCTGCCTACCACATATTCACGTTGCTCCGTTACATTAAATGGAACAGACTAATAAGTAATGTTCGTAATGGAAGAGACTGCAAGGGGGCAAATGGGATGTAATTCCTACAGAATATTCTCAATCGCTCTATAGATCTAAAACTATTCAAAGAGTAAAGTCTACGGAAATAAGTACATTAATAAAATCAGTGGTGAATTAAAAACATTAAACAGAACATATACCAAAAGGGCAGGGGCGGTCCTCTGGTGGCAGCTGCCTTTTGTCTGGGAGCTTTCTCCTGACAGCACAAGGTTTGGCATCTCAGTGTGGGCCGTACCGGTTGCTGGGAGTGTTGGGCCATGGACACGGCTGGTTCAGGAAATTTAATTAATAGGTGTTGCTCTGGAGTTCTAGCTCTTGGCCTGGGTGTAAAATGGTTCATCCCTAAGTGGGAAAGTGGAGATTTTCATGTCTGAACTTTTAAGTATAAACTAAAGTTTTATTTCAATTGAAATTTGTGCCATTTTTTTTTTCAGGAAAATTATAGTTGGAGTATATTCTAGTCCATGTTTAGTCTCTGTATCTATTTTAATTTGTGGAAAAAATTAATGGGAAAGGATTCATCACCTATCTGTTGCATGGGTGACCAGTTTTTTCTGAACCAAATTTGTTACTATTCCTCATGTTCATCAAATGCTGCCTTAAGACTCATAAATTATAATACTTCCCCATGTTTGCTGCATACAAGTTATTCAGTATGGTTCCAAATATCTATTTGTTTGTAATTAACTCAAGTTTCACATTTAAGTGAAGTATGCTTATTGTAAAATATTTAGATGTAGATTAGTTGGTAAACAAGAAAATAATCTAGTGATCTTGAAATATCAAGAGGCAAATCAAATCTATCCTTCTGGAAAGAAATGTAGTTGTTTGTTATTAGGTACAAAACATATCAATTTATTATTTCTCTTTGCTTAAAATATATTCTCATAGAATCAGTCATATTTTACATAATGGTTTTCAATTTCCTTTGTCAAGGATATCATTAAAATTCTATTTCATATTATGTCATAATTGTGACAAGTTATAATCAGAGTACATGTAACAGACAATGAATATAGGCATGTCATGTGTGAGCATAATTTTTTAATTCAAGATTTCTTATTTTGAATCTTACAGTGCACTTAAAGAGAAAGAAATGCTTTCAAAGGCATGAGAAATAAATTGTTATGCTACCAAATATGCCAGATAATGTTGGAGTGTTATTACCAAATAACATCCATATTTCACATTCTGACAGCAGCCCATCATGAATAAATTACAGTAACCCTATCCTCATAATCTCTTCAAGAGACTTCTGAAATAAAAATATTTAACTGTATAGAAGAAAAGAAAACAAAGTTTATCAAAAATACATATGAGTAACTATTCCATAAACTAAAAGTCATAAAAGAAATCAATGACATAAAAATGGAAATAGCTGAGCATTTTTTAAGTACTGTTAATTTTGTCTCTATCCTGTGACTTTCAATTTCTACTTCTAGAAGTATCTATTCTGGTAGCACATCCTAACACAGACCTTTGCATATTTCTGGGTCCCGGGCAAGTAAGGACAAGAGTGAATGGAAGGAAGAGATATGGGAGTGTGGTCACAACGCATGATGTCACTCTGAGAAGATAACCAGGACACGGATAAACAGGGTAGCGCAGTCCTCCAGGACATCTGGATGAGAGCAAGTCAGTGGGTGAGGCAAAAAGTGGCCCACAGAATGCAGAAATGGGAGGAGAAAGCTATGGATACTTTCAGTTAGCAGCCACGGTCCTGAGAGTCAAGATAAAGCCATGTGCACTATATTAGAATAATACCAGATCTTCTAGTCCTAGAAAGAGAGAGTCAGAAAAAGAGAATCACAGAACCTTGGGACTTTCAGAGGTGGCTTGGTGTTTAAAAGTGCTTGCTTACAATGCCTTCTAGCCCAGGGTTTGATTCATAAGTATCCACTTAAACCCAGACACATAAAGTGACATATAAGTTTGGCATTCACTTACAATGGCAAGCGGTCCTAGTGTGCCTATTATTTCCTCTCTCTCTTTCTCTCTCTCAAGCAAATAAATAAAAAATATTTGTTGAAAGAAAAAGAAATTAACAAGACTCATGTGGGTGGCATAATACAGAAGGCAGATTGACAGGGAACAATTTTTCTCCAGCCAAAAATCCCACCAACAGTCTTGCCTGTTCATGTCCTCCAATTAACCTTGAATTATTTGGGTTTTTTAGAGAGGCCTTGGGGAAGTTATCACCCAACTGGAGGATAGCAAGAGGAAGGGGACTAGAGATGACACATCACAGAGCTTTCCCTGTTAAATGTAATCTCTCTCCATCATTTCACATTGCTAAGTACTGTTGGGTGGGTCTCCAGAGTTCCATTACAATGCCCCACAATAACCAGTTTTAAAAAGTATTTATGTGCCAAATATTTCCTTATAGAAGTCAAAAATTTCCTAAAATTAAGTTCTTGGATCTGAAAGGCAATTTGTTCATTGTGGTCTCACTACATGATCTTCTACATTTTAAAATGATTTTGCATCTATAAACAAAATAAATTGAATAATAACTTTTGACAAGAACAACTTTCACTAAAGGGATAATGCATTCAAATTGCCATGAAAAAAAGTATAAAATGTTCCCTGCACTGTATTCTACTGCACTGAAGTGAAAGTTTTTTGTTTTTTGTTTTTTTCAGGTAGCATAGTTTTCAAATTCTAATGAATTGTTTTTAAGAACATACATCATGTGTTAGTACAATCTTTTCCCTCCTCCCCACCCTCATTCCACTGGGGGCCCTCCTCTGTGGGGTTGCTGGTGTCCCCCATGGGGTTTGAGGATTATGCATTGTGAGAGCAGTAGTCAGTTATTGGGTGAAGGCAATGACTCTGGGCATGAGGTCCCAACCTGTGGCTCTTACAATCTTTCTACCCCCTCTTCGGCAGAATTCCCTGAGCCATGGTGGGTGTGTTTTAAGTCTACTTCAGTGATGAGCTCTTAGGAGCCTCTGTGTTTCTGCTTTGTATGTGTCAATTACCCTGGGTCTGTCTCCCTCACCCTGGCACTGATCGTCAGGCTCACCATGGAAGCAGCATTCATGTTCATCACACCAGTTCCTCTGGGGTTTCACCTGGACCTTGGCTGACATGTAGGGGGTAGTTTATCTCCTTGCGTTTCTCTACCTCCTGAAAAAGAAAAGCACATTCTCCAGTGGTGGGTGAAGTCAGCATAGGTTAAACTGGATAAAATCTCCCTAAAGCTAATGAACATTTAAGATGGAAATAATCACTGCCTGTCATTCACAATGAGGGTGTTTAATGTATACTGGGAAATAAATCTTGTAACCTAAGAGTTTGGGTGAATCTTTTCTGGTCTCCATGGTTAGAAAATCCAAGGAAATCTGAGGCAGACAGGCAGGTGCCTTGAATCCCGTCTCCGCTCCTGTGGAGTTAACCCTAGTCGGTGGTGCATCCATCACCACCCTCTTGGGAGATAGAGGATGCTGTGACCCTCTGGAGCTTTATATGATTGCCCACTATTCAGCTATGGATCAACTCACTGTTATATAAATATCACCTGGTAGTCTACATAGGGCACCACTACTCATTATTCTCCAGAAGTCTTTGGTGAAGAAAACACAATTGAATAAACATTAGAAAGGCAATGCTATGAATATATTAAAAAGCAAAAAAAAAAAAAAAAAAATCCTGGGCACCATAGAAACGCGGGCTTTTTAAGGCTTTTTGAGGCTCTGTAGATAACTTTCCAGAGGAAATTATATGTTTCAAAGCAGAGAAGTAGATGATCAGATAGAAGAAGAAGCAGATATACTATGTCTATCAAAATTGTTGATAGTTCAGTATGGTTATAAGACAGAAAGATTTAAATCACTTAGAACAGTGCTTGGGACATGTTAAAAACTATGTAATTATTTCTCTAATAAATGAAACCATTTTCTTGCCTTATACATCTCCAAGTTCACATCTTAGAAACCTATATAACCAAAGATACACTTTACTCCTTATCAATACAGACACAGACCTACTTGACTTTTTTTTCTTGCATCACAGCCACTGTCAATGGCATTGTAATAATCTTTCATTCCTCTGTGAATAGATTATATTTAAAACCATACAATCATAGGGAAGCAAAAAACAAAATCCTATGTGATATGTCTATGAGAGTAGTCTTTCTCCATCTCCATGGGTAGCTTCCTGAGGTTGAGAAAACTTGGAAAGGGAAAGATACAAATGGACTTATTAGCCATAAGTACATACGCACTAAGCACAACGGTGATCAGTCAGGAAGAAGCAATATATCGCAGTAAGGCAGTTTTGTGTCTTTACTATTGCAAAGACACATTAACTCTTACCAACATTGTGGTGCTTATCCCCATGTCACATTTAACAAACATTTCCTTCTCATTGTTTGTGTCATAAAACGTAATATAACCAAAGTGAACATGGTGTCTCCCTCTTCTATTAGAATATTAACCCCATGAGAAATGAGCAAGAGTGCTGCTCTCTTAGTGAAGCTGATATCAGCAAAGGGTGATGGAGAAAGACACCAAGGACACTCAGCACCTACCGAATCAGACATCTAGCTGCTCCTAAGTGCCCATCACTGAAGTAGACTGAAAATGCACCAAGCATGGCTCAGGGAATTTTGCAAAATAGAGAGCAGAAAGATTGTTAGAGCCCCAAGTTGGGACATTTTACACAGAAACATTGCCTCTGCCTCATAACTGACTGCTGCCCCTATAATGCATGACCAACAATACCCATTGGGTTGCCCTTTTACTCAGATTAGGAAGACCACTTCAGAAAAGGGTCAGGGAGAAGGGACAGAATGGTACCAACATGTGATGTTTATATACAAAATACGTTCATATCTAAAAAATGTAAAAAAAAAAAAAAACCCAAAAAACAAAAAAAAAAGTGAGCCTAAGCGCTCCCTGCCTTCTGCCCTCCTCCATCGCCCCACCCTTTACGTCATGTGTTTGCAGGCACACATGTGCGGAGGTTAGAAGATGACCTTGCATGTCGTTCCTCTCATGTGTTATGTACCTCGCTTTTGTTTTTTTAAGACAAGATTTTTGCTGCATTGGTAAGCCAACAAGCCCCAAGAATCTGCTTGTCTCTGCCTCCCCAGCGGGGTTACAAGCATGTGGCACAAGGTCTGGCATTTCTTCGTGAGCTCTGGGGATCAAACTCAGGCCCTCATGTGTGCAATGCAAGCACCCTATCAACTGCGCCATCTCTCTGGCTTCTGGCCTTCTATCCTGCTTTTCTTCTTTTCCCTACTCCCTCTTTCTTTTTGAGACCTATTGCTATGTGGCCTCAGGCCCTAACCTCTTTAGGTTCATGGGATTCTCCTGTTTGGGCTTTCTGAGTAGCTAGGAGTACGCAGGCATTTCTTGAATTTAGATGACACTTTAATCCTTTTTACTCCAAACCAATGGCCTACTGGAAGTTTTATTTGATAACAGATGTGTTTGAAATGGATTTGATCTAAGTGGGTCATCTACAGAAACAGAGTTTGTTTATTTTAACTTTACCATATTAAAAGGAAAATAAAACTAAAAGAAATAAAAAGGAATATTGACCCTATGGGAGCAATAACCACCTGAACATTTGTTCGTTCGAGATGCATGTGCAATGGATGTCAAGGGGAAGAAGGAATGGCTTTGAAAAAAAAAAAAAAAAGATGACACATAAAAAGCAATATGTAGGAGGAGCTGGAGAGATGACTTAGCAGTTAAAGTGTTTGCCCTCAGAGCCAAAGGAAGCCAGTTTGATTCTCCAGGACTCATGTAAGCCAGATGCATGAGAGGGCACATGCATCTGAAGTTCATTTGCAGTGGCAGGAGGCCCTGGCATGCTCTCCCTCTCTCTCTCTCTCTCTCTCTCTCTCTCTCTCTCTCTCTCTCTCTCTCCCTCTTTCTATCTAAATAAATAAATAAATAAATCATGTTTTTAAAAAATATATGTAGGAGTCTGATTGGGGTTGCAGGAATCCTGTTTTCAGTACTTCATAGTTGAGAGTGTTGATAAACGATTTTTTTTTTTGAGTAATGTATTAGAAGAATAACCAGCAAAGTAGTTAGTTAAAAATCTATCAGAAATTTACTTAAAATGGTGGAGAATGGGCCATTAAAAGTAGCTAAGGAAGAATTTTGTCTTTAATCTTATGTGTAGTTGACTTGGCACTCTATGTAGGTAACAACTCTAAACTTTATTCAAGTTAAGCCAGAAAACAGAGAACAGAGCAGAGAATGGGATAGTATGTTTGTTTTGAAACATTTTCAGCATGTATTAACTCATATCAGAACAAGACACAGCAAAATCAATAAGAAAATAAAAATTACTTGAGAAGAAAGGGGGCAATGATGATTTGGTTACCTGCTCTTACTGCATAAGAGAGCAATTTGATTTATATAAGCTCATTGCTTAAAGTAGTTGAGGCACTTTTTTTTTTCCCTCCCAAGTATTTTTTTTTATAAAGAAAATACACAAATTGTGTAACTTACATTCAGGTTGTCAGTTCCAGAAAGAGATGCAGAACATCAAATTATATAAATGATCACTGTTGTTGATATCAGATTAAAATTACATGAATTGCTTTTACCAGTGACATAATGTTAAAATGATTTTTAAAATATTTTATTTGTTAAGAAAATTCTGAACATGTTACCAAATTATCCTAGGCATATACAATGAGAAAGGTAATTTTTCTTCTGAATTGGCTGATATTGTGTACTCATTAATAAAGGCCATAGGAAGAGTAAACATGCTACCAGATGTTCTGTGTCAAAGCAGCTAGGTTTTGCTTTTGCTGATCCTCAGCAACTCTTGCAGAGCATACTGGGAGATGACATCCCATGCAGGGCAATATATGAAATCAGGTGTTGGGCACAGAGGGAAGACAATTGGCTCTAAGCATTTTCAACTGTCTTAGCAAAGTCAATAAATAAATTTTTCATGAGGACAGGAAAAACAAAGCTCAACCAACTTCTTCTTGCAGGGGAGAGTGATAATCACCTCACAGGATTAATTCTCTTTTCTTTGGATTTCATGTATGGTATTTATAAGTGAGTTTTTAAAACAATTTTTCTGCAACTTTGATGTCATAACCCATAAGTCCCAAAATTCCTCAGCCTACAAGTTAGGATAAGGAATAATGAATATGTCTCAATTATATTACTTTATAATTAACCAACAGTCAGTGGGGATAATGGTAGAAATGCTTTCTTTCTCTTTTTTTTTTTTTTTAAATTTTTCGTGCCCAACCCTTTTCAGTTTTATGGCAGTATTTTCATTCTCTTCTTATGTACTTAGGGGGAAAAAAAAATCCTGAAAACTAGAATTTAACCAAAAAAATAAAAGAAGAAGAAAGAAAGAAAGAAAGAAAGAAAGAAAGAAAGAAAGGAAGGAAGGAAGGAAGGAAGGAAGGAAGGAAGGAAGGAAGGAAGAAAGAAAGAAAGAAAGAAAGAAAGAAAGAAAGAAAGAAAGAAAGAAAGAAAGAAAGAAAGAAAGGCACGCAAGCCAGCAGTCAAGATTCTCTCATAGTGACAGTAGCTGACCAGGTAGCTCAGCAAAGCTTCCCGGACCATCACGGCATCTGCGGTTCTACCTTCTGTGGGGTTATGTAGGAAGAATTAAACAACCGTGCAAAACAAAACAAAACAAAACACTCAGAAGATAATACGTTTATATTACTCTGAGTGTCTCTGACTTCCAGCCTGTGGTTCATGGTTCTGTTGCTCGTGTGTGCTTGTTTCTTGAGCTCTTGAAATATATGGTTGTACTGGAACTGAAGTAAAAAATACACCTAGATATTAATTTCCCAACTGTTTAAGACAATTGGCAGCTCACACTAATATGATCAGACGATACTTTTCAAAAATTGTTAACTTCCAGTTAGCGATGATAATTTATCTACAGATCCATATCATCTTTCTGCAAAGTATTCGTTCCATAGTCTACATGAGAAGGGATTTTTAGATTGACCTAGAAACACTATGGATATTACTGTATATTTAAATTTATATTTCATTGAAGCATGCTAACTTCCCCTTAGAATAAAATACAGCAAATTAAGACAAGAAGGAATAATCTACTTAGCTTAGTCTAGCATATTGCTATAGACAATGGAAAGACAACAATCTGTGGACCTATTTTGAGTATAGGAGGTTTACTAAGAAGCATATGGGTCCAATTGTGTCCCTCAAAAAGATGAGCTGAATTCCTAAATTGTTCATATCCATGAAAGTGACCTGATTTGCAAACAGGGCCCTTTAGTTGTGATCCAGCTAAAATGAATTTGTTAGAGTATTAGTTCAGTCACACAAGTAACCCCATGCAAAGAAGGGAAGAATTGCACTGGTTGATATGCATGTGTAGTCCCGATATTTGGGAGATGGTGGCAGAAGAATCCAAAGTGCTAAGCTAGCCTGGGCAATGAAATGCTGTTTACAAAAGACAAAGCAAAGGAAGTGTAGAAGAGGCATAAAAGGAGAGGAAAAGCTGATAAGCCTGTTGGGTCTACAGATTGCCTGTAAACCTATGGCAACCAAAGCAAAGATACAGTGATGTGGCACAGACCAAGGATGGCCAGCAAGAGCAGAAACTAAGAGAGACATGGAGTAGACGCTCCCTCAGAACCTTTATTTAGTACCTAACCCTGGAGAAACATGCGAATGGAACTTTTAATCCCCAATAACTGCGACCAAATAAATTTCTGTTCTTTGAAATTTTGGCATAATGAGAGGAGCCAGACCACGCAGCTCTGCATAGAGCCGTCATTGGATATGGATCCTATCCTTCAAGGACAGCCAAGGACAATACCCAAAGACTCAGCCGTGAGCCCTAGATGTCCCATTCTACTAGCAGCCTGGGGTGATGTGCACTCCATTTCAAAAGAAGAGTTGAGCTAAGAAAACCATTTGCTATCCCCTTATACTGGATATTTCTGGAGAACTAGTCCCACACTAGTAACACTGTTTGCTGAAGAGAACGTGGATTTTAATGCATGATAGATGCTGTCAAGTTTCCCTTGATGAAATTCATCCTGCAGTATCCATGCATGAAAAGCCATGATTCCCAATCCATCTATTATGTTACTGACAGTCTGACACAGAAGGAATAGGATATTTTATTTTAACTATCCTCTTGAATTAATTTATTTGAACATCTTTACAGGTGCAGGTTACTTTTCATTCTTTCTGTGAAGTACTTGTTCATCCCGGCGCAGTTTTTTTTTTTTTTTTTTCTTACTCTGTTGCTCTGTTGTGTGTGTGTGTTTGTTTTTTTTTTTCTGATCATTTGTAACAAGTTTTATTTTACAACTTATTGCAGGTGATATAAGTGGCAAAGAGTTTTTTCTCAGTTTTGAAATGATTTGTATGCCTGGTAAATAATATCTTTATATTGCTGAAGTGTTTAAAATTGCAGCTTTCAAATCTCTTAATTTCTTTGTATTTATTGTCTGTTAATCTTAGAATTAATACATTTTTGCATATGAACATAATATATGTATGTAATTGTCTATTAAACTATAATATAATGAACTATTATGAATGAAATGACAAATGCTGGTTACTTACAATAATGTTAATGATGTCATGTGAGAATTCAATGATTTCTTTTTAAATTGATAGTTGCCTGTTCATACAATGAAAATTCCCTAGCAATTATTCATGCTATAAGTTTCCAAAACTCAGTTTCTGTTTTTAAATTCCTTCAATAATGAGAAGTTAGAAGTTGCTCAGTTATGTGTAAACAACTGCTTTGTTACGAACATTTAACAAGTTTCTGGCTACATTTCCCCATATATACCTGTAGAGAAAGTCAGATTCAAACTGCTCAAATTTATTTTCAAAGACAAGATAAGGATAATAACTTCTTGATTTGATTTTAAAGATTAATGTTGTTGTACTTCACATTTTCCTATCTGGATTCTTTCATAGAACCTTCTTGGTGAAGCCAGGCCACTTTCTTCATAAAATTTTGACTATAATTTTAATTTTTTATTTATTAATTTTTAAAATTTTATTCTTAGCTTTAATTATGTTGGTTCTACATAAGGAAGTGTTTTCATTTTCCTTCACAATATGTATTAATTGGTTACTGTTTTTTATTATTAGTCTATTTGGTAGTTAACCTTATTTTCAGTCACTATCCCCAAAATACTGTCTACTAGAGATGTTCTATTGGAGCTCAGATTTTCCAGCAATAATGAGAATTTTTCTCATCATTTTCCCAATTTAGGCTAATTAACTATAATTATATCATAAGATCTAAAATAATAATTGTGTTGTAGGATATTGGTACATAGGTATTTTTAAGGTAAGCAAGTTTTCTTATTCTCAGTTTGCAATAAAATTTTATCTGTCACTTTTGATCATTTGAAACTTCACATCTTCAGCGATACTTCAGGCCTGGTTATGGGCAATGACAAAGCTTTCCTTGGCCAGACTGATCCAGGGCACTGTACAATGGTGGGGAAAGGGACATATCCAGGACTTAGCCCACCCTAGAGGAATACTCTACTCCTTACAAAAGGCGCACTCTGGTAAAGATCTTTCTGAGATGCCTCGGCTACAACAACCTTTCCCCTGAGCTCTCACAGGCCTTGTCTTTGCCATATGCCTTTCCTCCTTGCTCCTGCAACTCACTGGCCCTGAACTTGACAGACGCCTTTGCTTGCTCTACAACGAGAGGACCCTGGAGTGCCCTGCTATATCTGACTCATGCGCTGTTATCCGTGCATGGGTAGTGAAAGAGCTTCTTTCCAGCTTTCTGCTTATGCTGTGCCAACAAGTGACCACATGAGTGACCACACAGTGATCCTTTAGCTGTCTCAGCTCTTGACAGTAACACTGCTTTCCAAGTAAATTAGCCTGTTTGGTTTTGTGTAGGCTGTGTACCTTCCCATTTATAAGGCAGTTGGAACTGTGATGTTATTTTACTTTAGTTGGTTCTGTCTCTGGGAACCACCATGTCCTGGGGTCATTCTCAGTGATGGACAGCTTCCACTAGATTAGGGCTTCCATAAAAGAGTGTGTTATCATCACCCTCATCCAAGTTAGTCCAATGGCAAAGTGTTTAATATCATCTGCAGGACCTATGTGTTTCTGATTTTCATTTTTAAGAATAATGAGCACATTTTTATTTAAATTTTAAGTTAAGTGTTTGGACAAGCTATAAAAATGGTCATAGCTGGAGCTGGAGAGATGGCTCATCTATTAAAAGTGTTTGCTTACAAAGGTGGACAGCCTGAGTTCTATTCTCAGGTCTACACATAAAGCCAGATGCACAAAGTGGCATCTGTAGTTCATCTGCAGTGGCAGGAAGCCTTAGTGTGCCCATACATCTTGTGTGTCTCTTTCTCTCTGTCTCTCTATATATATCTCTCATATATAAATAAATATATATTTAACATGGTAACAGCTGAACCTTTGAGTTTACTATCTTCTTCTTGTGAGAGTGTGAGCAACCATGGTGATGTCATGTATATATCACCTTGTTCATATGGAGTGATATTGACCCAAAGTTCTCCTTCCCAACCTGTGGCTCTTCTGCAGCGTTCCCTGAGCCTTGCATGGCTTCATTCCTCCAGGGTTCAGAGAAGTCATTTGTTCTGTTACTAATTCACTCATGGGCTCGAGTAAAATCATTCATTTTTAATTAATCTTTTTTCATTATAATGAAAGATGAAACAATTTTTTTTCTAGTTCTATATATCCAAGAGAAAACCAAAAGTTTAAATTGTGTCTCAGCATAGAAGGTTATCTTTCTGGTTTTATTTTATTGAGGCCTTTTCACATCTCTGACACTTATCGTGATAGTCATGTCTTTCCTAATATTAGATGATCCATTTGTATTTTAGAAGAAAACCTACTTTAAAAAGAAAAATGTATGATTTTTTTTCAATACATTATGTCATCCATTTGCTTCTACATAGTTTAGGATTTTCATAGGTACATTCCTGGTAAGAATGTACTTTATCTTTCCTAAAGGTACAATAATTTTTTTTTTTTTAATATCTATAGAGACATGACTCTCTGAGTTAGGCTATTGACACATTGTAAAGTAGGTCATGATAATACAATATAACTAGTCCCCACATCTTTGCCGTCAAATATTGCCTTTATGAAAATGTTGTCCTCCAAGTTGCTGATGCTATAGCAGCTTTGGAGGAGAAAGCAAAGGAGGACTGGACAATGCTAGTTAGGATACAAGAGCAATATCAAGCAGATCCCAGAAGCTTTCATCAGCTAAATAAGATGACAATGCCTCACTGAAGTTAAAAAAATCCGTGAAGGGCTGGGTTTCTTAGCAGTTAGGTCTCTTGCCTACAAAGCCTCAGGACCCAGGTTCAGCTCCCCAGTACCTCATAAGACAAATGCACAAGTTGGCACATGCATCTGGAGTTAGTTTGCAGAGGCTGGAGGCCCTGCTGCATTTTCTATCTATCTATCTATATCTATCTATCTATCTATCTATCTATCTATCTATCTATCTATCTATCTATCTATCTATCTTTAAATTTCTCTATCTCTCTATCTATCTATTCTTTCTCTCTGTGTATGTCTCTTAAATAAATAAATGCATAAATAAGTAAAATCAGGGTAATGTGTCATTCTGAACAGGAAGAGTGAAAGTTGGTACAAGTTTCCAAAGCAATATTCAGCTAAAAGAAAAACAAATGTGCAGTGTTAGGGTTAGGATTAGGTCTGAACCCAAGAGATCATTTCTTCCTTCTGCTGTGGAACCAGTTAAAAAAAAAAAAAGAAAAGAAAAGAAAACAATAACAACAACAAAAGAAACCCATGAAGAATCTTTTCCTACAATAAGGAAAGGTGAACTGGCATACCTGCCTTGAGCCTCCTGACTCCCTCTGGTAAGTCGGTGGGGATTTTATTGCTACATGTCTTCTTGAGGGAAGCACCAGGTGAAGTAGTACCAGTGCTAGGTTACCTGTGTTTTGTTCTGTGACTCAATGGATCACTCTTGTCCTCAAACTGTGTAAGGAAATGTGTCTATGGTACATTCTATATTCACCTTCTTTCTGAAACAGGTTTAGGAGAGTTGTGTCTGTAGTCATTCACAACCTGTAACTACCCCAAATTCATACAACACTGATATAGTCACGTAGCATCCAGAAGCTTGTATAGACCATATTATCCTAAAGTACAACTTACTGGCGAGATGGCTCAGTAGTAAAAGGCACTTGCTAAGACTTACGTCCCAAGTTCGAATTTTAATTCCCTTGTATTCACATAACGCCAAATGCACAAAATGGTGCATGCATCTGGAGTTCATTTGCAATGGCAGGAGGCCCTGGAATGCTCATACTCTCTCTCTCTCTCATATAAATAGATAAATAAATTAATTAAAATATAATTATTGGGTGAAAAGATATGTCAGTTTGAAAAGTACTTGCCTTACAAACATGAAGACTTGTGTTCAATCTGCACAATGCACAAAAAAAGAAGAAATGGACATGGCTCTCAGACACACACAAAAAGTAGATGACACCTGAGGAATAACACTTGAGGTTGTCATCTGTCCTACACCCTCACACATGAACATGAGCATAGATATATGAGCAAACAATCTCTTTCTGGTAATAGAACAGTGAGCGTTTTGTCTCCTGTAGTGTGTACTAGAAGGGAATTCTCAGCCAGTATCTAGGCTTTTGCCACTAGGGTTGTGGTAGTTTGAATGTAAATATGCCCCCACGGCCTCACCTGATTATGGTTAAGCCTAATGCTTGATCCCCAGACAGTAAAACCTTTGAAAGTTGGATAATTGCCATAAGAGGTATGTCACTGGTGAAGAGGACTTAGGGTTTATTAGTCTAGCCCCACTGGGTGTCCAGAGCTCATTCTTACTTCTTCCTCTCTGCTGTTTTGTTTTGTTATTATGCCTTACCTTCCACTGCCATCAAAAAATGTCCCCTCAAAACTGAAAATTGAAATGGGCCATTTCCTTCAATAAGATGCTTCAGGTTTGGTGCTTTGCCTCAGCCATGAGAAGCTACAAGGTTTCACATACCATGTGTCTGGGCTCTGTCTGCTAGAATATGAGAGGTGATATGGGCCACCTTCTGTTCTATTCCATAAAAATGCTTCCTGTACTCCTGTCTATATTGTCCTTTCTCTCTCTGGTTTTGTACAGCTGTTTCTCCAGGGCGACCTTAGAAGTCATCTGTTGCAGATGGCCTAGTCCCCACTCACCAGTGCCAGAGACTTTGTATAAAGAAGGCCACTTTAATGACCTCATCAACTACTAAAATATTTTCTATTGTTTGAGCCATTCAGCATCAGGAGTCCTATTTCTTAATGAACCTAGGGCCCCACCTAACATAAGCAGGTCCAGTGATCTGACATCCTGACATACACAGACCAACCCTGTGCTGTGTATTCAACAGAGAAAATGGCTGGTCCCCGTGAGGCCACACCTGTTCAGCCACCTGCACAGGTAATGAGGGATGATACAGTGAAAAAGACGTGGGGGAAGGCTCAGGAGGGTCATTTCAGAAAGATTAAAATAGCCTAACAGATGAGCAGGTATCCTCTTCCCTTACTATCTCAAAGAACAGTTATTAAAACCCGTGATTCTCATTAAAGACAACTCTAACCCAGGGCAGCTGGTGAAAACCACCACAGTTTTGCTCATAACTATTTGGTGTCCTGCTCCCCAGTGACTCCTCGGAGCAGCCAATTAGCTCTGTGGGAATTATAGCTGCAGACAAAGGTGTGCGCATGACAGGCATTGGAGGATTACCTTTGATTTCCTTAAAGCAAACTGTCTCTTTTTATTCCCATCAATACCATGCCAGCAATTGACAGTCAATGGGAGAGAAGGGATTTCACTGGCCCCAGGTGAAAAGAAGAAGAGAACACCAACAGTAATAAAGCATGTGGCCAGAGGACGCATAAACATCCTGCCTTGGGACGCCCTTTTCTGTCATTCCCCTGCCCTTCCCTGCATTTCTCTTCACCCCAGTCTTTAGTGTGCTTGTCAGGTACTTCTTCAAACCTCATCTAAAAGGAATATATATATATATATATATATATATATATATATATATATATATATATATATATATATGTATGTATGTATGTATGTATGTATGTATGTATATACACATATATGTACACATACATACACACACACACATATAGGTATGTATGTTTGTATGTATATATATATATATGTGTGTGTGTGTGTGTGTGTGTGTGTGTAAAGCTTCTGATAGAAAAAACCAGAGCTCTTGGTATAGTTCATTCTGTTTCCAAAACCTTGCTCCTCAGTGCCTATCAAGGACAAATCCAGCAGCCCACTCATACACACTCCATTCCCTATGATCCCCACGCATGGGTTGTCAAAAGGCTTAACTCCCTTTTTTTGATATCTTCAGCGTCTCCCCCCAAAGAACTTTACCTCAGGCCACCCTGTCATAAACCTCACCCACTTCAAAAGCTGCCAACTACTCAAGAGGGCTTCCTGCTTGATAAAACATAATATCTACCTCAAAGTGTTGTCCGTGTGGGCTCCTTCCCTTGTTCTGTGCTGAGATCGCAGTGGCAAGGCTGATTTTGTTATCATAGGATGTGGGAGATTAAGGGAATTTTTAAAGCAGTAGTCCATCTCTCCCCAGGGTCCGGAGGTTAAACGACTTGCTTGAGGTCATCAGATAAAGTAGTGACAAATCAGATACATTAACCCAAGGCTGTCAGCTCTTGGTCCTCTCTCTTCTCCCTATGCTGTGTATGGGGAAGGGTGTTTGGGGACCCCACACAGCTTCAGAGAGACTGGGTCAAAGATCAGTCCTTTGCCTACACTGCTCTCTTCCCAAGATTAATGAGGGTGTTCCTCATGTGCCTCTGGTATCCAGATGCCACATACCTCATCCGAAGTAGTTATTTCCTTTGAATTTTGCTTCCAGCTGGAAGCTTAAGAAATTTTTTCCACTACCCGCCACTCTAACATGCCATTAATTTACCGTGCAACCAGCACATAGACAGGAGGAAATGTGGTGGTTTAAGCGTAAAATGTCTCCTACAGCTGTTCGAGTTCTCATCCCAGCGGGTGTTGCTGTTTTGGAAGGTGGTGCAGAGCCTAGGAAGTGGAGCGTTGCTAGGAAGTGGGTCACTGGGGGAGGGCCTTGAGGCCCTGCAGCCCAGCCCTGTTGGCTGGTCTTGGCTTTTTCCATGCTGGTATGATTGAAATGACTACAGGATGTTGGCTTCCTACAACTGCCAGACTTTCTTTCTACCCTCGGGCAGTGTGAGTTGAAGTAAACTCTATCCTACCCTAAGTGGCTTCTGGTCAGGGTATTTATTTCTTTATTATCATTATTATTATTGGTCATAGGCATGAAAAAGTAGCTAAGACTGTAAATCAAGAAGAAATTTTATAAGAATCGCAATGAAATATATGTACCTAATAAAGTATCTACAGACAAAGCATGCACGCCACCCAATGCTGGTGAGGGTTTGGGAATGTTCATTCATTGCTGGTGGGGATGCAAATGGTATGAGCACTTTAAAAGCAGGTCCTCACAGAGCTAATTATGATTTTACAATATGATCTGGCAACTGGGAGATGAAGGGTTTATCCAAATGAGTTTAAAACTTATATTCATGGGCTGCAAGGATGGCTTAGCGATTATGGCACTTGCCTGCAAAACCTAAGGAAAACATAAGGTGGTACATTCATCTGGCGCTTATTTGCAGAGACAGTAGGCATTGGTGCACCGATTTTCTGTCTCTGACTCTGTCTCTCAAATACGTAAAGAAAATGAAAAGTAAACTAAAATCATATATATATAATGTTGATGGCAATTTACCTATAGCTTTCAAAAACTTGAAAGCAACAATGTGATTCCTAATACATAATCAAGTCAAGGTGAATCAAAACAATGGAATATTTTTTTGTATAAGAAGAAATGAGCTAACAAGGTATGGGCTGAAGAGATGCTTGGCGTTAAAGTGGTTGACCTGAAAAGCCAAAGGATCCTGGTTCTATTACCCAGGACCCACATAAGCCAGATTCACAAGGTAGCGCATGCATCTGGAATTTGTTTGCAGTGGCTGGAGGCCCTGGTGCACTCACTCGCTCTCTCTTTCTGTCTCTCTCCCTGCTTTCCTCCCTCTTTCTCTCTCACAAATAAATAAATAATATGTTTTAATTTTTTAAAGGTATGAAAAATATAGAAGAATATTAATTCCATGTTGTTAAGTTAAACCTACATATTATAATTCCACCATATGAATGCTGAAAAAGGAAATGTTGACACGATTAAAATAGCAGTAGCTGGGAAAATTATCTCAGAGGTTAAGGGTGCTTATTGCACGCAAGTATGAGGGCCTTGCTCCACCAACACAAAAACTCCGAGTTCTATCCCCCCCATCTACGGAGAAAGCTGGGAGTGGGCATGCATGCTTGTAACCCTGATCCTATAAGTGACAGACAGGAGAATCACTGAGGCTTACTACTCAGCCAGACTGACCAAAAATAGAAGTGCTGAGTTCACTGAGCACACTTGAGAAAGAGAAACCACCATGGCCAGACCATGGACAGCTTTCCACACCAGTGGCTCTCCATGTGTGCCCCACAAAGCAACAACAGAATCCAGGGGTGACTTGAGACATTCAAGTTCTCTTACCTCACCTCAAACTAGCTGAGCCTAATTCTGGGGATAGTACCCAGTGAAGTAAGGTCTAAAACCTTTCTAGAAGATTCTGGAACATGTTCAATCTTGGCCACTGGCCCATGCTCTTCAGCATATTTTTCAAAGGATGGAAAGCCACAAAAGGATTTTATGAAGGTGAAAGTCATACTCTGTGAGCAAGGAAAATTCACAGTTTCAGAGTAGTTTTATGATACATTGAAAATATGAATGCCAATAGCATCAATGAATTATTTACAAAGAGAATCTAATTAAAATAATTGACAGATTAAATGTAGGGTGTTAATATTTAACTTTTTAAAAATTATATTTTATAGTTATTTATTTCTTAGAGAGGAAAAAAGGCAGACAGAGAGAGAGAGAATGGGCATGCCAGGGCCTTCAGCAACTGCAAACAAACTCCAGACACATGTACATGTGGCTTACATAGGTCCTGGGGAATTGAACCTAGGTCCTTTGGCTTTGCAGGCAAGCATCTTAACTGTGAAGCCATACCTCCAGCCCTGAAATATGTTTTTAATTATTTTATTTGCAAGGAGAGAGAGAAGAGGAGAAAGGAGGGGAGAGGAGAGGAGAGGCAAGGCTAGACGAGGCGAGGTGAGGGGAGGAGAGGAGAGACAGGAAGGGAGAGAATGTGTGTTCTAGGGTCTCTGGTCACTGCAAATGAATTCCAGATGCACGTAACACTTTGTGCATCTGACCAGTTGCATATGGTGGTGCATGTATCTGGAGTTCGTTTGCAGTAGCTAGAGATCCTGGAGTTCCCATTCTCTCTCTCTCTCTCTCTCCTCTCTCCCTCCCTCTCTCTCTCTCTCTCTCTCTCTCTGTCCCTCTCTCTGTCTGTCTTTCATTCTCTCATAAATAAATAAAAATTAAAAGAAGATTTTAAAAAATATAAAGGAAAATCTTGGAGATGTTCAGTGTGAGATTACTATATAATTTTGTAAGTTTCTATCTATTATGCTCTGTTCCATTGGATTTGGGCCTTTTAATTTATATATCTAAAGGATGATTGGAAAACTGAATTGCTTACTCACTATAAGACCATTCATAATCAGAACAAACCCTTAACTTGATTTTCCATGATTTATAGTGCCACTGGAACTGAATTTTCTCTCACCATGATTAAGAACCATGACCTCTCCACTTTTACCCACATGGATGCACTTGCCTAGCACACAACATACTCCATGCCCATGAGAGTCATTCTTCAAAGTTAGGCATTCAAAGTGCAGTAAGCTTTAAAACGCACATTAATGGTATTTGGTCCCCTTGCCTCTAGCTTGCCTATTAAAAATACATCAATCCCATTCTTTCCTTTTCTATCCAGGGTCTCTAAATTCTATATGCACACCTTGCTGGTTTCAAGATATTCTCTCAAAATAAATGACACAATTGACCTATAATAGTAACTACTACTTTTTAAACAACTTTAAAATATGCCTGGCACTTAGCAAAACAGATATATGATTTTTTTCCAGGAAAAAAATCATTTTATGATGCATCCTTGAAATATATGAATAAAATTTCTATTATAGGATGCCTTAACAACATAATGTTTTGGCTGGGGAGATATCTCAGAGGTTAAAGGTGCTTGCTTGCAAAAGCAGGATCAATTTCCCCGAACTCACATAAATCCAGATACTCACAGTGGCACATGCATCTGTAATCCATCAGCAGTGTCAAGATATGTTTCCATGTTTCATGTACATTTGAGTCAGAGCATGTACATACCCCAGCACACTTTGAGAGTCACAGGACAACTTTTGGGTGTTGAACCTTGCCACCCACAAGGCTTTAGTTCCATGTTGTGTGCTCTGTTCAGCAGCCTAGCCTCCAGCGAGCGTCCAGGAAGTGCTCCTGTCAACACCTCCCTAGTCACTGGCAGGCGTTCTGGAATCACAGAAGCCAAACACAGCCTCTGGCTTGGATTTGGGGTCGTGAGAAGTGCTTTAGTCACTGAACCATCTTCCCAGCATGATTTTTTTGTTGTTGTTGTTGAAATTTTGAGACAGAATCTCTCACTGAACATGAGATTCACTGATTCAGTGGATTTGCCTGCCAGCAAGTCCCAGGAGTCTTCCTCTCTCTAGTCCCTCGGTTCTGGGATTTCAGGCATGTGCCACCACACATAGCATTTTTAGTGGAAAATAGGGCTCCCAAAGCATACTCACAGAGCAAGAATTTTACTGAGTGAGGAATATCCTTAGCCATCTTTCCCTTGATAAGAGTATCACATTCCTCTCTGGCAATGGACACCCTATGTTTGGACTGTTAGTAATATGCCAACATTTTCCCATGCCCTTTAAAATTCATGTCTTTTTTTTTTCCCTGAAAGGAAGTTATATTTTTAAAAACACCATGAAAAACTGAAAGTACAATTGGATCTTTGTCCTCACTGAATCATGAGTTTTATGAACCATATGGGCAGAAAAATGACAAGTGGGGCTGGAGAGATGGCTTAGGGGTTAAGTGCTTGCCTGTGAAGCCTAAGGACCCCGGTTTGAGGCTCGGTTCCCCAGGTCCCACGTTAGCCAGATGCACAAGGGGGCGCACGCGTCTGGAGTTCGTTTGGAGAGGCTGGAAGCCCTGACGCACCCATTCTCTCTCTGTCCCTCTATCTGTCTTTCTCTCTATGTCTGTCGCTCTCAAATAAATAAATAAATAAAAATCTAAAAAAAAATGACAAGTGGACATTCTATTTCCATTCCTTTATATTTGTAGTACACTTAAAATTATTCCCAATTCATCCAATAATCTATTTCTGCCATACTTACTGATACAAGTCAACAGCTCAAGTCCCAGCTCTTGTGTTTGTTAGATGAAGGTAAGGATATTAATTATCACAGGTTCTAAATTTTGCTCATCTCTGAACTTGAGACTGTGACAATGATTTCTCAATGCACCCGCTGCAGCATATTCTGTTTACCAGTCCTCATGGATCTGAAGTGCTGTGTCTGCATCTCCCCAAATTGCGTCCACACAGCTAATTAACTTCGGGCCTGTTTGTTTTTCTTTACTAAAAAGCAATGGTATAAATATTTCAACCCAAATAAAAACAATTTGTGTATCTATTCATCTACCATGTTTCTTAATTTCACACTGAAACAGCGAATGTATGTATGTATGTATGAAAGAAGAAAAACCCTAACGAGGCTGGAGACTGTGAAATGGAGAACAACAGACTGAACCCCCAAAACAACAGCTGGGAACAGAACAGGAGAAACACCAGAGGTAACCCAGGAGATAGTGAACATTTCTTCCAGGAAGAACTGTCAGTAACCTCGGGGACAGTGAAACAAAAGATGGAAGGCATACTCGTGAAACACTGAACCCACAACGTGGCAGTAATCATGATGGTTCCCCAGTACAGCTAGCCAAGGAAGGCATTGCCTCTCTCTCTATTCCCAGGTTAGGCAGACAACAGAAATGAGGTGACATCTTTTAGTAAAGCCTGACAAAGACATTCCGGTGCACATTTTCAAATCCAAGAAAACATAACCAAGCTTGAGCCAACTCTGAACTTTACATCTAATTCTAACAACAATAACAATAACAACCAAGAAAAAAAAAAAAAGCATACAAAAGGAATGAGACATCAAAAGAAAGGAAAGACTACTTGGAAAGAGGCGAGTCCTCAGTGGAACCAGAGTGAGGAGGGGAGAAAAGAGGGAAATGGAACAGAAATAGTGTCAACTTACAGCATGTTCATGTATTAAAGTTCTCTATAAAAATGCACAAATAATACAAACACAAAGAAAGGGTGCGTCTTAGCTCAGGAGTAATATGCAAGCCCAATTCTCTCTGAGGACTAGCCTTACCTTCATTTGAGGGATCCACAGTCTGAGTAAGTATGGAACCAAGTCAATGACTTTGTTGATTTTTAATTTGTTGGTTGTTTGCTGTATTTTTTTTCATTGATTTACAGAGATTTAGGTAACATTCATTCCATCATTTTCAATGTTTATAGTCACCTGAGTGGATGTGATGGGTCTATGCAGGTACCCTCAGCACTTGGGTAGCAGAGTCAGAAAGGTGGCTGCACCATGCTATAGGCCAGTCAGGAAATGGATAGTGAGACTGAAGAAAGAAAGAAAGAAAGAAAGAAAGAAAGAAAGAAAGAAAGAAAGAAAGAAAGAAAGAAAGAGAGAGAGAGAGAGAGAGGGAGGGAGGGAGGGAGGGAGGGAGGGAGGGAGGGAGGGAGGGAGGGAGGGAGGGAGGGAGGGAGAGAGAGAGAGAGAGAGAGAGAGAGAAAGAAAGAGAGAGAGAGAAAGAGGGAGGGAGGGAGGGAGGGAGGGAGGGAGGGAGGGAGGGAGGGAGGAAGGGAAGGAAGGAAGGAAGGAAGGAAGGAAGGAAGGAAGGAAGGAAGGAAGGAAGGAAGGAAGGAAGGAAGGGGAGGAAGAGAGAGAGGCAGGGAAGGAAAGAAGGAAGACACAAGGGAAGGAAGGAGGCCCAATCCTCCTAGGCAGACACTTATCTTCAGTCCTTCTTCCTCTGTCCAAAATATATATATATATATATATATATATATATATATATATATATATATATATATATATATATATATATATATATCCTCCACACAGAAATGCTGGAACATTCACATTCATTGCTGCACCTTTCACAGCAGTTAAAAAATTAAATTGGACAGATGTCCATGATAGAGGGGGGAAGGGGGGATAATGGAGGAAGGGAAAATAAATGACAAGAGAATGGAAGAAAAAGGAGGGGGGGGAAAGGGTGAGAGTGAAGATGTGGAAGGAAAATAAATGGAGAAAAAGGAAAATAATAAAGCAAAATATAATGGCTCTTCTATTGAAAGAAATGATTAATTCCACAAATATAGGGTGGAACCCTAAGCTAACTCTACATCAACCAATTTTTTCTTATTAATGCTGGAAATCATCCTTTGATTTAGAGTTCATAAGAGGAGGGGCGGTGTCCTCTATATCAGAGTCAACATATTCCTGTGCTTGGGGGATTCTAGCATTGACCATACAGAAATTCACTGTAGAACCTTCCCAGCAGAGGGATGCAAGCACTCAGGCCATGGTGGGCTCTAGATCACTCCACTGTGAATGAGCTCCCTTCAGGCCAATATGGGTGGGCTGGGTGACTGACCAAGATGGAAGGAAGCCTTGGATTCTTCTTCGTTGCCCTAGTTCCTGCAATTTATTTTGTATCTTCACATATTGTGCCCTCTCATCCCATGAAAGTAAAAGGATTGCATACTGAGTTACACTTCAAGAGAAGCTCAACCTTCTCAGGTTATTTCTTTTCCAAAGAATTATGCTTCGAAATGTAGTTCAATTTTTCCTTAACCTTTTAACATCTGCTACCATATAACAGAGAAAAGCAGCCTCGTTATAATCAACTTTTCTTCCTTAAAGATAATGTACCCTCAGGTATAATGGTCACATTTCCTTACGTTTCCTCACCAACTTCTGTTAGATTGTATTCAGATGGCTAGTTTAGAAGTCAGTTTAATGGGCACAGCATATTCATTTAGCTAAACATCAATAGGAGATTCCTCTCTAAGGCCTTTGGCCTTCCCAAGGATGAGGGTTTTGAAATGTCTTCTTCTGGGTATGCAGTGGCCATGGCATTAATGAACACACACGGCCTACACAATATTGGACTCATCACTGTTTTGCCAAAGATGATGAAGGAAGGCAAAACAAAACCTTAAAATAGAAAATAGATGGCTCAGCAGTTAAGGTGCATGGACCTGAGTTTGATTCCCCAGTACCCAGGTAAAGACAGATGCACTAAGTGGCACATGCATCTGGAGTTTGTTTCCAGTGGCAGGAAGACTCACTCTCTCTGCATCTGTCTGTCTGTTTCTCTTGCTTTTAAATAAATGAACAAATAACTATTTTTAAAAACAGAACACAGTCTAGCTGGAATGAATGAATTAAGTGGAAGGGAATGAAGGAATTCAATAAAAGAGAATGGGGCCTAAAGAAGGTAATGGGAGAGGACTATGATCACCATATGTTACATACAGGTAAAAAAAAAACAAACTATAAAAAGTGAGAGAAGAGCTTATACATTAATTACCTTCTATGCATTTACAGATGACAAACATTAATGCATGTGTAACTACATATCATCTAGGATGCCTCTTTCTAAAAAATAAAACACCAGAAACTTAAGTGTCAAGGGCAGGAGTCCTGGAGCCTGTGGAAAGCCTGACAGCGATTACTCTGTAAGTTAGGTTTGTGTGCGACAGAATTCGGTTTTGAAAAACTGACTTCTATCATCACAAGAACAGCCATCATGATTTTACCTGGTTCTTTGTATGTAGCCAAAGAGATACGGTGAACACCCACAGTGGGCTCTCCTGAGAGCTTGTCTTGCATCACTTCTGCAGGTATCGTTAACGTCATCGCTTTGTCCTCCTGCACTCATTTCTCAAGTATTTCTCCCGTCCTGAGTCCCAATCCACAGAACTTCGATGACACACTTGAAGCAATGCCTTCTGCTCTGTTGCAAGCTCACTGTCGGACTGGGCAGAAGGATCAGTAGAGAAAGCACTTAACGCTCAATCTGGAGCATACAAGTTCAATCCCCAAGCCACACATCAAAAGCTAGTTGTGGCATGCTTCTGCAATCACAGCACTGACACCGACGGTCACATGGCAGAGGAAACAGGAGAATATCCCAGAAGCTAATAGGAAGTGCAGGAAAAAATAATAATAACAGACCAAGAATACAAAGGGATGGATATTGTGGTGCATGTCTTTAACCCCAGCACTCCAGAAAGCGAGGTAGGAGGATCTTTATGAGTTTGAGTTCAAGTCCAGCCTGGACTACAGAGTGAGTGTCAGGTTAACCTGGGTTAGAGTGAGACTCTACCTTCAACAAACAACCAAAAAATACATATTGGCCTGGAGAGATGGCTTAGCAGTTAAGGCACTTGCCTATAAAGCCCAAGGACCTAGGTTAGATTCCCCAGGACCCATGTAAAGCCAGATGCACAAAGTGGTGCATGCATCTGGAGCTCACTTGTAGTGGTTGGATGCCTTGGCGTGCCCATTCTCTCATTCTCTCTCTCTCTCTCTCTCTCTCTCTCTCTCTCTCTCTCTCTCTCTTTGTCTCCCTATCTGCCTTCTCTCTAGTAAATAAATAAATAAATAAATAAAAATATTTTTTTAATAAAACCATATGAGAAACCGCTTCAAATGAGGTGAATAGGCAGGACCAAACCAAAAGTGGTCCCCTGATCGCCACACAGTTGTCAGGCATATAAGTGCCCATATGCCCACACATATGTAAAAACATGTAAATATTTTTTTAAAAAGTTTAATATCTCAACACCTTGTCCCAACTTATATTTCACATATCACAATTGTGTAGCAAAGTATATGTGATTCAGTATGCCACTCTTCAATAAGGTTGTATCCAGAAGGACCAGAGATGTACAGAGAGGACAGTTTCCACTGTTAATATACTCAATAATAGCAGCTAATTCATTACTTCTCTTCCAGAAGTGTCCCTTAGTATATTTAATAAATCTTCTCATTTTTTATCAGTAGCCAACATGATATGTGAGTAGGAAGGAAACCTGGAAGTCATATTTCTTACTTACTTTGTTCAGAGTGACTTGAAATTGGTATTGTAGCATTTTCTCCATAGTAATATGTGACAAATGCATAGGACATATTTACTTTGATGGAAATTTACTAAAGCCATATGATGATTCTGCATAGAAAACTCATTGAAACTTCCTGTCAGGGATGAGTGTGACTGTCATTGAGCATAGTATATAAGAATCAAAGTCCTCAAAATTACAGTGGAAATGTGGCCATGATAGTCAGCTTATTTATCGCAGGAACTTACTAAGGGACTTAAAAGGAGGACAGATTCATCTGGGTCCCTGATTTCAGTTGGTTCCAATCACTCTTTCGTGTCATGAGCAATGTATCAACAGGAGCCTGGCAGCAGAGCCATCCCTCTCTAGGAAGGTGGGAAGCAAAGTCAGGGAGGAAGAACTGATGCTGGTGTCCTTCAAAAGCATGTCTCCAATGACCCAACTTCCTCCTGAGAAGCTCCACCTCTTAAAAGGTCCCACCCCCTACAGTAAGTAACATCTAGGAAGAAATCCCAGCCTTTAGCATATACTTTGGGAGGCCATTAAAATCCAAACCGCCACAGTACCTATGCTTACATTTCTGGATCATAATCATTTTAACAACACCACATGTTTGCATGGGGACCCATAATTGTGTGCAGGAAGGCTGGGCACAGTGTACTGTCTTCACTGTTAGGAAGTTTCTGCCCATGTCACCAGGATGAGATGAACTCCACTGGGTAATGTCTCCATAGGCTAAAGATCAAGGCTGGGGACAGCCTCCGTATATATATATCTCTCTTCTCCAAGGCCTATATCCATCTCCAGCCCCACTTTCATTAAAATACCCTCCACACAGAGACGCCAGAACATGCATGTTGGTTTCTGCGCTGTTCACAATTCTTAAGGAATTGAAACAGACCAGATGTCTAGACCTAAAGAAAAAATATAATCTATGATATTATCAGGAAAATAGAGGGAGAGAAGCAAAAATCACAATGGAAAGCAAGATATGGCAAACTGAAAAACTCAAATATCAGAAATTTTCTCTTATATGCAGATCATAGATTTTAACGCCTATGGAGGGGTATATAGGTCATGAAACTTGAAAGAGGACCATGAAAGAAGAAGAAGAAATCTTAAATGGGGAGAGAGGTAAAGGGTGACAGAATAAATGTGACATGAAAGCAAGATATTAGAAGAAATCTAGCAAGGGTCAGGCAGTAGCAGAAAAGAAGCGAATGAGGAGAGAAGAGCAAAAGAACAAGTGTGTGTGAAGTCTCCATAATGAAACCCAGGGCTGTCCACACAGATTTGTAGACAACTAATAAAAAATGGGGATGGGAAATGGAAGAAACTATCCTCCAAAGTGTCATCTTAGAACCCATGGCTGTAATTATTCTTTATCTAAAAGGAATGGGGAGAGGCTGGAGAGATGGTTTACTGATTAAAGCATGTATCTGCAAAGCCAAAGGACCCAGGTTCAATTCCCCAGGACCCATGTAAGCCAAATGCACAAGGTAGCGCATGCATCTGGAATTTGTTTGCCATGGCTAGAGGGCCAGGTGTGCTCATATTTTCTCTATCTGATTCTGGAGCTATGTGGCAAGTGTTCACTCTATATAGAGGTGGCTTCCATGTAGAACCATGCCCCGTTTATTCCTATTCTGGAAATGGCAATATAACATACTACGCATGTACACAATTTTATGAGTTATACCATTTGTTTCCTTTTTTCTAACGACACCACAAAAGACAGCTGATACTTTCAGATATCTGCAAAGGAATCAATGTTGAAAAATAGATTAATAATAGAATCATACTTTCATAGCAATAATTATTAGCATAATAATTATATTGCCCTAGTACATGTTTTATGAGTTTTAATACAATGATAAAATAATAAGATCTGGTAAAAAAAAAAAAGAAACTAGACAAAAGAGTGCATCCACAAACTTATTTATCACTTGCAGTTTACTACTCTCTAAGTGTATATTGTGAGATATTATCTAATAATGAGTAATTCATTTTAGTATCAAGTACCAGGGAAATGAAATCTCTCTGTCCAAGCATTTAACCACTGCAGATGTGATGTTTTACAAGATTTCATCGAGGAGAATGGTAATGCTCAAGAGCCACTTCTGTGAATTTTCACTTAAAAAAGAAATCAAGGTCCCAGAAATTTGAGAAACATTTGTCATATCAGATGCAATAAAAAAGAAAAAAAATGAGTGAAATAATGCATGAAAGAACACTCAATCATAAAGGGAATGTATTTCTTTATAACCAAATAGTGCCATGATAATGTGAGAAACACTGCTGAATAACTGAAAATACAATGTTAAAAGTAATACACAGTGTGCAAAAATGTTGGCACAGTTGGATGAAGATGCAGATGTTGCAAGTGCATCAAGCTTGGAGTATTTTCATGTATTATAAATTCCCTTTTAATAATGAAGCACATTGAGAAACTACTTTTGTGAGCCAGTAGGAGATAGAAGTTCCACAGGAGATAAAGTATCAATGCTGTTATTTCTTATAAGAAACCATGTTTGTGAGAATTCGTTTAACCATTCATTGATAGAACAGCTGCTCTGTCTAGAATAAAGAACTAACAGTGAATCAGTGAGTTTACACAAGTGAATTTTCTTCTCTACATTATTCATAAGCAAATCCAATGAAACGTGCAGGGTATTGTGGAATTCCACTGACATTGTTAATAATACAAACAGCAAACTTTAGCTGTATGAGAATTAAAACATGCACAGTGAGATGATAAACGACCATTAAACTTATTTTGCACTTCCACAGGTTCATGAGTTATCTTAAAATAAATTATTTAAATCTTTATTATTCTACTGTATTAAAATTAAAAGTGATGTGTGTATGTGTATTTAAAGAAAATAGCTATGAGGTTATTCTTCCTAGCTGAACACACACACACAAACATTCTCTCTCCTCTCTCTCTCTCTCTTTCTCTCTCTCTCTAATCTCTCTCCTTTTCAGAGTCCAGACTGCTAACCATTACACCATGGGCCCTTTCAATGCAAATGTGACCGCCAGCCATAACAAGGGCATTATAGTCACACCAGATGTGGTCACCTGCAAACGACTTGCACATGATGAGACCAGTCACCATTCTGCTAGAGGTAGGGGAGGGTCTTGAGGAGTCACGCCCCTCCCAAAGGAACTAATGAACTAGTGAAGGATTGCTGGGTCAGGCAGTGAGACAGAGGGAGGTAAATGAAGGTGATATGGGGAAGATATGATAAAAAATAGGCTACTTAGGTTTGTTTAGGAGATCTATCTGCTCTGTACTCATATAGCTATGAAAGTCAAATAAAATAAAAATGACGAAAATATGACATTTTAATGCGTAAGAAAAGTAACCATTTGTCTCAATGCGTGTGCCACAGAAATGACATTTGCAGACAGTTATTGGGAACAAGTTGGCTCCGGTCAAGGCTTTGCCAGCTGCCTGTATGTATGTCTGTAAATTCGAGGATATATGTCTACTTCCGGTTCTTTACCTCTGAGGGAGGTGATAGGACCTCGTTCATGGGCTCATGTCAGGATCTGACTAAATACCCCTGTGACAAACTTAGCAAGCACACAGCCACTGTAACGTTAGCTCTTGCCAGGACCACCAGGCTGTTCACGCCATGGCTGCCTTTGTTGTGACCACTTGCACAATAAGGTGACAGCATTTCCCAGGATATTATTTTCATTTTATTTTGTTTTGTTTTGTTTTGCTTTACTTTATTTATTTGAGAGAGATACAGAAATAGGCAGGTAGAAAGAGTGAAAGAGAGAATGGGCAAGCCATGGCCCCCAGCCACTGAAAACAAACTCCAGATACACCCGCCCCCTTGTGCATCTGGTTTACGTAGGTCCTAGGGAATCGAACCTAGGTCCTTTGGCTTTGCAGGCAAGCACCTTAACCACTAAGCCCTCTCTCCAGCTTCCAGAATATTATTTTACACAGGGTATTCCACAGAGAAGATTCTGAAGGAAAAGGGAAAGAGAAATTTCTGAGCCATAACAATGATAAAAGATTATTTTTTTAAAAAAGCACATTACTCAGCAAATATGCTGTAAGGTGTTCTACCAAATGAAGGAAGTGAATACCAGCTCCTCACAGAGATAAGAATATGCTCATGAGGTGAAGTATTAGTAGTTTGGTCATGTCCTTTAAAATAGAGTATTAAGAAAGAAAGAAAGAAAGAAAGAAAGAAAGAAAGAAAGAAAGAAAGAAAGAAAGAAAGAAAGAAAGAAAGAAAGAAGTAGCAACTATTTTTCATTATAGACAAAGCCTGGAAGATTTAGTCAGCACTGTAATGAGCATCTTCTCTCTCCTCCCCCACCCTTGCAGTTTTGGGGTTCCCTGACTGCTTATCCTCCATGACATTGATGGTATCCTCTTAATAGCCTCTGACACAATATTGATACTGCAATTTATTCATTAAGTCAGATTAGTCTTAACCTTCAACAGTGGGTGTACTGTTATGAATATCAGAAACATTAGACAAGATTGTTAGTGTCTAGGGAATAGTTAAGAGCCCCTAAAATAAAATATACAGCTATTCATTCTCACAAAGAGACAGATAAACAGGTCAAATTATTTTACATAAAATTAGACAGAAAATGAGATATTTATAATAAAAGATCTCATTAACTCGTCCATGTTTCAGAGCACACCACCAATGATCAGTCCTATAGAAGAAAGGTATTTGCAAATTAGAAGCAGGCCCTTCTTTTTAAATCAACACAGTGAGTTTCAGTAAGAACCCAGCTTTAGACACTGGTGGTTGTGGGACAAGATGATCCCTACCACATCTTGAGTTATTTCTAGCCAAGTCTCTGAAAACAGGACAGTATCTTTCACATTCTTACACTTTGTGCATTTCATACGCAGGTGTTCTATGTTCAGTATACAAACAGTTTAAGATATAAAGAGAAAACGTAAGTACTTTCAAAATAGTCAAAACCAGAATAGCAATGTATCCACTTCATTGTTGATTAAAAGATATCACAATTAAGCATTAAATAATTTATTAGTCTTTGAAAGTTCAACAATGTATCTTATGTAATCCTTCACTAGCAGAATGTGATTTATTATGTGTTCTGTCGAGTTTTAAGGTCACTGACCACTCCTGAGAACTACCTCTTAGAACCATTTGAAAAATCTGAAAAAGATGGTATTTATATCTCGTATTATTCCTATGATTAAAGAGATGCATGGCACTTGGGCTTTGAGAATGGTTTGCTGAAAAGTACTCAGTTAGAGATTAGCTCACTTTCTTTCTTAGTACCCCACGCTATCTGTGGTTCCGTGCTGCGCACTCCCTTTCCTTGGGAGTTGCTTTATTTCTCAGTCGTCTTGAGTGTGAGCTGGTGAATCCACCTTTGCTTCACCTACTCTATGATTCTGTATTGTAACTCAGTTCCACTCAGGGACAATGACCTAGAGTTTGTCACTAGAATGGTTGGCCGACTACAAAGGAAACAGTGGTGGGTAAATCAGCCCTCTGTGTTGCAGGTCAGCAGGAGGCTTGGCTGCGCACAGGCAATCCTCACATGCATGTCCTCCTTTACAATGCACAGATATTAAGAGGCCATTGAATCGCTCTAAATATAGCAATAAATTAGAAATAGGGTCAGTTCATACATAAACCGAGAAAAGAAACTAAAAGGGTCCTTTTTGGACCTTTAAATACATTTCAGTTATAGTTCTAAAAATTAAATGTCTAAGTGTGGATGGGAAATGATGCAAAACAGAGTTTAATCATTTTTTTTTATTTTGAATTGGATCTCACAGGCTTGGAAATCATCATACTTTTCCAAATTTCAAAATAAGAAGCTAGCTCTCTAAGAATCTAATGAAATAATTAGTCCAGAATTTAAAGGGAGTAGTGAGCAGGGTGCAGTTATATCAGCCTTAAATTTCACCCATTCTCTAAATCAAGATTACAAAATCAATTTTTCAAGACTTGTTTACATGCAACTATTCTCACCAAACTCAACAGTGGACCAGTTACTGTTTGGGGACTGTCTAAGAGAATCAGGTTGGTGAGAGACATGAGTTCATATGTGTGGAACTGAAAGCATCTAGAGAAATTACTGTTGAAAGATTTCCAGATTACGAGCATGTCTTGGAAAACTCTTCCTCTCATGTCCATTGTTAAACACCACCTTACCTCGAGATGTCAGGCAGGTCAGAAAGCATAGCTTCCTAGCTGATAAGCAGAGAAACTAAATATAAGAAACTAGAGAAGAGGTGTGTGTAAGCACACTCATGTATATGGGTACGGGTACATGCATGTGGCGACCAGAGGACAAACTTGGATGTCATTCCTCAGACACACATTTTGTGACAGGGTCTCTCACTGGCTTGGAGCTCACTATGTACACTAGACTGGCTGGCCAGTGAAACCTGGGCATGTTCCTATCTCTGCCTCTCCAGCAGCTGAGATTACAAATGGGCGACCATGTTTACCTCTTTTCTTTTTCAACGTGGGTTATGCAGATAGCCCTTTTCCTCATATTTTCCAGGCAACCACTTCACTGACAGAGAGATCATCCCAGCTAACACCTTCTTTTTCTGTGCACAGGATTCGGTGTGAACCAGACCTAAGTGGGAAGAGAGTAGATAGTGAAATGCCCAAGATCACTAACTCCCAGAAGAAAAAGACACAACCAAAGACCAGCCAAGAAACATTTGATAGTACAAGAGCATCCATTTTAAAGAAAAAAAAATGATACATAATTCCAAAGGAACTATATACTTCCATTCCCTTTTCCCTTTAAAATTGGGAAAGATAAATATATGAGTTGGAAAATTTTAAAGATGATCAAGAAAAGTTTATATCTCTCTGCTTTAAAATGGATTTTCCTAAGGATAGAGGTCTTGATTGTGTACAAAGTGGGCATATCACAAAATATACATTTAAAAATTACCAGACATCTCCCTGATTTATAATAATATCCTCACTATCTCCAGAGACCTTCATAAAGCAGGCATTAGTGAAAAATTAAACCCCAAAGGCTTTAAGTTGTTTCTATGGGAACACCAGAAGCAGCCTTGTCTAAAATCTATCTACATCTGATTTCATCTTATCCAGGCACAAACTTTTCCTGAATATGTCAAACACTACAAGAAAGATGTACTTCGTGACGTAGTACCTATAATAGCATGTCATTAATAGGTAATTTATGTTCCTCAAACTGAGTGGTATGATTAATTAGTCTCTTTACTATAAAGCACAAAATGAAAGGTTCAGTTTAGATTGTCATTAACCATATTTTCAAAGCCCTGGCTCCAAACCAACTAGGGTGTTTCTGATACACCCTATGCCACCAAAATGGCAAACTTCAGGCAGAGGCCCCTAAGGATCTTAACACCTATTCACATGGATGAGAGACAAGAACAATCTTAGTTGCAATAAAGGCCAATAATGTGCAGGCAATGTATAAAATGGCAACTATGGACAGATTAGTAATTCAGTATCCATTATATAATATAGATCTCCTTTTTCTTGGTTTTGTGTCCAAGTAAGGCAATGTCTTCGCATCTAGGTCCTGTATTAAGACCAAGATGTGAGTCGCTGTATAAATAACTTGTAAACAAGGGCTTGGCATGGTTTTGAAATGTGAAGAATTAAAAACACTCTGCAACGCCCCCCCCCCACATATGCACATCCTATCATCTAAGCAAAATTTTCCTAGCTAGATCATCAAAGGACACATGAGATTGTCCATAGGCAGAGAAGTATTTGGCTATAAAAGGTGAGATTTAGTTTTGTTTGTTTGTTTTTTTTCAAACTGACTACCACTATCCCGCTTAATTCTAATTACCAGTGAATTCTGTCTTGGTAGAGCCTTTAACAAGATGCTCTTTGATTTCATTACAGGAACACAACTTACCTAATCTTTATTCCTAAAGCAATTAATCCTTAAATTATCCTGCTGTCAGGTAAAATGTTCAGCCCAGCAGGAGAAATACATTACTATCTTAAGGTCAAGCTGGCTGTTGAAACTTTGAAGTCCATCCGCTTTTCAGGAAGCTTAGAATTTCACATTTAATTACGTAAGTAATCTGATATTAATCTGTGTATAAAATATGCCTTTTAGTATAATGTGGTGATAGTTAATGAAAACTCACAGAGAGTTACTTGATGTCCATGCCACAGGAAGTCTGATTATGTAAAAGGAAATTACCATCATTTTACAGAGAGCTTGATATCTTCTAGTTTGTGCTACTTAATTGGAGTTTTAATGCACATATGTTTTACTTTTTTTTTTTTTTCAGAAAGACAGAGAAAGAGAATGGTTGTACCAGGGCCTCTTATCACTGCAAATGAACTCTGGATGCATGTGTCACTTTGTACATGTGGGTACTGGAGAGTTTATCCAGGCAATCATGACTCACACACAAGTATCTTTAACCGCTGAGAAATCTCTCCAGCCCAAGTTTCATGTTTTTATTTATGTTATTAATATAATATGGGGTAGAGAAGCAAATATTATTAGTAGTAAGAATAAAACAGGAAGTAAAATGTTTAAAGAAATATACAAAAACATCTACAGCGCTTCCTTGTGAATTTTTTTATTAAAATAAAATGTGTCAATAGCTTACGATTTATTGTGTTTCAGGGTTGCAAGTCCATTTAATAAAAGTATACATGATTGCATGTATAAAAATAATAAACCATCTATAAACCTATGATGTAAACCTCCACATACATATAGAGATCAATATTGACTTATAGTGCACTATAATTTTTAACTTTTTATGAGCATATATACTAGCTGTAAAAAATATTAGGCTTCACTATGACCTTTTTACATTTTCTATTTATTATTATAAAGAGAGAATTGGGGAGAGAGGGAGAGAGAGAATGTGCACACTATGGTCTCTAGCCGCTGCAAATGAACTCCAGAAGCATATGCCACATGTGCATCTGGCTTACATGGGTTCTGGAGAATTGAACTGGGGTCCTTAGGCTTTGTAGGTAAACACCTTAACCTCTAAGCCATCTCTCCAGCCCCATTTTTGATGTTTTGACACATGTCTGCAACATGCTTTGATCAGATTCACCTCATTGCCTCCTTCAGTCCCTCATTCCCCTTTACTTACACTTTTTTTTTTTAAATATTTTTTTTAATTTTTTTTTATTTTTTTAATTGAGAGCGACAGACACAGAGAGAAAGACAGATAGAGGGAGAGAGAGAATGGGCGTGCCAGGGCTTCCAGCCTCTGCAAACGAACTCCAGACGCGTGCGCCCCCTTGTGCATCTGGCTAACGTGGGACCTGGAGAACCAAGCCTCGAACCGGGGTCCTTAGGCTTCACAGGCAAGCGCTTAACCGCTAAGCCATCTCTCCAGCCCTACTTACACTTTTTTATGAGCCATTTTGCTCTTCCCAAAAATCTGTGCATTAGTTTATGATCATTTAAACAAGTATTTGCACTAATTCAGAAAACAATCAGAAAATGATTCATTTTTCAAGACTTACACATTCAAACCTAGGAATAGGAAGAGTAGAAATGTAGAAATTAGGCTGTGTCCTACTCTCAGTTACTCAATATGGTATAAAGAGTGCTTGTCCAGGCTTCGTCATGCCCTGGGTGACTATTTCCACAAACAGAAGCTAGTCCTGTCTTGAGTGAAATCACAGAGGCAAGGTGATTTTGCACCTTGTTGGGCACATAAATAACACCCTCTGTCTGGCACCACTCACAAGGTACAGACTGATAAATAATGTGTGTGTGTGTGTGTGTGTGTGTGTGTCATAAATAAAACCCCTAAGTGTAAAAAGGGGCATCACCCTATAAACTTATGGAAGTAGACTGGGGCTGTAAGAGGACATTAAAATCATATCAAAAAAAGACCTCTTCCGGCCAAGATGGCGACTGCCTAGCTGCACTCCAGATACCAGGGGGAAAAAAAAAAAAAAAAGATAGATGCAGATCCTAAGAAGAGAGCTGCCCCAATATACCTCAAAAGGGGCCCAACTGAAACTAAGGACAACTGGTGAAACAAGCAAGGGTGATGTTTTCCTGTGAACTGGATACCAGCACAAAGGGGAAGGAGACCAACGCAGAGAAAAATCAACTCCTACCAAATCAGAGAGCCAGAGCCTCAGAGGCCCCCAACACCTCAGCACTGAAGCAGACCAAAATTGAACCCAACACGGCTCAGGGAAATCTTGCAGAAGAGGGGGCGGAAAGAATGTCAGAGTCACATGTTGGGTCATGATTTGCAGAGACATTTATCATACCAATAACTGGGGGCTAACTCCACAATGCACGACCCATTTACATCAACTAGGAGGATCCAATGGGAGGGGGTATATCACAGATGAGCCTAAACAATGGTACCAAACTGCCTGTATTTACTGAAAAGAAAACTAATAAATTAAATTTTAAAAAAAAAGACTTATTGGACGTTCCACATTAAAGAAGGTGTGCAACAATCTTACCTGAACTCCATAAAGAGGAGGTCACCTAACACTGAAATGGCTGAGGACCTCAGTGACTTGTCAACTGACCACCTACTATGTGTCAAGGGCCTGACGGTCAGAGAACTCCCAACTATCACCGTTCATCCTGGCTTCAACTTGGCTCAGTCCACATAGTTGACACAGCCTTCTCAAGCTGACCCTTGTCCGTCCATTTGCAGTAGCCGTCCATTAGTGTGCCATTCGCCTACCTGGACCTAGTCCTGCCCTTTACCTCTATGTCCTCCAAGGCCCAGGCCCTCCTTTCCACAGCTCCAAAGAACCCGAGGCTCAGCTCAATGCTGACCCTACAGCTTGGCCCCGCAGCAGCTCCTCCATAAGCCCTCCGTCAGGATTTGTGGTCTAATCCTGTGTAGGGACGCTCTTTGCTCCCTCTGTCAGCTTTCTGCTTGCCTCCAGTTAAGTCTCTTTGGAACTCCTTGAAAACTATGGCAGTCTCTTTAATCTTTTGTGGTCATTCTACAACACACATATAAGTATCCATATGAACATAGATACCAATCTCTCTAGTGTGTGGTATGAAATGTAATCTCTAGTCTTTCTTCTTCCCAGAGGCCTGAGACGTGAGTGGGAGATGAAAGTCTCAATTTTCTTTATCATGCAGTTGTTTCTCCTGATAACCAGCCCTTTTCTGCCCCATTAATATGAGCTGCTTCAGAAGAATGACTGAAAGGGATTTGTTATGAAGAGAAAAAATGGTCCACCCACATTTCTTACTCTGGAGACATTACAGAAACCAGAGACAAATCTCAAGTATAATAACAAATTATATAGCTATTGCATTATAGATTGTAGGTCTCACAATGGATATTAGCAGTGAGGATTCAGATAAAAGAACCCATGTTTGCCTTGGCTACCTTAGGAATGGAACTATTTAGCAAATCACAGCCAATGAAACCAATGTAACTAGTGATTTTTTTTTTTGTTATTCAATAAATTTGGACCTTGTGGAAGCCAGGAACATTTCAATCCACTGTGTGCTTGTGACAGGGGGTAGAATAGCAGACTCACCTACTGTTCATTCCACTTGTTCTCTCAGCTATATTTATGGCTCTCAGTCGGTGCACCAAATTGGACATAAATAGTATAATTAGAAAGGAAAACCTAATGTAAAGGATGTTTAGAAACAGTAAATAATCAACTGTGTTCAGGTGAGAAGCAGTTCTTTTCTTCTTGCTGTGTAGAACCAAATCTTAGCTTCCCTCTAAATTGTGTGCTTCCTCTGCAGCCTATATATATATATATATATCATATTTAACTAGGGAGCTGATAAAGTGTTCCATTTCTTGGCTTGGCTCCCATCACCATTCAATTAATTCGCAGCATGCAGCATCTCTGAAGTTCCTTCAAAGTCTCCCTAGATTAAAGCGATGTGACAGTTAGCATGAACTTTGTACACTGGCGCATATGTAGCTGACGTTGCTAACCACTCGTACAAATGAAGAAGACTCAGCAAGGTCAATGAGCTTCTGGATAGGATTAGAATGGGTCCCAGAGCCTGAGTTTGGAAACTCACAGTTCCAACACAAACAAAGTTAGAGGAAAACTGAGATGCCAACAGAGATGTCACAGTGGCCAAATGAATATGTCACTGGGCTGCTGAGGGAAAGGCCCCTTGTAATATTTTGATATAATGTGAAAAAAATGCATTGTTGGGCTGGAGAGATGGCTTAGCGGTTAAGCGCTTGCCTGTGAAGCCTAAGGACCCCGGTTCGAGGCTCGGTTCCCCAGGTCCCACGTTAGCCAGATGCACAAGTTGGGGGCGCACGCGTCTGGAGTTCGTTTGCAGAGGCTGGAGGCCCTGGCACGCCCATTCTCTCTCTCTCCCTCTATCTGTCTTTCTCTCTCTGCCTGTTGCTCTCAAATAAATAAATTTTAAAAAAAAATGCATTGTTCTTTTAATCCCTGGATCCCATTCAGAGATTTTTAAAACTTTGCTGTTTCCTTTGCCGTAAGCTCACAGAGTTCTCACATCAGCCTCCATACCTTGCCCTCTGCAAGTCTTCTTGGATAAATCAATAGACACACATGTAAATTGGTAGACAGTCAAACCTGAGAAAGAAGTAGTTGGAGGTCCTTATTAATAGTTAGATTTGGCAGCATCAGAAACCGAGTCTTACTTGCCACTGGCATGTGAAGTGGGAGCTGTCTTCTGGGATTCAGCTCCTGCCATCACCACAATATGCTCACCTTGGATAATTCAAGTAAGAATTCACTGAAGCACGTCAACTGGTCTTCTGCAGTTACCCATTTTTATATCTTATTTACTTATTAGAGAGTCAGAGATGCATAAATACACGGAGAGATACACAGGGAAAGAAAGAGAGAGAGAGAGAGAGAGAGAGAGAGAGAGAGAGAGAGAGAGGAGAGAGAGAGACGGAAAATGGGCATCCTCTTGCCACTGCAAACAAGTGACAGATGCAGACACCACGTTGTGCATATTCGGTTTCACGTGGACACTAGAGATCTGAAACGGCCCCACAGGCCCTGCAAATAAGAGCCTTTAACTTCTGAGCCATCTATCCAGCCCCTCAACTGATCTTCTGAAATGTTTGGTAGGGAAGAGTACCATGCATTTCATTTTAAAAATACTGTGTGGGTGTTGAGAACATGGAAACATAAAGAAGCTTTTCTCTTTATTCCCTCTGACAGATGGTTGATCAGAGGTAAGGGCTGAAAACTGACCATTGGGTTTAGCAAAATAGAAGACATTGGTTTGACAAAGTTTCTGTACAGTGATGGAGATGGAATGTTTTTGGAGTCTGTTTAAGCAAAACCAAAAAAAGCCGGGGGTGGGGATAAAATTGACACAAAACACTCTCAAGGATTCCTGTTATAAACAAAACAGAGAAGTGAGAGGGCAATAAAAGGAAGATATAGGTCCAAGGGAAGGATTTTTTAAAATTTTTTTCTTTATTTTTATTTATTTCTCTGAGAGTGACAGACAGAGAGAGAAAGAGGCAGATACATAGAGAGAGAGAGAGAATGGGCATGCCAGGGCCTCCAGCCACTGCACACAAACTCCAGGTACGTGCACCACCTTGTGCATCTGGCTTACACGGGTCCTGGGGAATAGAGCTTTGAACTGAGGTCCTTAGGCTTCAGAGGCAAGTGTTTAACCACTAAACATCTCCCCTCCCCAGATATTTTAATGAAGAGATGACAACAGCCTGTACTTTTATAAGAATAATCCAGAAAAGAGGTAAAATTTGTGATGACAAAGGGGTATGGGGGGGGGGTAGTTGTCAGAATCATGCCCTGAGGCTAGCTGGCCTTGGATGGTCCAGTAACTATACTTCCAGTCGAGGACGGAGTAGCCTGGGGAAAAGCTTTCTGTAGGGAGAAAAATGGGCGCGGTGTAAGCTTAGAGGCAGAGCGATCACCGACAGATGGACGTTAGGAGTAGAGAGAAGGTGGAGGGCCCATCAGTGTGAATGTTCTGTTTTCACTGGGGCCACTGCCCAGCTCAGTAGCCACTGGCCACCCCATCCATATATTTAACTTCAGAAGCTACGTGAAAGTCCTATGCAGATATACTCTAAATTTGGTTCTGTTAATCTGCCAAAGTCCTCAGGAAGATGCTGATCTAGGTTTTCTTCCACATTCTCCTAAATGGCAATTTATTATAATAGCTTTGTGGTGTTTTTTTTTTAGGGCAATAAAAGAAAACAGCTTTACGATACCTTGACACCTGTCCCGTGCCTCATTAGAGGTTTTGGCTTGGTGGGATTTTTGTTGTTGTTGTTGTTTTGATTTTTTAGTTCTGTTGTTTAAGACATCATTCTTAAATTGCTTAGTGTCTCTTTTGTGAAGTCCCAAATGAAAAGCTTGTGCTGTGAAATGAGGAAAAGCAATTCAAATCCCTCCTCAGTGAAGCACAGTGTACTTTATAAAATCTAAATGAATCTCACTTTCTTATGTCTACAATAAACCCAAATCCAAATTCATTCCTCAGCTATCACAATTATTAGGCACCAGCGGTATGCATAGTTGAGGTCCCGTGAATTCCGCTTCCGGCTTCAGTTCCCCTTTCCTAGATGCTGATTTTCCCGTTGTCCCCTGGGTGCTAATTTTACTCAAATTGATACTTTACAATTTTCTTCAAAACTACCTTGAATATGCATATCACATAGCATGATGTATAACAAAATAAAAATAGATGCAATCATTTAAAAAAGTTGGAATTGAAATTGAGTCTTATCTAAAAAATATTAAATTATTGCAAAAGATTGTTTGAATATTCTTTAATTACTAAGTTGATAATTTACATAGTTCTTGATGTGAATATATACTTTTATAGTAATTATCCCATTATTACTCTCACCATACTCCTCCAGTTACACAAGGCAATTACAGCCTCCTGAGTGTCACAGCTAATGAACTAACTCTCAGATTTAATTATCTACCATCATAACTAAAGTGTATGGAAATTCTCACTGGCCAACTGAGCAAGGCCAAGTCTTCCTTAAACATTTGATGTCTCTCAACTCCACAAGCTAAAGATATTTTAAAAATTCTGTTTGTAAACTGCAAGTAAATTGTCTTCCAAAGAGATTTTATATTTCACTGTTTTTATTTTCTTCAATCTATAGCAATAACCAGGTAGCTATGTCCTGCCTGCACTGCCTGTCATTAGAGATTTTTTTCTTGGCACTTTTTTTCTTTATGTGTACATTTATCTGTTCCCCCTGCTCATATTTTAAATGCCTCTGTTTTTCTAGAATTTGGTTCCATTCCTGGCATATACATCAACATTATACAAGCAGATTTAGAAACATGTTCCTCAGGCTCCAAGTTTATTGTTATTATTATTATTTTACAGAAATATCTCAGGGAAAAAATGAGAAGGCTTAGAAAAAGAAATCCCCCCCGAAGCACAAGTAGCTATCCAAACACCAATAGAAACTGACAGCATCCTTTCATTTTGTGGACATGTAAAGGACTATATTTCTTTGGGTGACCCCCTCAAGGCTTCTAAGCTACAGTTTCCTGGGCCTTCATCAAAAGATGTTAGCACGTTGTGTCCACCAATAGAAATAGCACTATCACACCGAAAATCAGGCTACATGAAACTTGCTCAGCCTCAAAGGTGCAATAAATCCATAGTACTTTAATATTTAAAATTTTAAACAATATTTTCATTCAAGGCTTGAAGCACACATGTTTACAGCTTCTGGATGGGCATGTCCTTTTAGAGTTTACATAGCTGTCAGTGTAAATTCCCAAACAGACCATTGAGTCTGATGTCAAATGCAGTAGGGCTGTTAATTCTTAATGTCTGTAGGAAACCTGCCATCTTCTGGACAAGTTCTTACCCTTGACCACAGAAAATCACTGAGGCTAGGATTGAGAAATGGAGGTGGGAGAGGCAAAATAAACAAGCATGAAAATCAATATCCGAAATTTATATTTGGAAAGTTAAGTAAGCTAAGGTCTAGGCAGATTCCAAGACTGACCCAAAATCAAAAGGCAGAATATATATCGTATTTCCTAGACCAACCACAGACATCACATTTTGGTAAGAGTAAAGGTAACTTGCTGATGAGATTACAATGTGCAAATTCAAACATGACTATCATTATGGTAATTGAAGTTTCCTGGTTTAATTAACATTTTATCCAAAAAGCTATTGCTCAGTGATAAGTCATTGTAATATTGCCTTAAAGAGAACCAATTTTTAACTGAAATTTTATTCCCAAGTGAAAAGGTCTCAATTATTCAGCTCACTTGAGACCAACACCATAAATATCACCAGGACAAAAGCAAGCCACAGCACACAACATTAACGATCAGCCAAGGAAATATCAAGAATATGAGGAACACTAGAATAGAAATGCAATTCCTATTGCAGGATAGATTATAATCATATTAATTCTAATTAAAATGTTCTTCCCTATTTAATATCATGATTCCAGCTTTCCAAGCTTATTAATTCTGATGCTCATTTCTCTGTACAGTAGGAATGCTAATTTGTATGTCATAGTTCTCATCATCTCTGGCAAAAATAAAACACAAAGAAAAGGAAAGTCATCCTTTCTCTTGATATAACAAACTGTATTCCAAAATAAAAATCAAATTTCATGTGCCAGTGTCAAAACGGGCTGACATGTAATGTTTATACAAATATTCACAAGGCTGAAGCATGAGAACTTATTACTCACAAGAGGGTTTCCCAAACCCTTTGCTTTAGACTATGCATGCAAGAAAATCTCAAAAAAAGAAAACAAAACTAAAAATGTGGCAATAAATGAACAGTGCTTTATTATGGAAAACATCATCACTACAAAAATGAAAATCTGTAATAAAAATCTAGTATTGAATCTAGTTTAACAAAGCCAGAAATCAACACAACTTAACAACAAAAGTATCACATGGGTAATGAATTAACTCTGCATAAAATAATGTTTATCGACTTCTCCCACAAAGTAAAATTTTCAGGGAACTGTGTGATTTGTATTCCTAGTTTGTTGTTGATAACCATAGTTAAAATGTTTAGCTTGTTTGACACAGGCACCCTCCCCCTTCTAGAGGACAATGGTACATTACACACATAACTCCATTGGGACAATACCTATTGAATGTTCACACACTTCATGGTGATAAAAGCATAGATATTAGTACAAGTTACAGATGGATGATACTTACTATTCAGTATAATTGTGATATCAAGGAAACATAAAATCCTTGGGAATGCTATGAATTATCTCTTATGGAGAGTAGGTAATATCACATTATGTTTAGTTACTATTTTTGTTTTTTAATAAACAAATAGAGAATTTTAGGAAAGCAATAAAAAGTACTTTTTATTTTATATATATATGCATATATATATATATATATATATATATATATATATATATATATATGAACTTTTTATTGACAACCTCTGTATATAAACTAATACACTGATTCTTTAATTAGCCCAAGAGGATCAATCTTAATACTGGCTATCCAGAAGGCATGGTGTAAGTTCACCCTATTTGCCTACGAAATTCTGAGCCATCTGATGATAACTGCGTTTAAACTAGCCTGACGGTACCCAGTGCTTGGGACTTATTACTCTATCCCTTCCTCACAGGCATCCCCTCCAGTCTCAAAGCCCAGGTGTAAACTGCATGCTAATGACACCCATACCTGTACTGCAGACCTTGTCCCTGAATGTCCCTAGGCTTGTATGGATTCTCATGAATGGATATATCAGCCACCTTAGCCCACAGACACCTCCAGCTCTGGGCATAAAGTAGAGCTCATCTCATACCTCCTGAAATCTGTCTTCCCCTGCCTGCACGTTCATCATGTGGCCAAGGTATCGCTTTTCCCACTGAAGCTGATAAACCTGCCCAATCGCAGACTCCATTCCCTGGCCTGAACCTCCAACCGCATCAATCAGTGAGGCCTAAATGCCCCCTGTGACATAGTTCTCAAGATCATTCCCCTGCTGCCTCTCTAGCACCATTTCACCAACTCTGCCACTGTCATTTTTCATTTGAGCTGTTCCAGTCACTTCTGCACGGATCTCTTATCACTAGCAAGAGCATCTCCAGGAGGTTCTATATGCTTTTCCAGGTGTATCTGCCATAAGTGCCTCATGATGCCAACTCCCACAAGTGGGCAGCAATCCCCAGGGCATCTCAGGGCTATCGGTATCTGGCCCTATCTTGTTCTACTGACCCTTCAGTGTTACGTTTCTCACCTTTTCCGTGCTCATTGTACCCACCTCGGTGCTTGGTCACTCATCAACTGTGCCTGGATGTCTGTATCCTTTTCTCACAATGTTTTTAGAAATCACAGACCCGCATAATACCTGAGCACAGGGCAAGTATCACATGGGCACTGCAGACTCAGAGCAGGGACGATACTGGAGAACAGATTTTACAAGCAGCTTGCAAAGACATAAGTGATGTGCAGGCCCCGATGAAGTGAGAAGGAGTCTTGTGCTTGTAAGACACCTGCTGGGTCCCATGTTTCTGCTACACACAAGACTCGAACACTGGACATGCAGCTCATTTCTTTGCATGGGCATGCTTAGTCTATGAAATGCACTCTTTTGTATCCAAGCATATGAGACATCATTTTAGAGGGCATATTTTACTAGAGGCACACCTTTAATAGAAATATGCATTAAGAACCTCCCAAATAAAAAAAATATTCTGGGAAATGACATCTAATGCATTTACTGGGAGATCTGATCATCATGTTTACTTAGTTATCTAGATTACACACACACACACATATATACATATACATATACATATACATATACATATACATATACATATACATATACATATACATATACATATACATATACATATACATATACATATACATATATCTCCCCAGAACCATACCCCCAACTCTCATCCTTACCATAGAAAACAAACAAGAGGGGGCCTGGGGCAAGGGTTCAGTGGTTAAAATTGATTGCTTGCAAATCCTGACAGCCTGGGTTTGATTTCCTGGTTTATTTGCAGTAGCAAGAAGTTTTGACACACCAATTTCCTCTCTCTTTTTCTGTATCTTTCTCATTTTAAATACTCCCAAAAATTATAAAAGAAATTAAGTAGGATAAATAAAAATTTTAGGCCAGTTGGTTTAAACCCCACCAAATGGTCCCTTCTTTGTATTCCAATAGAAATGCCTGAAATTTTGTCACATCTGTTTTGATGTGGCCTATTTATCAAGGTAGTTAGGATGGGAAGGTGGTATTTTATATAATATAAAAGAACTTAAACCCTTAGCCTTCTTAAAAGTTCATTGTCTCCTAAATGAATTCAGATCCTCATCAAATTAGGGTGAAGTCTGTCCTGATAAAAGTAATAAGGAGGGGCTGAAGAAGTGGCTTAGTGATTAAAGTACTTGCCTATGAAGCCTCAGGTTCCATGTTTGACTCTCCAGGTCCCACATAAGCCAGACGCACAGAGATGCAAGTGTACAAAGTCACACACACACACAGACACACACAAAGGGGTTCACACACCTGGAGTTCAATTATAGTGGCTGGAGGCCCTACCCTGCAAATTCTCTCTCTCTCTCTCTCTCTCTCTCTCTCTCTCTCTCTCTCTCTCTCTCTCTCCCTCTCTCTCCCTTTCACTCTTTCACATTAAAAAGTCAGTCTGTTGGGCTGAGCTCAAAAAACAAAGTCATAAAGTAGAAATGAACAGAGTATACCTGCTGAGCACTGAACACAGCAACACAAGGCAGGGTAGAGCGTCAGATCTCTGCATTCGTGATTTAAGGACTGACTAAAGTATGCTGCCTCAGCCCAGTGTTACAAAAAGGTCACATCTTGGACCACATGGATAACCTGGGAAGAAAACAGAAACAACACACACACACACACACAAAATCTGAAGTATAATTTCTCCTGGTGTAGATTGCTTCTGTATGATCATAAAGGCAAAGAATGTCCTAATCCAACCATCGTTAAGTCGTGGTCATTTGTATGGGAGACCGCTACATTTCATCCACCCTCCACTTCATCAGACCTCAGCGATTCCTTCTCTGTATTGCATAATTCTTAGAGAAGAGGAAAAGGTAGGCTTGCGATGGCCAGGAATGTCTATTCCAATCCCTGGAAATGTTTGTCAATAAAATACATTTGTTATTGTTATATAAAATACATTGCTATTTCAACAATGTTAAATTGTTTCTTACTCAAACAAAGCATTTCATAAAGAAAGTAATGACATATTTATATGTCATTATCTTTTGAAGACTTACTTTGAATTTTTTTCTTTTTTTTTTTTTTTTTTGAGGTAAGGTCTTACTCTAGCCCAAGCTGACCTAGGATTCACTATGTAGTCTCAGGGTGGCCTTGAACTCATGGCAATCCTCCTACCTCTGCCTCCCAAATGCTAGGATTAAAGGGGTGAACCACAATGCCCAGCTTTGACTTTGAAATTTTATTTAATATGTATTTTTGTAATTATTAACTTCTGGATTACAAGTATCTTGAAAACTTGTAGGTTTCTTCCCTAACACGAACTCCTTCCCTTAATTGAAATGGGACTGTGCTCTGACTGCAAACTCGAGTTGCTCTCTCTAGAATAAGTTATTCACAGTTTAAGCTCTTCAGAGTCCCTGAGATCCAGAGGACTCGCTCACCCCTCATACAAACATCCATTCTTGTAAGAAACACTTGCTCTTTCACCCTTAGCATGCCCGGCTCACAGGTAACAGTTTTTATAGACTCCATTTCTCTTGAACTTTCTCCACACCATTGGAAATTATATGCAAGTACTCATAAACGTTTTCCCCTTCATGTATTTTCTAAACAGTTACAACAATACTGCAGCAGCATGAAAAATATATGAAATCATTCAACAGGAAGATGTGAATCGCAGAAAATGTAACAATCTAATTGTCATTATAAAATATGTTCAAAAGAGTATTGAACATTTTGTTTATAGGCATATATACTGTAGATATGTTCAAGTAACTTTTCCCATTATTTTTAAGATTAATCCACACAAGCGTTCACGAGACAAGTG